>NC_090953.1:5034642-5343035 GCF_040807025.1 Struthio camelus
CGTGCTTTTAAGTGGAAAAGACTGCTTAGAAATACATAATGAAAGACGTAAAAATTGGTGCCCTCCTCCTGCACAGAAGGCAGCAGCCAGAGAATGAGCCAAAGATAAAATTCTGATGACAAAAAGTTAACTTGCCAAAAATCTTCTGTACTTCACGGCTTTTCTAGGTTTATACTGCAAGATACCAAGCCTCAGAGTGAAACAATGAGAGCTGTTTCAAAGCACTACATCAGTGACGGAGAGGGTACGTGCCTTTGCTTCAGGACACAAGAATCAAAGGTCACGTACAAAAAAAAAAAGTAGATCCAAAAATTCCTAGAAACCAAGATGAAAGAAATAACGACCGAAACACCAACTCCAAGTGCGCTAACCGCACCATTGGAGGGAACAGAGTAGATCTGCAAAGGCCATTCCCCAAAAATGAATATAAATTTATTTTGTCTTTTTGCAGTTATTTAGCTCAAATGGAAGCAGCAACAGCTCCTAGAAATTTTGAAGATCAGTATTTATAATGGGCGGGTCACTTGGACTTTAAATACAGAGCCAGTGTATGAGTTCAACAACTTCTGAAACATCCACCTTTCCTTCAAAATAGACATGGAAGAGCGTGCAATCTCTTGCCGTGGATCTACTAAAGAGCTAATAAAAGATGTGAAAGAGACAAAGAAATTACGAAATACAAATAATTGCCATCTCCTACCATGTTTCCAAGCAGCTTGTTACAGACCTATGGTGAACAGGAAGAGATTTAAATAGATACACATTTCTTATATTGCTCAACATGAACAGTCCAAATATCACTGATTTGCACATGAATATGGTTTATTCTTTTATTTCTGACTATACCTATCGTCCATAATAGCTATAAAGTCTATTACTAGAATCTAATGATTAACGCCATGAAATCCTCTCATGAAAACAATATAGTCAAAAGACATTAGTTAAAATCCTGAATTCTTTATTTAAGTTTTACAAGTCAGTGGGAGTCTGAATAAAAAACTGAAGTCAGGCCTGAGCAAGGACTTCTGGTTATAGTCATTATTATTTATTTTCTGTATGTAATCATATTATTCTAAGCTGGAGAAAATAGAGCAGGAAGCCAGAGAGATAAATAATTGGTTCTAATCTGTTCTTTTCAGCAGCACTAGGGGAATAAGCATAGCATTTGTTGTTCAAGGGATTTCTCTGTATGCCTTGCGAGTAACAGTTAAGGAGTACAGAGCAGCATCTTTCACTCGCACTAAAATGCATTCCTCTCTCAATTGAAATACTGCCCTATGTAACAATTGAGAAAAGGAAGTGCAAAATATGGCATCCAATTGAAACTACAGCTGTTGTTTTCCATACACAATGATTTGCTGCTACATCTGCTTCTACGGACCCCTCTTGGGACTGCTAGTGAAAAAGAATGGGAGGGGAGGTCACAGATGTTCTCACGTGTCCCAGTAGCGCAAATGAAAAATAACACCCCTTAGGACAACACGAATAAAACCATAGAGGGATTTCTAGATCAACATGGCTAAAATCACTACATGACTTGATGGCCATGTTCTGTGTTAGCTATAATTTCCAGGACAACTGCAAAGGCAAAATGCACCTAGACAATCCAAAGGATACAAAGCTGTAGGTGATTCAGGAAAGTCCATACTGCAGAGAAAAAATTACGACCTTTGTTAGACTAATGGACTTCTGGCCATAGAAGCAACAACACAACAAAGCCCCAGAGAACCTCACATTTGAGTGTTAATATGACAGGTGAAAAATTATCACAAGGATCTGTTAGGATCACTCATGAGAAATAAGAGAACGACCACTGAATGCAATTCTGCCCATCTTACCTGCAACCCATAGGCAAAGTGTGTCATGACAGATCAGAAAGAACCACCTGAAATCTCTTTCCTTGACCAAGTAGCAGGCCTGTGTAATTGTCATGATATTCTAAAGGAGCAATAAACCCAGGGAAATAGGAGAGAGAAAGAAAACTCTGGAAAAAAAAAAAGACACCAGTATTCTTAGTTTTAACTAAATAGCCTCATAGTTGAATAGAGTCGTTATCCAGCAGTCATTACGGCAACAGATCTTTTGCATGCATCTCTATTCCAGTGCATTTCCACCCATTTGAGGTACTGGAAGCACCAAAATCATATCTCTGCTAACTTTTAACTTACATTTTAGGACCTTCTTGCAAAACATTCCGGAGAGACGAGACGCACCACGGCTGTTCCTCAGGCCTCCTTTCAAATTTTTGTGATATTCCAGCTAACAGGTTTTCCATCTTGTGTTCTGGAGAAAAATTCTTAGTCTCATGCTCCTAAAGATGAGCTTTGGAAAAAAACAAAATGCAGGACTTCTAAAACTATGAATAAGAGGAGAAGGGGATGTTATGTAGCTTTTGCATATTTGTCAAACAATTGAGATATTCTTTATAGGGAAGAAGGGGCTAAGAACAAGCTTTTAAGAACAAGGTTTCTTAAAAATCACAGGCCAGATTAATTCCTAATATTGTTTCACTTACAATGGTGGAAGTACTCCATGAATGAAGATTTTTATAAAGGACTACTTACTGCAACAACACCAAACTGTACTCACAGTTTTTCAGGACGGGAATTTGCATTGGAAACAAAGGATATAAGAAGGGGGGAGTCCCACGTACAAAACAGGAAGAAAGAGAGAAGCGGATAATGGTTCTTTTCCATTAATACTTTGGGTAACCCTGTTAACCCCATAGTGACCACTTTAGTGCCGAGACCAGACTTTCAGAAAGCTGGTTCAGAACAGAATCCCATGACCTCTCTACCCCTGTTTGAGAGTAGCAGTATTACACGACTGTTTGGCTCTTGTGCTCCACCAAACACAGATGCAATCAAGTAAAGATTTCCTTATTTTAGTGAGGTCCAAATTACCTGACAATGCATGAATTAAATTCACTCAATGTATTTCATAAACTGCCCTCTGTAAACCACTAATATTTCCACATCGTTATATGGTACATGCAGTAATCTGATTGCCTTGGGAGTATTTGTTTTTCCAGAACTTGTGGCCAAGGTACATAAGATTAGATCAGACACAGCTTGTCTGAGAATGCTGTAATGTGGGTGTACAGTATATTTGCTAGTTTTGAATTACAGGTAAAAGTTCTCTTTCAAACTTTTCCAGCCATGGGTTCTAGCTATGTTATCTGAAGTTGTCTGTTGCATGTGATACTTTTTGTTTTGCTTTGCTGTTGGCCTCCTCATACCAGAGATCAACACTGGAAATGTTTGTATTGCCTGCATCACTGACTGCATGCTTGATCCATATTGCAGCAAAACTTGTGCTATTCTATAGGTCCTCACAATGACAGAACACAGGTCTCTCCGGGATTCACACTCTTCTGCTGGGATTTTCTCACCTTTCTGCATGTTAACATGAACCAACAGCTGGGTTTAAGAAATCCGATATAAATAGTAACAGCATGTTGCAAGCAAGCTTCTTGGAAAGTAAAGAAAATATGTTATTTAATGCACTCTGACATTTGCTTTTTCTCTCCTTATTCCTAAGCTGCACTTCTGTAAACAGCCCTAACGACAAATGCAAAGAAGTTGACTTCTTCACATAGACATAACAAGTGCTGCCTTGAGCCCAGGAGAAGATGATATCCAGAACAGCTTACCTCTCTTTAGCCAGACAGCTGGCAAATTCTGCACAGTAGGAAAAGGAGTCGGAGCGTGGATGGAAATTCCAGCTTCCAGCAGCATTTAAGATTACAACCTTTGGTATTTTATTTTCATGGTTGCTCTATGTTGCTTCAGAAACTTCCTGCTTTTGCCATATCTTTCCATTCATTAAAATTGCAGCTTGCAATTAAACATTCTGACATAACATAGCTGAGATTTTTGGCAGCAGCCTTAACCAGAGGTTTTCAGAGTTTCCTGCAGACGGCTTTAAATTTTCATATCCTCATGAATGCTTGCCACCTTCTTTTAATAACTTGAAAAAATAAGCCTCTCTTAGGAACTTCATTGTTTCTGTATTTCCCCAGCACTCATTTACTGCTTTTAGAAATGTGTCATGCACATGTATATTTATAGAGAGAGCAAAGTGTACATATGCATATTATAACTTGACATCTTATAGAGAACACACGGATGGCACAGTAGATCTGAAGAAAAATAGTTATTAAGTTCAACATATCCTTTATTAAAATGTATTTTTCTCTTCCCATAATATTTTATCATTTCACCCCTTTAAAAAAAATCATATTTACTACATCCCTCAAAAATTGCAGCCCTTCATCTGTTAATATATGACAGTCATAATATCTGTAAAGCTACAAAAATTATTTCAACACTGAACTATTTTTATTATCTTTATGCAGCCAAAATGTTCTTAGGATAGAACTTGCCCTTCTTCCAAAGAGACAGAAATCACTTATGAGGAATTTACAAACTTATTTGCATTTTTAAGGTGTAGGATATAATTTACTATTTGGAGACTTGTTCAAACACAGCTTGCCATTATCTCTAATATAGATTTTAAATTGGTTAAAAGGGGGCTTTTTAATGTTCTAACTGACCCTGAAGTCTTTTTTCTTCTAACATTACCTGGCAAATAAATTCTGAAAGGGACATTATCAGTTTAAGAACAGTGCTCTGCTGTAGTCTGGAAAAATTTCCAAGAGATTAAAGAAAAAAAAATCCCCTTTTTTCTGTTAGTTTAATTTCTATATTTGACTGCAGTATGTGTGGTCAGTATCCCATGCGGTTAGGAAACAAAAGGGACAGAAATAGACACAGGAGACCATAGTACCTTACAGCTCTTTGAACTGCTTTTTAAAGCAGATTTGAAATTGATGGTGCCTCTTCCAGTGACAAATGACTTGTGGAACTCTTAAAAGCCAGATAAGGTGCTTCTGCCTTGTGCAGAGGATCCTCAGCTCCCACTGCGATCAGCTGGTGCTGTAGATAATTGAGCTCTTAAAAAGTAAGTTTAAACATTATTTTTTCTTGGATTTTACTTGTTTCACTGTAAACTCCATTGAACACCTCGTACATAAGAAAAGGCACACACTACAGTCCTGGTCTTGTACGCTTCGTATACAGAACCCATACCGGCTCTGCGTGATCTGTTGTAATGTATGAGATGTAGCAAAGAAACTTTTAAAGCAGTTAACTTACCAAATAAAGTTTAAAAATTAAACTTGGGCAGTTTACAAGGTGCCTTTTGGGTACTTTATGATGCTGTCCAGGCTCCTGAGTACTAACATATTGTTGGTGTATTTCCCATTGATTTCTTTGGGGTTACACCGAGATGAATGAACTGTGGTCTCTGTGTCCCACAGGATAAGCAACAGACATTAGCTTCCCTGCATCCCCAACAGCCTTTTAAAGTAATGGTAAATACTTTTGATGCTCTGTTGGAGGTTTGCTTTAGTATGGAACACAAGCCTTACACATTTAACAAGAGCGTTAACATGGATCCAGTTGTGCGCATTTCAAAAGTCTATAGCTGGACAAACAATATCAAGCTTTTACTAAGGGGTTTATTATTTTCTGTTGCCGTGATTTTGGGCTATTATTATTATTATATACTTTCTCAACACTTTCCTAAAAAATATGCTCCATTCTAAAGATGAAATGGGGCAGCACATTTGTTGCATTCTTCTGAGCGTGGTTTCTTCATCTGTCAAGCAGTTTAGGAGACAAATTGGCACTCAGACAGCTCACCTGTTTCCTATGGTCACTTGATGACAAACTACTTCACAGAACCTCCTGTTGCATCTAGGACAACTGTTCTGAAACAGAGCTCCAGTACGCATGTAAACGTGTCATCTCGTGCTAAAATGCCATTTCATTTCCAAGCCAAGCCAGCTGGCTTTGGACAGAAAGTTCTCTTCTGCTTGCGTGGGCAAACTTTGTTGCCTTCCTGTCCTTTTTCTTCTGCTGTCACATTACTGCAGAGGTGGTGGTGGTTGATAGCAGAGAGAGAAGCAGTGTTCAAAACATGTACATGTTACTTGAGATAATAATGCCTGGTCCTGCGGCCTTGTGCTGAATCAGTCTGCATGAAAAAGCATCTCACATAATTTCATCAAATGTCTTTCCTTCCATTATATGGAAGCAGAGAAAGATTAACAGAGATTGAGTTTATTGAATTGAGTTATTGAGTAGAAAGCAAAAGCATACAGAGGTTTTTTTCTGTTCGGTCATGTGTTTCCTTGGCCCAGTCATAGTTTGAAACTGGGTCCACACTTATCCTGGCTTTGGGAGTTTTGTATCCTTAGTCTCAGTTTAGCAAATCCTCTGTTTGCTCCTAGCCGGGAAGGAGCAAATTTCTTCTTAGCTCTCCCACAGGGTGGAGTAATAAAACTAGTGTTATCTGGGAAGAAAGCTGAAAGTAGGGCTTTGCTGGTCTCCTTTTGCTGGTGGTGGCAGTTTTTTGGTTTTGAGTTGTTTTTAAGAAAGAGGCCAGTTCATCTTTAAATCAGGTTCTAAAACCAGGGGCCATCAGGCTTCTCTATGTACACAGTAAAATAGTGCTCTACAAAGTTAATGGGAAAACTCTTACTAATTTAAAGATTTCACCTGTAAAACTGCACCACCTAAGCTAAGACTAAAATGTATAATAGGTTTAGCTTAACTGGTATAGGAGTGGTTTAAATCTGTTTTATTACATTTTAGCAAAGCTAAACTGTTTTAGACTACATTAAAACAATTACAGCAATGGACGCCAGGCTATGGATTTGCCATGCACTGGCTATACCTTCCCCCTCAGTAAAAGTGGACGGGGCTACCTCTAATCACCTAGGCTTATGGGAAAGCTGACACATAAGAACTTGTTATCCCCACACTAATTTGTTCACGTGTCCTTACCCATAGTTACACTTGTTTATGTAAAGCCAGTTTAAAATGATGCTTTCAGGGTCTGAATACATGAATGAGTGATCTCATTCATGTGCTGACGTGTTTGACAACTTACCGTGCATCCACCGAGCCGTGGTAATTGACCATGCGTGTTTGTTCTTAGCCCGTGGCAATTGGAGATGGAAGAAACCAGTTTAGACTTTTCTCTTTTTTTTTTTTTTTTTTTTTTTTTTTTTTTGCCCCTGAGGTTAAGCTGACACATTTTACCTCATGTTTGCTGCAGGCTAAAGAAAGGCACGCTGCAGTTATTGTGCCTCAGCTGATGTGCGGTAACTCATTAAGTCGCTGGAACTGGACAGCCTGCCTGAGCTATTGGTTAAAATGGGATAATTGAGGGCATAAACCAGGTGTTAGTTCAGTTCAGTTTAGGTCAATTAGGAACAGATTTCAGGTAAATTGACACAAATCATTCTTAGTCCAGAATAAAAGTAGCTACCCAGCACTAGCTTAACTAAATCCAACACAGCTTAACCTAGTATCAATGGAAATGCTTTCAATTAGCCATGAAAAGCAAAAATCTATGCTCAAATGCTATTCACTGCCTAGGGCATGTGCACTCACTTCAAGCAACCAATATGATTTGAGACATAAGCAAAGAAAACGAGCCAAATTCACAGGTACCTCTGCAAGCAACCAAAAGAGAGAGAGGGAGAGGTGAAGGCACCAATACCTCCTCTGGCTCTCCAAGCAGATTTGGTATCCTCCATCATTTTCAATTATAAACTCCTGGAGGTAAGAATGGGTATTCTGCTTTGTTTCAGAGGTGTGCATGCTGCCATCATTTAATAACAAATACGTAACAATGCTAACATGTTCCTGGTAAAAGTCAACCATGAACAAACACAAAACAGCTGAGTTTGTTTTCATTCCTTGAGCTTGAAAAGTATTAAGGAGCAGAAAATGATATAGATACTGCAAAGTAAATATGAGTTTTATAAATTTTAATAATCTGAAGTGTTATTAGTAATTCAATCTAGCAAAATAATCCCTAATGAATAACAAGCAAATAAAGCTTGATTTTTCTCAAATGGTTTCACCCTTCATTTCTTGGAACTATAACTGAAATTAGGAATGCGTAGTTGGGATTAGTCATCTCAGGACAATTTCTGAAATCTTTTACCAATGGGAGATAGGCTTGAATAATGGAATTTGGCCCTCTAGTTTCTACTTCCTGGCTGAGTTAACTCTTCTAAGATATTCTTTTATTGAGAATGGCCGTGGGAAACTACTCTGAATTCCTTGTTTTGCTGGAGACTTTAGAAGACTGTTATGGATCAGCATCCCACTAGGGAGGATACAAGATGCACATGAACAATACAAGGACAGTATTGCCCCTATAACATACCCTGTAGTCCTGGTTGTAGGCCACGCTTCAAATTTATTTCTATAACGGCTGTTCAGAGCAAGTAAGGAGCCCTTCCGTAACCTGTGGGAAGAAACACAGCACTTTGTCATGGTGGTTATTTGGCTGACCCACCCAAGGCAAAGATACAGCACAGGTTCCATAACAATGAAGGACAATGCAAGTACCCTTTGCTGTGGGATGAATTTTGTTCCCCGGTTTTTTTTTGCTCACTCCAAGCAGTACTCTATGCACACTGCAAAGTTGCAGCAGGCCACACATTCAGGACAGAGGGGGGAAAAAAAGCATGTTATTATTAGGATAATTGAGCACTGGAAAGAAAGTTGCCTCCAGCACTATGTCCAGATTAAGATCGCATCAGTACCATTATCTAGGTACTATCTAGGAAGTATCTGCAGTGGCATGTGCATGCTATGCATCTCAGTCAGCAGTCTGGCCTATAGCATTTGCAGAAGCTTTAGCAATTTCTTTAATGACCCTTACAAGTCCTCCATTTATTCCAAAGCTAAAAAGCTAGTCTGTGTGGGACAAAAACTTCTAAAACAGCAGACTGAAGTAGTCCGTGTAAACTGACCAATTTCTGTTAATTAAACGTCAATTAAACCAGAGCTGCCCATCAGCCAAGCTGCTGCTCTGTGACAATAAACATCTGAGGTATCGGAGCTTGAAGTTAATTGAAGTTATTTATTTTATCATGCAGAACTAAGTCATCAGCCCCTGCTCTCATAGACATGGTTTTCAGCTACTCCTTAACCAGAGCATATATGCTTTCTTCAGAAGAAAATAAATGTTATGTACTTAGCCTTAGCATTAACTTTAAAAAGGCAGCTATTACAGTTGATGTTTCTTCAGTCACTAGTATCAACCGACGCACACGAGCACAAACCTTTTTGGGAATGACTGAAGTAAGAAAACCTAAACCACAGCTACTGTTAACTCAAGATCAAACACTTCTGTTCATATCAACATGCAGCAAGCAAGAACATAAGAAACGTAGCTAACTTTTAAAACCACTCTTTTCCTGTGAGCTGAAAGCTGAACCTGATCTGAAAGGTTCCTTCAGAGGTTTATTATTCAAGAAGTGGTTCAATGGAGGGGTAACTAGTTGTAATGTGGATATTACAGAAGCCAGAACTGAGGGATGTAGCAGGAAAACCAACTAGCAATAGCAAGTAAAGCACAGCTGCTTCACACCACCATTTCTTTTACCCTATTACAAGCTGGTTTTTTGTTTTTCTCGGGTACACATCTTGCTCCTCCCTCATCAAGAGTGAAATTCTCATTCGGTTACATTGCTGTAAGTTTGGACCAGTTCTACCAACTGCTGAAACGCGTTGCCTCCGAACGCCCTGGGGGGGCATGTTATCCTGCACGGGCTATGTGGCTCCTTCTAAACATGTATATTTGATCCCTCTCTTCATGCCAACTTGCTTGTTATCCATGCAGCGGTGTTACAGTTCCAACTTTCTTCTGTCCTGAAGATTTCAGTTAGCGTCTCTCTGCTTCTTTGCCATGAGCAGGCTCCAAAATAAGAAACATATTCACTCCTAGTGCCTCTCCTTTACGTTATGTGTACTATTTCTTTTAGTGCTGTCCTTTCATCACAAGGCTGGGAGTATATGCTGCCCTATTGTGCATGGAAAGCGTAATTTATATGCTGTCCCAAAGACTTGCATGTATTTGAGCTTTTTTCCACTGCACTGACTTTATATCCCATAGCCTTAGGTGCATCTGATGATTCCCTTTTTGCTTTCATTGTTTTAGTCCGTTAGTTTTAGCACCACTGACACAAACAGTGCATTTCAAAAGGCATCTTTCCTGTGGGCTCTGTTTACTCGTTAACGTGGCTAAATATCATCTGAAGTCGGGCGTGACAGCTTGCTTTGCTTTAGATTGTGGCATCCCCGTGTATGATTTATTTTATCTGAAGGAAAATAGAGTTACATCTGTAGGAAAGTGAAGAGTCATGGGAAAAGGGGAGTTGTAAGAGGTCTGGCTGCGAGGGGGGCTGTGGAACTTGACATTTAGGTTCCTGCACAAGATGTAATTTCCAGCTGAATAGCTTAGGCACTTACACAGCTTTCACTTTGGCCCAGCTGTGCACTAAGTGCGACTGACATCTCTCTTAAAAGCTGCTCACAGCAATCTGACTTGATGTGGCTGTTTTGTTTTCAGTAAAAGGTGGGGGAAAAAGTTGCTCAAGTAGAGTGGCTGATAGCTCACATGAATCAGCTCAGAGCATTTTGTCCAGGCCACTCAGAAGTAGACCCATGTAGGTGGGAAAATGGCAGATGGTTCTGACAGCTTGCAAATAAAGTTTAAACTGGAAACGTTGCACACTGAGTCGATGTTTGTGTACCTTCTAGTAGTGAATTATTGGTACAATCCCAGTCCTTTCCAATGAATCATATTTTCCTCAGTTCAGGATTAAGCAGCATGTCATTTAGATATATCCTCAGTGAGCACTATGATATAGATGTTACAAACTGTTTTAGGTCAGTCTGTTCTCTATTTTTAGCTCATCTTTTCCATCATAGGAGTAATGGCTCAAATTCAGAAAAGGCAAACGTTACAAGATATGGGCAAAATCCTGACTCCATGGGTGGTCAGCGACAGCTTTGCTCTTGACCCAAACAGGGCAAGGATTTCACCTGACAGGTGTGTTTTAATTAAAACTTCTTCCTGTTCAAATTGTCGTTCAGTCCCCAGTGGTTGAGACAGTCATTCAAATCCCTGCTTTTACAGTGCTTTAATGTTCCAGAAACACTGCAGATGGGGGGAACATAAGAGCAGGAGAGAGGGGATACTTACTTTGAGTAAAAGGTAAAGGAGGTCCCAGATTCACTGCACTATGAAAATGCCTCGTACACAGTACACCGAGTTCTCCATTTTTGCTGTGAAACCTTAGTATCTTTACATATCATTCTTCTAAGATAAGTGAGACTGAATTTTGTGTATGTACTTATATATAAACATGCCTGTTTTCTTAATTATATTATATACAGCATGTGTACACATGTCTGTATATGTACACACACACACACACACACACACACACACACACAAACTGCCTGTTTCCTTAACGTTACAGAGTAATGCATGAAGGAATAAGTGTAGCAGTCTTCAAAATTAAGATAACAAGAAATTTTAGGAGAAAAAAATAGCAAAGATATCCATCCAGTTTGGAGGCAGCCTTTCTTCTGAGTTACAAGTGGAACTGCACAAACACATAGATATGTGCATGTACATCTTTAAGCCTCAGAACACAATGCGGATAATCAGGTACCTCATACTCATCTCCTGCAGAAACTCACAGAGCCAGTGAGGACTGAATTGAAACTCTCCCTGTCCGTAAAGAGTCACTGCCGTCCCAAACAGAAGAGAAACTCTGGGTATGCCTACAGCAGGGATAGCCAACTGGAGGCCCAGAAATTGGATCAAGTCCACAAAGCAGTTTTCTTTGGCCACTGCAAAGCTGGCTGGCGGTCAGGCCAACCAAGTGGTGATGTTGCTCTTTGTGCTTGGGGCAGGATGCAGAACTAAGTTGTGTGTGTCTGGGCTTAGTATGGTTCAGCTCCATGGCATAGACCCTGATGCCATAACTGATAACAAAAACGGTTTTCCAAATCCTATGCAAGTTGGCTATCCTTTTCTGTATGTTTCTCTGCAGGCAGATGAAAACTTGCTTTACCCAGGGTCTGAGCTGGCCAGAGCCCTGAGCCCAAGCTAATATCCTGCCTCTCAGCAGGCCACAGTAATTTGGGCATGCAGCATATTAGCTGCATCTACATGGCTTCTGGTTCTCTTGGAGAACAGCCAGAGTAAGCTCGTATCTGCCTTCAAAAGACCATGTAGACATCGCTTATGCAGCCGGTAGAGTCAGAAAGCCTATGACATGGGTGGAAAAATACTGCTCCTGCCCAGTGGAATGCAGGAGCGTAGCTCACCCTTTAGAAAAGGCGAGAGAGGGAGACTGTAAGTCCTATGGATCTTTAATTCTGACCCAGATAGCAGAATCTGACTAGTTAGGCCTAAAAGTCAGCAAGTTCCGCCTTTGCCAGTATATGCCAAACATACCAACGTCCATCTGGCTGACCCCAAAGAACCTGCTTATCTGAGATTTGATCACTCAGATCCCTGCCTGCTTTCTTGTATTAGTTCCCTCATCTCCAGACTAAAATGCCTTTTTAAACTGCCCCATTGATTTAGTGGTGTCTTTAAAAAGAACATTAAAATTATTCCTCTTCTGCGGCACTGCTTTGCTTCATTAATTACTTCACATTACTAACATAAAACTTGTAAAGTGAAAGAAAATTGCAGCAGTGACTTGCAATTGCAATCCCACTTTCTGATCCCAGAGTCAGAGACTAACTGTAACCTACAGTTACAGCCCCTGCCCTCAATGCTCACTGCACAAATATGCTCAGAGAGTCGTCTGCTGCTTTGAGAATAATTAGAACACCACATTGTGTATTAGGGCTCTTTACACTTAGCTCATAACAAATCTCTTTCGAGCTTTAACAATCTAAGGGCAAATCAGCTTTTAAGGTCATTTTTTGGGTGGTTTCTAGGCATTGCCTTTCCTAACTGTCAGAGGAGGAAAAACCCACATGGCCCTCTGGTCCCTTTCTCCAGCCCTGCAGAATTGCTCTCCTGCGTACACAAGTGATAAGAAGATATATTTTCTTTTAGAAACCTGAAGATACTGCAGAACAAATGATGGATCTCCTCATCTGTTAAGCAGTATGAGCTGGACAGGAGATAACACACATCAGTGTAGAACCATGTTCCTCCTTCCCAATCGTACCTAATTTTACTCTACAGTGAAGGTTCAACTGGCAGCTCTCCCAGGTGGCAAGCTGCAAAGTCTGGCTTCAAGGGCTGCGGTTGGAGTGCCAGGCACCCCGCGGGAGGAGCAGTGCTAGGAGCACCAGAGCCGTGACCTCCAATGGAGGGAACATGAACAAGCATTGAAGATTCTGGCCCAGTTGTTGGAGCTGAACGGCTGCTCTGCGTCCAGCTCACGCACTGAGGGATCTCCCTTTGCAGCTCTGCAGGGATCCTCGGCAGAAAAACCAACCGTTCAGGCTGTACTTACCACAGCACCCGCCTTTGCCTCTCACTCAAGTTGTCCATTGTTTCCAGCTTCAACCCTCTTACATCTCTCTCTCTCTCTCTAACAGCAGCGCTTGCAGAGCAAAGCTGAGTATCAATTTGCTATTCCTCAGTCTTAGCAGAGAGGGAACAGCAGAATGGATCGGTGAGTCAGTGCTCCTTGCTGCAGGATGCATGACTCACCAGTCCCCACACTGGCTGCCTCCCTCCATCGCTGTGCCTCACCTCCAGCCTCTCCTATTCCAATCCCTTTTTTCAAAAACACATTTGTATTCAATAGTCCTTCCTGCCTTAACTGTATTTGCTGTAACAAGCTTGGGGACAGAGAAAACTTTGCAATACTCCCGTTTTCGTATTAGAAAAAAAAAAGAGTGTTACTCATTTTCACCACTCAGGTACATGCTTTCTTGTACTTCTGGAGATGCACACAAGCTGCGTCACCATAAGCTGTGTAGTCACAAACCTGCTGCAAAGTGACTTTCAAGTTCCCTGCTCCAGTATGTTCATTCTGGGCCACAGGTACAATCCCCAGCTTTGTCCTCCCTGTTGTTAAGATTTCTCAGGGGTACTTCTGTTAAGAATCCACTCCACTAAATAGTTATGAAGGAAGTTTAAGGAAAAGCTGTAACTGCTAATTGAACTAAGAGAAGAATCAATGAGCCAGTGTTAGAAATCGAGGAACAGAGTACTTTTCTCCCCATCAGTTCCAGTGCGGTGGTGTTCACTTTGCTTCCTGACTTTTACAGAGGCCTAGTCATTCTCATCTTACCCCATCGGGCTAATTTTCTTACAAGGAAAAGGACAACTGGCTGTAATGCAGAAGCAGTGACAGGAGAAGCTAGTGTCTTGAGAAGGGAAGAAACTGGGGTTTATTTGCCTTTTGGGACCTACAGGAAGTAACAGGATACAATTTTGAAAAGATGAGCTTGCGGATTAGTGCTGACGCGCAACACAAATGTATAGATCACTGACTGCAACCCGAGCAGGGTGACCATTAGCAGCCACCAGCAGCGACTGTCACTTAAATCCGCTTGGTAGAGTGAGAGGAAGAGCCAGCAGAGAGACCGCTTGGGTGATGAGCTACCTCTGCATGGCAGGGGCTCTAATGGATGCATTTATCTGGCAGCAGGTCCAGTGAGACCTTAAGCTCTGCCTGGGGCCTCTAGGTGCAACTGCGATACAGCCAGTAAGTGTAGTATTTGCTCTGCCATGAAGGTGATCCCTCTACAGGGAGGGACTTGCTCTGCCTCAGCCCACGCTGTTTTCCGAAGAGAAGAGGCAGCTTGGGATCTCGTGCCCTTTGGAGCAGAATACCTTTTGCTAGCAGTAATTACATGTTGCCGTCATTAAGAACAAAGCCTGACATCAGCCAGCCAGGCTTGGTCTCTGAAGAAAATTGTCAGAAAACACCTAAAAAGCAAACCACAGCACATTTGCATGACTTTGAGGTGACACCTGTACTGCTCATGCCAGAACCAACCCATCATATACCCAGATACCAGACAGGACAGACTCTGCTGGCTGGGGATCCGTAACAGGACAAAGGCCACAAGACCAACTCATACAACCCCAAAGCTGGACAGTGGTTGCATGGAGAGGGCATGGCCGAGGCCTCTGATGGATAAAGTGATTCAGAGTACATTTCTCAACCTTTAAAACCATCCCTGCCCAATGGAAACGCCAAATGCCAGGCAAGCGATTCAGCTCGCTTCTGCCTTGCAGTGAAATCTTTTGCCCTGGAGCAGACTGGGATTAGCAGGTTCAAGGCAGCATGCGTGACACATCCTTGCCACGGCTTGAGTGAGCAGACAGCGCAGCGCGCTCCTCGGGGCGATCCCTGCCTCTCCCTCAGCCTCGTACAGCACCACGCGCGCAAAGTAAGGCACGGTATAAACAGCAGCTCTGTTCTCCCTCCTGTTCTAAATGCAAGCAATTTAAAGCACAAGCCTTTCTCACAGGGAAGAGCGGAAAGCCAACGTTTCGAAGCCGCTTTCTTCTCCCTTGTTAACATTACGCCCAGCCTTCTGCTCATAAATATTGCACGCGGCCTCTTTTTCCTCAGTGACGTGGTAGTGTCAGATTCCACGCTCTGCCTTCCCACAGTGACTTTCTGGCTCTTCTGGAGACAGCAAGGCCCGCTTGGATGTCTGCAACAGCCACAGACTCATCAGACTGCGGCAGCATCCTTTCCGTACACCGGTTTAAAGGTACAGGACACCTTTGTCTTGCAGTTTTGATAATTATCCCTCACTACACTGAAATGCTGCGCGACGCTGCGTTTACAGTAAACAGGTTTTGCTTTAGCCCAGCACCTCTGGTGCAGATTCTGAATACGCTCAAGGATGCGAAGATGAGCTGGGTAAGAGGAATGCTGCAGAGCTCACGAGCTAGAGCGCACCCAGAGCTGCGAAGAGAGGAATTAAGACAAAGGTCCTGTGGGCCTAGCAGGGAGACAGAAAGATCACAGGGAATTCAGTTTGTCAGGTGAGACAAAGATATGAAAGCAAAACAGAACAACCCCTCTTCCTCTCCTGCCTACCATCTTCTTTGATTAATCTGAATTAAACTTAACTCGTTGAGATGGGAAGCCAAGATTTCTGCTTTGCTATCAACAGCTTGCTGTCTATAGATACCAACTGATTACAGAAAGCCTGTCTGCTTTTTAATGCCTTAAACTAGGCAGCCAGAAAACGTTAGACTGAAGCACTGTGTTTCACAGATTGACAACAGTTAAAAACTAGATGGCCGAGCGACTGATACAATTTCCATACTCATTAACCGTGACATCTCCAACTCTCCCCCACAGCATCCTGTCAGATTCAGCGGGACCAAGAACCTGTCGTAGCTGCCAGAAATCATTTCTTTACTCCTCCATGGATTGGCATCGCCTGAACGTCCTCCTATCCCTCAGAGCAGAAGTTCACAGAAATCTCTTTCCAATTTCCCAGCTGTGCATCTTGCCTTTCCCTGCACACACACACGGGCTATTAGCTGTGCGCAGCACTGCCCATCGAGCTGGCAAGCTGCCTGATCACAAGCTGCTCCAACAATTGCCCTTGAGCGTAAGCCAGTGCCAAGTCCTCTCTCAGGAGTTCATCCTGCGTGCGAGCACTAACGCGATTGCACAGCATGGCTTCCCCCGACACGCTGCTGACAACAACCTCTTGTGGACCCCAGGTCTGCTGATGGCAACGAGCTCCTGAGCACTCATCAGGCTAATGTTTGCCAGGTTGTATTGTCACAGCCCTGTCATGGACTCGTAATCTGTCAGTATCAGAGTAAACCTTACAAATGCAGTATGACATAGGAAGCTAGGACTTGTAGTTCTACAAGCAGTAAATAGTAAAAAAAGACTATTTCACACATGATGCAACCCTGGAGAACAAGCAGAACTGCAGAGGCAAAAGGTGGGTGCTGGGCTGGGCCACGAAATCTTATGCGGGAATTTCAAAAGGGAAGCGGGTCTAATTAGTGGCACTAAAAGGGTGAGCAATGAGTATCCAAATAACTTCTCCTACAAGGAGAGCAATTTTACCTGCTCGCAAGTCCTGGCTCTGAACGGGAAGACTGTGGGTTCCTACCCACAGTCACCATGAACGCCACCAGCGGGCCACCCTCAGTGCTTCGTGGCCAGAGCACCAGCTGCTTTGTAAAAAAACACTCAGTGACTGAGAAAGAGAGAAAGGGAAGAAAAATAACTTTGTAGCTCCGAGCAAGCATACTCACCAGCAAAGGGGCACAGCTAAATTTCTGGTCCTGATACTGCAAAGGTATGATTATTGCTACAAAGTGCAACAGCCTCTGCAGGGAAAAAAAAAAATTGTCACCCACCTTAAATCTCTCAAGAGAGCAAACCAGGTCATCCTGTACAGCCAGCATCACCACAGCTCATACTCCAGGCTACTGGGATATCTGCCGTGCAGCTCTCTCCAGTGCTGTGTTGCCTCACAAGGCATGTTCCCTGGCGTAAGAGGAGCAATACATTAACGGCAAACATCATGTACCATTGATAACTACTGGCCATCCCACACACAGGATCATCGTAGGTTAAATTACTTTTGTCACCATCGATATACTCTATGAACGTTCAACAGGAAATAGGAAAAACATGTAGGCTTTGCTTTTCATTCTGCCTGCTTTAGAATGTAAATACATGCGCATCCTAGAGATTTTGCTTAAAATACAAAAAAGGTCCAAATGCTTCAGATTGAAGCTGCTCAAAGGAACAAAGAAGAAGTCTTTCTGACAGAGTCAGAACCCGGTCAGGAACAATGAGGCTTAGATTTAAAACACAACCCAGAACTGAGCTCTTGCAGTTCCTGGAAAATATGAGTACTGGACTGGTACATTTTTTTATTCATTATTATTATCTCCCATAGACATCCATCCTGATCTTAACATCTTTATTGTCTACATAGAGCAAGCTTCCTCTCAAATAGAAATGAATGTTCCAGTGAATTTCCTTAGACAAAAACATAAAAATCAAACAAAAAAAGACTCCTTTATAACTTTTTTAAAAACATACATTTTATGTTGTGATTCAAAGTGCTCTTTGTTTCAGTAAGTATAAACACTGGATTTTACAAAGGAAAAAAGCAAAAGTGAGAGAAAGAAAACTTCTGTGACTCATGAGTTAAATAACAATTGCAGTCTTAGTTCTAAACTGATTACACTGAGAGGCAAATACTAGCTAAAGTCAGGGCTGTTATTTTGCCTCAAGGACAACAGATCTTTGTCCTGAACTCTGCAGTCAATACCTATAAATATTCTGAACGTTGTCATAAATTTTTGACAATCCTCTCTATGAGGGACACAAACCCAAGATCTTCTGCTTTAAAATTATATCACAGCGGACGCTGGGAGCTACAGTTTGCTTCTGAGAAGCAGTAAGACAACAGTTTTGCGTGCTATTAATCTGACGTAAAAGATCTTTTTGTCTGCATTAGTTTTAAATCCTTTTAGGTGAATTCATTAGCAACGGGGACAGGGAGAGCGGTATTATCTGAAGCCCTCTGCGTGCCACCTTCTACCAGGGAAGCTGGTCCCTCTTCCAGGAGGAACACGATGGCCAGAGCATGTGTCGGGACGAGGGGTACTGCCCCCGGCCGAGCAGTCAGCTTGGGCACCTTCCATCCCTCCTCTTTAAATGAAACTTAATAAATCAGCCACCCTGCAAAAATGTTTTGTGACCTCTGGTGAGAGATGCAGTATAAATCCGCATGAACATTTCCTTTTATTGTCAGTAAATACTCTTGGATTGGTTGAAATTGTTCCTGCCACTGATATCACTGATCTCTGAACAGATAAACACGAGCTGACTGATGACTTGTCTGCAGGATCTATTTCAACCACCCCCAGGCAGGATATTTTCCATATGGGTAATAATAAATCTTACTATTGAATGTCATCAAATGAAAGCAAATTATGGCAAAAATGGACACAGTTATGTATTTCTTATTATGTAATACTAAGGAAAAATTTTCAAAGATTGGGGGAGCTTGCATTTGCATGTGCCATTTTTTGTAATATAATTCTCTTGCCTGCTTTCAATACGTTTCTTCCTTTAATAGCCTTCTACCATCAAGCAACATAAAAGAGACTGTCTCTCCTCAAAATAGCCTGTCCCATCTTCAGGTCTGGAAGGTAATTTTCTCATCACGACCGAGACTGAATAGGAATAACGTCCATTCTCAACAGAAAGCTGGACTGCATTTTACTAGCACTCTTAGGGTGGTATTTTGAGGTATCACTAATTCTATTTTATACATTTTATTTGCAAGGGAAGCAAATGGCATCCTTTTTTGTCACTTAATAGAAAAGGTTCGAGGGGAGAGCTGTCGCTCACTCCTATTGTTCCCAATTCCTTTCTAAAAATGATTGTTGAGTTCCAGGGAAAAGTTCTATCTTCATAATGAGAAGAGCATTGAAAATGCTCGTGCCACGTTATTTGTGCTAAGCTCAGAACTAAAGATCTAAGTAACTTTCTAGGACCTGTTACATACAACAAAGCCAGTTCTTTGTACCAAGGTGGCTATGCTGCAGAGGAAGGAAAATGTGCAAGTCCAAATCTCACACTCAAGATGTAAGCATAAGAAAAAGAGGGGTGAAGACAAGATTGTCCACTCACCACCTGTTGTATTTGGCCAGGAATCATTACCATTGTGTTATTTGCACAGTATCAAAAATCTTTGTCCCAGAACGTTGTAAACCAGAGTGAGAAAACGTGGAGATATGGGAGAAGGGCTGGAGAGAAAGACTGGTCTGAGGCAGCACTTTTGCAATAACTCTGTCCTCAGTCTATGGAGGCCAGGCTTACAGAGCTTGGGGAGAAAAGTGACAGTGAAAGAAGAAACTGGAGGGAGAAGCAACAACTTGGCAGATATGCCCTGTGTGATCTCTCCTCCATGCCACACCTACTGCAATGAAGCTCAGCTCTTGGTGTAATTTGTGCAGAGCAGAGATGGTGAGGAGGAAAAAGGAGGAGATGGGACAGCTGTGTAACCTGAAGGGAAGCTCCCTTAGGGACCTGATAAGCTGTTGGTTATGGCCAGCAGGACAACTGGATGATTTTTAAACAGACTGGGGAAAAGCCAAGCAGGAGTTACAGGCCACAGGAGAAAAGACTGGTACTGCCAAGATGAGACATGACCATGGATCTCATGAATGGAACAGATTCATTGCATAGTTAGTTTTGCATTGATTTGGGGGCACAGAGCTACATTAGATGATCAATACAATAAACAACAAGAACAAATCAGCCTCCAGAAAAGGACAAAAGTTCCAGTGATCGTATTGGCCTTCAGGAAAGTTTTGTTTTCCACAGCTGGAAGGGGGCTTGTTTAATTTTGATATGAATCTGAACACCCAGATCAAAGTTTCTAGGCTTTACAGTTCTATTTCAAGCACAGCTTTAGCATCCTGACACTTTCTAGTGCCATAAAGATACATTGAGCTCCTCACACTTATCTGGAGCTGCAGACTATCATCAGGAGCGCAGATGAAGATTCCTGATTCCACGAACTTGTTGTAAAACGAAGGTGAGCTTGGAGCCCTGTTAGTAAAGAAGAGCATCATGTACTGTAGCTCAACAGAAGGCACTAAATTAACCCCCTAAGGCATATTCCCTTTTGCCATTTATTCATTATCTTTGTGCACCTGAATCTTAAGAGAAAACTTTCAAGCTTGTAATAGAGCTGAGAGAAGCCTCACAAAACTCTCTATGGATTGCAAAAGAACAGCTCTTGGATGTAAAGCAGTCAAACTGACCATAGGAAAGCTAAAAAGATATCGTTTGAAAGGGTACAGGACAAAGGTGGTAAGTTCTCCCAGATGGTGAGACCACCCTCTGTTTATCCATATTGAATCAACAAAGCATTGGTATTATCTGCGACTGGGCTCAACCCGCATACTCACAGTTGGACAGGATTGAGGTAAACTATTTTCCTTCATGAATGTGTGGGAAGCTTGGCCGTGAATCTGGCCATGTTCAATTCTTTCTTGGCAGCACAGCCATAGATGAAAGCAGCTCATGCCACTTCAGATCTCTCAGATTTTGCTTGGACTTCCACATCTTGGAAAGCAAACCCAGGTTCTCCAGACAAGCGCGTTCCCTCTCTTCCCTCTCTTTTTGCCACCATTCAGTCACCTTGCACAAGTTCATACAAAACCAGCAAGTGTTGTATTCATAGCCCAGTCACAGCTGCTCTCTATGGCTACGTGGGTATGGCAGTAGCTCTGTGATGCTACATGGTGCTGAACATCCAAGGGTGACTACCAAGACTGGAAAGCCTTCGTGAGACTGGAGAGCCTCAGCAGGGCTAGTCTTGTTCTAGACAAGAGGAAGCTACTGAAAGACTTTGGCCGTGCCCAAGCTGATTTAAAACCTGCCCAAGCTGTGAGCTCCCAGGCAGACCCAGCAAATATTTCTTCTTCAGAACATCGGGCTAGTGGGAGCTGCAAGGACAGCTCTGCTATTAGCTTGTGGCTGAGAGAAAGACACTTTTCAGAAGCCTTCAGCATGTAATATAAGAGAAGGAAGGAAATAAAATGCTTTGGTTTACTAGTCTGTTATTCTCCAGTCCCAGTTATTACAGGACGGCACTATGTTTATGATGGATTCATTCGGAGAACATTTTCTCCCTGCCCACGTAACTGTGCTTCAGACTGAAGCCAAAGCTGTATGGGGGGTTATAAAAGCTGCAGACAGTTTTCAGCACCACAATCAAGCTCAGTGCTTCACAAGCGCATACAAGGAGATGAGCCTGGGCCTGTTCAGCCTGGAGAAGAGAAGATTGAGAGGGGATCTCATCAACGTGTACAAGTATCTGAAGGGGGAGTATCAAGAGGATGAGGCCAGCCTCTTCTCCGTGGTGCCCAGCAACAGGACAAGAGGCAATGGGCAGAAACTGAACCACAGGAAGTTCCATCTGAACCTGAGAAAAAACTTCTTCACTGTGAGGGTGACAGAGCATTGGAACAGGTTGCCCAGAGGGGTGGTGGAGTCTCCTTCGCTGGAGATATTCAAAACCCGTCTGGATGTGATCCTGGGCAATATGCTCTAGGTGACCCTGCTTGAGCAGGGAGGTTGGACGAGATGATCTCCAGAGGTCCCTTCCAACCTAAACGATTCTGTGTGATTCTGTGTGAGCCAGTGATGAGGAGCTGGCTTGGCCTGTAGGAAACTATGTCCAGTTCCTCACTGTACCACAATGTTCTTCTATGGCTTCGGCAAGCCCCACATTGTAAAGTACAACTGTGAGAAGAAGGGGACAGAAAAGTCAGAAGTGTACACAGTCTGCCCTTTACTCTTCCAGCAAGCAACTTCTGTGTTCTTGGAAGGTTTTATTTTAGCCCCAGCCTGAATGAGATGTGCATTACGTGCTGGCCATTTCTGAGCAGCTCTCCAGCATCACTGATACATACCAGGTTTCCATGTATCACTGTTACCACTTCACCTGCAGTTCAAAGCACATTGGCTTCATCTCTAATACACATGTATAGTCAAATCACTTCACCCACAGGGACCAATTTATTTTTCCATCACCTGTAGCTTCCTTCATTTTATGCGGGAAGAAGCTGGCAGCTTCTAATAGGGAGTGTTATGAATCATGTGGTAAAGCCTTTCTTCATCCCTGTTAACTTTCTCATTTCATGTTGTGAAGTCAAATTCTTGTTTCTGCAAAGTCCCTAAAACAACCTCCATTGATTATAATGGCATGCATCTACATTTGGACTGCATGTATTTTACCTCTAGTTTTGCAGACTCGTTGCCTTTAACTGCTTAATTCCTACATTCAGATATTTATCCCACTGCCCTAGAGTTTGTTACGGCAGCTGGAGGTTGTGGCAGGCCTGGCAGAATACATAGGAGAGGTCCCTTTAGTGCAAAAGTTTCCTTCAGTTCCTATCTGTATGTGGATCATGGCTTTTCCCTTGTCCCCATATGTTTATTCTCCCCCAACCCCCCATTGCAACTGGGCATTCAGACAACTGCCAAATTGCAGAGAAAAAGCATGGCACACAGAAATAGGATCCAGTGTCTTTGGGTAGCTTGCGATCTGTATTCTGTGTTATAGGAGCCAGTAAAATCAAGCCAAAATATCGCTATGTTTATGACTTGGGTCAGACCATTGACTTATAATTTGAAAGCACAGTAATTCTGAATGCACCTCTGTCTGATTCCTGTTGCTGTTGTTGAGTAAAGAGCAAAACATCAGAATGAAACTCAGTGAAAGATGGCGAGACTTCACCTCAACAGACAAAGCTAAAAATTCCACACACTAAGATGCATCAAGTCACGGCTGCTGAGAAGCTCTTAAGTGTTCAAACACCTTTGTGAACCCTGTGACAGATTTGGTCTGTTTGAAGTAAAAACAAGAGCCAGGCAATTTTCATTTATATGAATACTTTTCATATTTCCATTATTTACAGTTATAATCACTAAAGTGTATTTGACTCTGGGCTTCAGAAGGACAGAGGCTACAGCCCAGCTTTGCACTCTAGGCACTATACTGTCGGTAGCTAACTGAGGTACTCTATAGCTCAGACAATGCCATTACAGACCAGGACAGTCTATCCGTACTGTTTCAGCATGCTGCATTGAAAATTGCCACTTTCTGGAGGACCGTAAATTTGTTCCAATGTATTTTATTTCGCTTTAGAGCAAATGCACTACAGCAGCGCTTCGTACAGGTTCCCTATTGCTAATGCATCCCCTCATGGGATTATCTAAGTGCTCTTGGTACAGACCCTCTGATAACCCTTGGAAGCAGCCAGCAGCACATCTAGTGCTATCAGCAACACGTTATGAAAGGAATGTCATGGCAAAGCGCTGCCGAGTCACAAGACAAAAACCACCCTGGTGTTTACAGCAGAGTAGGAAATACCACATTAAAATAAAAGCATGACAAGGGAAGAGCGCAGACTTTGGGGTGGAAAAATCCAAACCACCTCTAAGCTCCTCGCTCCTTTGTCATCAAGTCAGTACATTACAGAGAATATTTGTTTGGCGTGAAAGGCTTTTTGTGAAACTTTATCTTGGCCTTTAGCAGACAAAACTGACAACCTTGAAGTGGCAAAGACCACTTGCCAAGTGCCACGTTCAGCGAACAAAGGAACACAACACCATGTGCCCAACAGCAAACTATCAGCTCCCAGCGGGAAGTGTCATTTTCACATCAAGTTTGCTACACCAGAGTGGGAGAGAAGCTCCAACTGTTTTGAATTCATGTGTCAAGTCAATCACAGGAACAGATAATACTGGAGTTATATAAACCTTCGGAAGGAACCCTCACCCACCAACCTGTAACACTCACTCTCCACTGTCAGAACAACTCTGTAAGTGAAGATAGCACTAAAGAGGGGTTGTCCTCACAGTCTTCTGCAAAGCTGAGGATGGGATCGTTTCAATTTCATTTTACATAGGAACCATGGCAGAGAAAGACTGTTTATTTTTGTCCCTATTAGAACTGTATCAAAAAGTCCCCACTAGACTCTCTGGCTGTAAGTGCTAGTTGCTTTGTGGATGTTTAAAAACTTTGCACCCAATCCTAGAAACTTGAATTCTAAACAGATTCAGCAGCATTTGCATGGAAGGAAGGAAATACTAGCGGCCTGTGCTACAGATGGCTTCAACTTCTTTGCTGCAGGCTTCTACCTTCCCCACTAGGGAAAACAAACCAGATCCCTTTAATTCTCTTGAAGTACCTTAACTAAAGCCCTCTAAATGGAGCGATTTTTTGTTCGTGTTCTCCAGGAAGTCAGAGGTCAAAAACTATGCTCGGGAAGGTCCAAGGACAAACTCCAGCATGTTAAGGTATGGGCTCTTCATTTTGCTGGACCGCTAACTGACTGCTGGCCTGGCTGGCCCACAGCCTTCCTGCTGCGAGGAAGGGCTGCAACGTCACATGCTTATTCCTGTCTACACCAAATTCAGCCAAACAGCATTAACAGAGCTTGGGCGTGCACTGAGCAGCTGAGCTTCTCCAACTCTTCTCCCTCAGACAGTTAAGAGCTTGCACTACGATCTCATTGCTGAGCCCAGGCTTGAGAGCTTAGTATGAAGGGTACCTAAGAGCATCCTGATACCAGGCATAGATTCACGCCTAACATCCATGCAGAAACCCAGGGCTTCCTGACTCCATAATCTCATTCTTGGATCTTCCCAACAGCCCTCCAATTTTCCTGCACATACATTCGGCAGTAAAATCCATGGACTAGAGTTTTACCCTATGCTGCATAACAGTACACCAGCAAGGAATTGCGCCTGCCCCCATTTCCCCATCAACCATTAGCAAAATTAAAGCTATGCCAGGACTGTCCTCTTTTACAAGCACAGTGTGACAGCAAAAGGAGAAAACCGCAAGGGGAAAAGATGATGTGGTTTGAAGACAGAGAGAGAGAGAGAGAGAAAGAAAAAGATATCATTGCTCTCTGAAAGCATCCAGAAATGTTTCTATTCAATTCATTCAGGCTTACATGAGATCAGGGAGAGCACAAGACTACTGTGAGGAAAATCTAGGTCACATATGATCACAGCAGCACAGCTGCCATACTCTCAATGGCCATGTAAAGCGAGGACTGCAGCAAGGACCTCTTTTTGCTGAAGAGGGTTTTTTTCAGTCCAATTTTACAATCTCCCCTCATTAAGGTGCATTTTCCGGCAGGACCGTGAGCACATTGGGTCTTCAATCGGGGTGAAGGATTTAGCTATAAATCCCAAAGATGATTCAGTAAGTGGAATTTCTGTAGGGCCATTTAAATAGTTTATAGGCTGCCAAGCAGGATTTTAACCTTCCAACAGTGACAGAAGCAGTGTTACTTTCCTGCTCTTTTGAATGCTAACATACTTCTTAGCTCTCTTTGTTTCATATCTGTTACGGAAAGATACATATTGCTCCCATTCTCAGTGAGGAAACAGGAATCTGACACCATTTTAATACATTAATACACCTGTGAAAACTTCTTGAAATTCTCTCTCATGCAGTGCTTTCTTTTAGTTAAATACACAGGTCAGCGTCCTTTCCTACCTTTCAAACAGAAAAGTTAAAATACATGCACGCACAAAAAAAGGACAATATATCCCCAAACTATTGCCTTTTTCTTGTATTTGGATAGACCCTCTGTCACCCTCCTTTCTCCCCTTTTCTACACCTGAACAAAAATAGGAAGGATCTAAAGCCCAATACTGAACACTCCTGCAATGCAAAAGATTAAAGGGAAAGGACAAATGTTCATGGGTGCCACGAAGTTAAGCCAAGCCTCTTGCAGCAGCACTCATTAAGGAGCTCTGCCAAAACTCCAAGGCTTCCCAGCTCCTCGCACAGAGACAGCTGTACCACCAGCAGCTGTGCAGCCTGGGGGAACCGCAGGAAGTGATACACAGCACAAGTCAGGAAAATAATGCACAGGGGGATGCTTTTGGTGGAAGCACGGATGTTATAGATAAAGCATTAATAAGGATTTGTTCCCCAAAACAAGCAGCCCAGACAGCAGACCAACAGGAAATCAAATCACCTAACAGAGCACAGAAACTGAGTCATGCCTATTGTTAGATGTGGCCATTTGTCTCCCAAGGTTTTCCAAGTCTAACGATGCTGCAGCCCTTTCCGAACCCTGGGACTAGCACAAGCTGCTTCCAAGTTTAGGGTAAGAAGGGTCACAGTTGGGGCTGAGGGCAAGGACTCCTCTGAGTCATCACTGCTAATTATATACATTAGCATGTTTTGAAAAGACAGACATTTTAATGCATGACAGCTGCAACAGCAAGGACTTCATATCTTAGGTAATGTGTCTATTGCCAGGCACCATAAAAAGTAATGTCCCTGCTATAATATTAAAAATCAGACATGTAATTCACCCTAGCCTGAGCTCTCATGTGCCATTTAACCCTGGCAGCCTAGCCCCTCCTGCTCAGTGAATCTGCCCCCATGGAAATTCTGGGAGCTTCCAATGATCCTCTGGAGCACGTCCTGGGCTCTGAGATCTGGGAAACTGGATGAAATGGGCTGTTAATCTGCTCCACAGTGACTCTTACGTTCAGATTTTGCAAGTACTTGAGGGCTGTACTTGCGTGTTAGCCAGTTTGAATTTTGAATTTTAATCAGATGAACTAAGTAACTTCCAATCTAATTAGAAAAACAGTAGGGTTTGTTCTTAATCCACAACCATTTAATCTTCCGTCTCATTAATTGTGCACAGGCTGTATGAATATGTATATCTAGAAGGAAAAAAAAAATTCTTTGACCTTGATGAGAATAGTAATACACACATAAAGTTGGTGTGCACTCCCCTTTCATCACACTTGCTTTATTATGTAGATTCAACAGTTCCTATCGCTGTGAATCAGGTTACTGAGCATTATAGGCAATCCCGCAGCCAATTAGGAATCAGAGTCCTGATGAACCATGGAACCTGTAATGATTAGCAGAATATTTACAGGCAAGCTGTCTGCTGACAATTTGCATGCAAATAAAAATGCATCTGTTTAGAAAGGCCATACTAGACAATATAACTAGAGCACCAAAAGCTGGGATGAGGAAGAGAGAAACATGTTCAAAGATTCAGAGCACTAAATAGGATTTGGTTTAGGAGCTTGAATAGTCTGCTTCAGTACCTCAGTGTCATTCCTGCAATCACTTGTGAAAAAATACTAATATTTTTATTAATAAGCATTCCTTTTTTTTTTTTTTTTTTGAAGATTTCAGTTTGGTGTATGTACATACATAGCTTGGTCACACTCTTTCTACTATGGAATGAAGAGTTCCACTGTCAGAAATATTTCCTCCTCTTAATTTATGAAATTATTCTGTACCCCTAAGAAAAATAAGCTTATGGGCAAATTCTCTAATTTTCCTGATGGGATCTTATTAACATTCACTGGGGCTGCGTCAAGTGGTTTTCCCTCATTTTCTTTAACCCACCAAAGGAATTAGTGTAACACATTGCCAAAAAGTGTGTAGCAGCCATGCTCCTGAAGATGCTACTTTCCCCTAACCACCTGATGAAATTTGAGCATTTCTTCTCTTCTGGACAAGAGCTGAGCCCAGGACAGGAAGCATTTAGTTTTCTACAGGATTTAGACCATGCCTTCTTTGTTAGATCTCTTCTGCCCCTCTTGCATTTGACTACAAAATGTCCCCAGATTGACTTTACCACCTGCCCACCTTCCGCAGTGAAACAGAAATTTCTTTCAGTGCTACTGAAACAGATGGGAATTAGGCCCAACTAGCTGCTGTGTTTCAGGCACAACACCTGGAAAATATTTGGCTAGGAATCATTTGTGAAACACGGACACGGGTTCAGGCTAGAGAGAATCCTAAAGATCAGGGGCTAGAGAAAATCTGGCTCCAGGATCTGAGCAGGGTTGTTGTGCAGCTGCTGTTGAAAATCTCCCTCTGGAGAGGGTATCAGAAAGAAGCTGGCTCCTGTTCACCTGACTTTTCTCCTTAGTGGAAACTAAGCTGCCCCATCAGAGTGGCACAGAGGCAGATAACAAGGCAAACTTAAAAAACAGAGCGAGGGAAGGGATGCTAAATCCCTATCAGGCAAGAAGGATCCCAAGAAGGATCGCAAATCCCAGATCCCAAGATGGATCGTGTCAGGGTGGTGCAACCCCCTGTTGCATGTGAGAGCTATGAGATTGAGCAGGTGGACCTCTGTTAACATAACCTGGCAAACTCGGCTGGAACAGGAAGGGGGAGCGCAAGGCAGAGAAACAGGATGACACGAAAGGGTGACTGTCGAAGAAAACAAGGGCTATCTCTGCTTTAGTTTTCTTCTCAGGTAACGGCATTCTGTTTCTGGCTCTTTGCTGGCTCCATGTGGTTAATTAAAAAGCCTCCTTGGACCAAAACTTCAACCTACAACCCTGGCTTGTGATGCGAGACACTGCAGAAGTGACCTCTTCCCTCAGTAATAAAGCAAGGGCCAGCAGACAAGAGGGCTCCTTCATCGCAGAGACAGCACAAGTCACAGCTTAAGAGCTGCCCTTAAGTGAACCATCATCTACACATGCAAAGCCTTCACCCCAAGTGGGGAAGACCTTTTAACTTGAGTCTGTCAGGCATCAAGGGGATTAAGGGTACCATTTAACTCATCCCAGCTTCTCAGCTAACAGTATCCTTGCATGTACCTCCACTGCTCTTTTACAGCACCGAGCAAGTTCACTTGAGCCAGCTCTTGAGGTTTTTAAGTGAATGTCAATAACAAGTTAAACTGGCCGTGGAGATGCAACTTGGAGCAGCCCCTCCAATATAACAGGTTGCAGCTGCACAACGGAGCAGTAATAACCAGCGCCCTGCAAGGGTGCAGTGCTTTCTGCAGCATCATGGCACACGCTGGTCCTGGACGAGCATGAGAAGACCAGACCTGCCACATCCACAGCAGAGCAGAATTCATCGACCCAACAGCATCCCCAAACCCCAGCTTCTGCACAGAGGTTGGTCACAAACATCATCTGTTTCCAAAGGATGGTTTGTGCTGGGGTGAAGTGAAACAAGTCCAGTTGTTGCGTTTCTTTTCCCCTGTGGAGCAGGTTCAGGCCAAAGAAATTTAACTGCTACTCAGCTGTTTTCTGCTGACATCGCTTGCATTCCTCTGTCTTCTCAAATAACATTTGGAGCTCCCTGCCAGACAGTGCAACTTGATATATGCCCTGATGAGAGAGGGTGGAGGGGAGGAAAGTACGTTGGCTAATATTTTTCCATTACAAATCTGAATGGTCCAATCTACAGTTTCATCTGCAATAAAAACAGCAATTTCTGAAGGCTGGGTTACTGAGTCAGGGCCAACACTTGTACCTGAAACCTTTATACCCAGATTACTTTTAAGAGGTTATGATAAAATAAACATCAATAGTATTTCCACACTACACCTTTTGAAACCACACAATGCATTTTAAGCCCCAGACTCTTAAATCTAAAGACAGGATTTGATTCAGTTTACTCTTTCAGCTGACATTCAATCACAATACAGAAATCCTTATTCAACCCTGAAGAGCTTTTCCTCCCCAGGTAACTCTGAGATTCTTCACAACGTAAAGGATGGTTTGCCTTTCATGAACCCAAGTTCCCGTGGTTGCCACCAACAGAGGAAAAAGCCAGCATTTACCACACACAAGAGTTTTCCTATACTAATGACAGGAAATACCACAAATACCAGGATGAAATAAAAATCCAGAGCCCCTCCAAATGCCACATGAAGTAGCAAGGTAAGGGCTTAGAATTTCTGGTATTTAGAAGTCAATGCTCTTCTATGTGTTTGGAAATTCAGGGGTTTATTACTGCCTCTTACTCCCAAATGAAATGTGCTTATTTTTGCCTCCTTACCATGACAGCAGTGCTCTCGGAACTCTTCATTATATTTCAAACACAAGCAACAGGGATGATCATATCAGCAAAAGAAGATGACACTGTTCTGGCAGTGCCCCTGCTCTGCAAAAGAGAAAAAAAAGTCCCTTTCTTTCTGCGAGGGGTGAACCATGCTGCGATACTTGGCTCCATCTCCCTGCATTTCTCTCCCAGGGCTAGGAGAACTGAAACACGATGAGAAATTTTACTCTGCCGTCAGCTGGCCCGAGGACAAGGAGGACAGATCTCTCTGAGGAAAGGCAGTTCCCGAGGGGCTCACAACTGAGAAGTATTTCAGCTGCCCTGCAGTGAAAGCCTAGCTCTCACCATAGCCATGGCCTCAGCTACTGGACGTGCAGCTGGAGCACAGCCCCAGCTCACTGCACGGACAAGGGAGGGCCAGAGCGAGGACGGGTGGTTGGTTGGACTGGCAGCCCCTTTCATTCCTCCCACATGAGCCACCAGCCATGTATTACTAACTATTTGTATAGCTGTATGTCCTAGGAGTTGGAGCCTGAACCTAGGTATAGGCACCGAAAGCATAAGTGTCCTCACGCTGAACAAAACCTCCATCTCACAGGTAAATCTTAGGCCGGAGCAAGTTTCCACATTTTATATTACTTCAAGGTTCATCACCTGACCTAAATTGTACTATCACCAATCTAAATTATTCTGTGAACACCTCTCACTCAAGGCATGCTGGGGCCAAGTATCACAGGAGCCTGAGAGACTATACCAGCAACGTGAGAATATACCAGCACTGTGTCCGTGCCCACCCTGTTCTTTTGCAGTTCCCTCCGGACTCCCTAGTTGTGCTGTCAGGCTGCTGGGCTAACCTGATACTGCCACTGCTTCATTCCAAGCAGTCACTAAAACATCTCTTTGTAAGGGATTTCCAAAATATATTTAACCTGAGATGTTCTCCAGACCTTCCACCCCTACTGGGACATTCTTCGTGACACCCAATATCCAGTTCTCTCAGGAATGCCTTACTGAGAGTCGGCAAGCTAGTCAGCTTGGGGCTTCTCTGAATAAATCTGCTCTTGGAGGGGATGAAAGAATAACATGACAGGATTTGGTCCTTTTCATTCAAAACACCTTATCTAGCAGTAGAGGGAGTGAGCAGGGCAGATTCACCCTTGAACAAGATAATCTCTTGCTAGCTCTCCTTACAGCATTCCCAGCTTCTGCCCTTCACTGGATGCAGAGCATGAATGTGGGAATGAATCACTGCTGATCTTGGCAAAATACCAGTCTCTCCCTCCCTTTGCTCCAACTTGGAATAATCCCAGTTTTCCAAATGGTTTCAGTGAATCCAGGATTTAAGTTCAGCTATTAAAAAGCAGAGGGAACCCATAAATCACAGGATTTATATCAGAGAGCTCTTTGATGCACTTAAAAAAAAATTATTGGGAAATATATGATCTTCCTAAAAATAACTATTTAGGGGAACAGCAGGGGAGAAGCTACTGTAAAAACATAATGCATGGAGAGTGTCATCTCCATTCCCCACCCCCAAAGGCATGGAAGACTGAATTACTCTTGCAGCTGTATTAGAATTGATAATATGCTGAAACAACACATGCTTCTCTGATCATGTTAGAAAAGCATAAAAATTACGCGGTAATCAAACATATTTCAAGCCCAACAGCGTGGCGATCTCCTGTCCACAGGAGGTCATTTTTTCAGTCAGTGTAATGTAATCACAAGCCATTTTACGAGCACACTTTTACACCAGGCTTATATAAATGGTGACATTGGCACACATGTGGACATAGGAGTACTAGGAACAGGTAGGAAGAGCTGAACTAGAAATGGGTCAAAGAAGGCAAATAAATTCATCTTGCAGTCCACCTCCTGCCAGAAATTTTTACCAGCAAAACTTTTCCAGCCTCCAACTGACAATGCTGCTCTGTCATGGGAACATAGTTTTCACATTTTGCTGATGTTGTTTCTGGGTGTCCACTACTGCTATTGGTATGTCACTAGAGCATGACAGTTCATATAGCTATAAGGATGTGGTTCCCATAAAAGCGGAAACGGGGTTGCCATCTCCATCACACAAAATATACCTTCTATTGATTAAATACAACCTGCACTGATTAAGCTTCAGAGGAGAGAAACCGGTTAAATATTGGCTTTAAGCCAGTATGTCAGACATGCCCTACTGAATAGGTCAGAACACACCTACCATCTGACCTGAATTAGGACAGAAGATCAGGAAACCAGGCACCAAAAGTACTCCAGGTCACAGGAAGCACCTGTGCTGCTGTGGCACCAGATACCTACCGAATAAAATATCTGCAAAGGCAACAGAAACACATACCCTCTCTGACCTCGCCAGCTCTTTGCCATGAGACAAAACCAACACATGACTTCCACCGTTGAGGCAATTTCAGGCATGAATGCTCTGAAAACTAACCCTTGCTGGTGTTTGAGTCTGGGGAACACACTGAGAGATTCCACACTGCCCTGCAGCTCTGGCTGTGTCCTGTGGATCCTCCAGTCTGCAAATCCATGCTGTAAGAATTACACGGCCTTGTAGATGCCGAGGCCACTGAGATACTCCAGCCTGCAAGAGAGGCTCTCCACAACGGTTAGAGCAGTCTGAAACAGGAAGAGGGAGCTCTTCTGCTGTCCCCTGCAGAAACCCAAAGACAAGGACGTTTCTGAGTTTTGTCCCCTAACCTTCCCAATCTCTCGGCTTTGCTCTCAGTCCTGGATCTCCTCATATGCTTCTGCTGCTAGTTCCACCACCCCCTCCCCCAAGAAGGGAGCATTTCACATGAGTTTGCAGTTCTGGAATCCAGCAATTCGCACTTCTGAGCTTTCTGCCTTGCACCTTCCCAATGCTACAGTTCACACTTGCTCTATAGTCCTGTTAGCAAGAAGTTACCAGGGAAAACAAGCATAGATTTACTTGGTGGGGGGAAGGCATCCAGCTCCAAATAAACACAAACTTGGGAAGTGGGACTTACTGCATGGAACACTGAAAACCTTTGGTTTTGGCTTCTTGTGCATCTGACTTTTGACTGTATTCTCTGTCTGGACAGGCTTATTGGTACAACCCACCTAGGAAACGTCTGAAAAAGATCCAGCCCAGCAGCATGATGAGGGAAGATGTCTTGATTTAAGAACATAGGCATTACTAGAAAGGGGGAAAAAAAATAAAAGGGTCCTTTACTGTTCTGGCATATCAAAAGGAGACTAATGAACCACAAGTTCATAGAATGACCCTGCTCTTCATTTCAGAGGTAGGCTGGCCTTTTGTGTTAAGGACACTGAATAACAAGAGCAAGAACAAATAGAAAGAACCCTTTCCCCCTGCCCAAAGTCAATCTTGAAATGAAATCATTTAAAAATTACACCCTTCTGCCCTACTTTAAGGTCCACATATGAACAGATGAAAAGTTTTGTTTCATTGGCAAAACTGAATCAAGGCTTTTGATCCTCAAAGATCTCTTAATCGCTTTGCACATCAGTTCTTTTCATTATTTCAAACATACTTGAAGAAGACTTTTTCTCCCTCCTCCTCCCCCTCACTTCCCCCACCCCTCCAAACTTTTCTGTGTTTGGACCATTTCCCAGCTGACTGTGGCAGTACTGCAGGCAGCTGGTGGTTCTTTACTCACTGTGAGCTTCAAGACATACATATTGAACTGCATTAATAAAGTCTAGAAAAGCATGGTTCTCTGGTATCTTGTTTCTAATTGTGGTAACTCACAATAGATACCTCTTCTCCCTTCTAGCGCTTAAGAGTTTCAAGGAAGACTATGTGCTTCTGGGAAAAAAAAAATAGTAAAGTAGTTTGTTGCTGGGCTTGCTGTTGTTGTTTTCTAAAAGCGTAACTCAGAACTGAGATCTCAGTCCCATCAGACTGAATTTAAATGAAGGTTTCTCCAAAAATTCTAGTCTCTACGATTCCAACAATAAGTCAAACCTACACCAAATCACCAGTTCTTAAACAAAACTTTGATAGAATTTGCTATAACCTTGGCCTTCTTACCATCCCAGTAAGTGAGATGAGCCGAGGAGAGTGCTTAGCTGGACTCAAACATGGAGGTTTTCAATAAATATGTACAGTGTTTTTGATTAAATTCTTGCTCCTGGCTTTTGGCTCTATGACCAACTGAAAGGGTAGAGACACCTCTTGAAACAAAGACCATCCTTTTGTTCTTTGTCTGTGCAAGACTTAGCAACATGCAGGCTCCTAAAAATTATAATACAAATTACAGACAGGAAAGATGGGAGGTGGAGTCAGAGTTAGCCAGCTCACAAGCCATTAAGGGGGTGGGATAACATCAAAAACAAACTCCACCTGGAAAGCTGCATGTAGGCAGCACAGCAGAGCAACAGTTTAATGTGTTCAGAGCCTGAAGCACTGTTCAGCAAGTGGGTGGATGCTTTTTGAGCCAGCTTCGTTTTCCCAAATGGTGTCAAAGCCATTGTAAACTGCCTTGTTAAATTCTGGTCACAAAGCGATCCAGAGCTGAAGGCCTGCAGGAGAAGGCTTTTGGCTGTTTGAACCCAGCACAGGCGTACTCTTTGTTTCAGCACAAGGTGCAGATAATAACCCTACGCTGCTGTGCAGGCAGACTACCTTTCCCATTCACTCCCGTCAATACAACCAGCCGGAGACCCTCTGGCAGACTGAGGGGACACTGTCTCTCCTCCATGTCTCCTTTTCATTAACAAAAGAAAAGATAGCCTTTCTGTTAGGTGTCAAAAGAGCTAGCTTGAATCAGCCACATGCCCCCCGACATGTAACCTTCAAATAATTCAGCCTCTGTGAGCCTCTTTTTCCTTGCCTACCCTCTTTTCCCCCGTGTCTATTCCATAAGGGCAGGGAAAGTCTCTGACTATAAGTTTAGACAGGACCTAGCACAACAGCATTTCTACTGATATTTGGGCTTTCAGATGCAGCCACAGTAAAACAACATGCAGACCCTGGGCATTTATTCCACCGAACCAGATGAGTCAGATGAAACAGAGCTGAAACCACACCAGCCACTGCTGCCTCACAAGCCACTTCACCGGCACTGAACAGAGGCAACAAAACAGATTCTCATCTGACACTGCGCCTGCAGCCTTGCGGGTATCTCACAAGGAAAGAGCAGAGTCCCAAACACTGAGTCCATGTAGACCTAGCAGAGACTGCACACATCCACACAGCAAACAGAGAAAGTAGACCTGGAAAGATTAACTTTCTCCTCATTAATTATCAGGAGTAGACCACTGCTCAGCATAATGAGCATGTCTTCCAGTGCTCCCCCGAGCACAAAGCTTGACAAGACAGGACTAAAGGGAAACCAGGGATTTGAGACATCTCCTAACTAGCTCTCTGTGGTGGCAATGCCAGACACGGGTTGACAGCGAGCGTGCGGCAGGAGAGAATTGCTCATAAGAGCTTCCCTAAAGACAGAGCTTCCTCACCCACACAGTCACAGGGGTTACTCTCTGTAGGTGGTTGCCATTTTGCAACACCTTCCTGCAGCTCAGTCCTGTATCTGACGCACGCTACAGCCGCGTTCAGCGCTTTGTGCGGATTTCTTTTGTACCTACTGGTGTCTTGCTGCTTGCAGAGTAATTACCAGCTCTGCCCTTCCCAGCACTCATTGTAACGTTAAACCTTATTTTACTTGGCAGCTAGAGCTCACTTTTCAGGCAGCTGTGATAAAAAGACCCCTTAGCTGATGCAAATAAACATGCTTTTATTTTTAATTTGTGAATTAAAACAAACAGCTTGTGTTCCAGGCTGTGTAGTACACATCTATCTCAATAAAACCCCACTCAGAGCAAAGGAGACCTTCTGGCCTCTCTGATGCTCTCTGGGATGCCTGGTTTTACTCTTAATATTGAACATTGATAAGGATGGAAACAACCTTCAGAAGCTTCTCTGACTCCTTTTTGCTTACCCCCCTGGGAAATCTGAGGCCAGCTGCGCAGACTACCGTTTCCGCTGAAATAAAACAGTCTAGCAGGAGGTGAGAATTAAACCTAGAGCATAGGTTTAACCTATAAAGAACTGAAACTAAACCTGTGCACTAGACCTGACTAGTTTTGTCCATGGTCTTGTCCCTTACGGTGACTTACAGCAGACGTTTCAGAGGGTACTTTTGTAAAGACCACATTTTGGAACTATATTATAGCAACTGCAGTCAGCTCTTACCCCAAGAATAGAGAGTCTGAATGCCCAATTAATTTTTATCCTGGCCAGCCTAATTGCTGATGATGGTGGTCTTATTCCTAACAAACTTACAGTCACCGAAGCCCAGCACTGAAATACAAGTCTGTGATGACCTCGTCTAGCAGGGGTTACAGGCAACACACAGGTAACGACAGAGAGACTGATGAAGTGCTTGCAAGCCTGGCATCACAGGGCTGCGGCTCCACTCGCTGCTACAATAACAGGAGCAGCAGCAGATGGAGTAGGGTTGTTCAAACAGTGGAGCCGGTCCTTCCTTAGACATATGGCTCTAGCAACAGAGGAAAACAACTAGTGAGGAGGTTTGAGGACAGCAGTCCTGGAATACAGGGAACACATATGAAAAACAAATGCAAGGCTGAGAGTGGCTCCTGTATCTCTTGTTGTTCCTGGCACAGCAGTATGTTGGATATACAGGTTCTTTTTTGAGCAGAACAAAGTTTGAAATTTTCACTTATCAGGCGTTTCATTTAAACCGTATCCTGAAGACAGAGAAGACAGCCAAGAGGCTGCATCTTGCAGTCTCTAATGTGCTGCAGTTCTCTGCCACAAAATAAACCCGAAAAGGTGAAGATGCACTGTGTATGTACAAAGCTGCCAACCTAGATGTGCCCGCACATGCTGCTCTACTACAGAAAGATGCCAAGAGCAGAGCTTTTTGAGCTAAGAAGGCAGGCAGGCAGGCAATGAGAGAACTTCAAATTGTGAAACTAGGTTCCCTTAGCACATACGCAGCACATACTATATACACGTGTGGCGTATATAAATGATAAAGAATAGTAAAGGCACAGGACTTGGACTCAAGTTTACGATTCAGTTTATGTCCCTCCCACAGGCTTTATGTAAAGGTTTAGGAAGCACGGTGTGTATCCCTTCCTTTGGGCTGGGTTTTTACATTTATAAAAGAAAGATTGCAACTCTTCACCTGTTTTCTCTGGTTCAGTCCACTTGGATCGGTGTCTGTATCAATGAAGCAGTTCAGAGCATTCGCTTCTGCTAAGCTAAATATTGCCAGCAGCAGCACTGCAGAACGGTGAAGGGTTACAATTCTGATGATTGCTCTTTGATATCACATTGGATTACTGTGGCTGGGGGAAAAGAAGAGAAAAATCACGTTGACAATCCACAAGCTCAGGATATCGTTGTGTTCTGAAGCTGATCACTGCAACAGGGTGGATTACAAAGCTTTGGTGTGGAGTTTGGGGGGTATGAGGGCAAGGGTTTTCACTAGTCCCTCCAGCGGATGCTCTAACACAGCAGGACATTGTTTCCAGCACCTCTGCCCACCAGCATTTCCCAGCTCAGCCCATTGCTTGTGGGAGATTTGTGCAAGAAGCCAGTCTGCTATTCTAATGCAACTCAAAGCCAACTCCTTCAGCGGACAAAACTCAGTCAGAGCAAATTTCATATCTGCTTTCCCAAGGTCCCTTTTCTCAAACAAACAAACAAGAAGTTTGTTTTTATAGAGCTTGGGTTAAAAAGCAAGTCTTGGAAATGTACTGAGTGGAGCAATCCTCCAGCACCACCCAAAACTAGCCAGCAAATGAAAGCTCGCCAAGGCTGTTAATTTGGCAGCTGGGGGGAAACAAAACCTATTGCTACCATCTGCATAAAGGAAACAGAGGCAAAGAAAAACCCCGCTATGTGAGCAGAAGGAGAGGTTCAGAATAGCAAAGACAACAAAAACCATGAGACACACTTGTTAAACCCCCTCCCCTCCTTTTTTCTCCACCACTAAATGCTGCAGGACAATAATCAATCTATTTAACAGAAGCTTAAAACAAGACTCCCAGGACTGTCAGTTGTGCAGGTCTCTGTTTTCTTACAGATTCTGGCACATTAGGGCCCTCCCCCCTGGTAAATCTGTAAGACAACACAAATAGTTTGCATACTCTAAGCCCCACAGACGGTTTGGATCTAAAATACCTTGTGCAAGCTGCAGTGGTCATGAAACCCATCCTTTCATCCTTGGGATGCATCACTTTGCTACTGCTGTTTGTACTGCTCAGCTTGTGAACCAGAATAAACAAGCGAGCGTTCAAAAAAGAAAGGGAGTTTGAAAGGTGCTCGATCTAGTATGAGCCCTTTATTGAGGTAATCTTACGCCAAGGGCAACAGTGCCTATATAGTGTGTGCTGTCTGAAGAAGTCACTCAAAGTAATCTTCCTGCCATGGTGAGGGTTAATCTTCAATCGTCTCTATCTGTGGAGCTGGCCCCCACAGCTGCACCAAAATCTTGGGCTGGAAAACTGGCGAGAATACCTTGGTAGTGCACCAGGAGGCTCTGGGAATTTCATTACATTTTCCATTCACCCAGAGTGTCTCCGGAAGGCCATCTACGGAAGAGAACAGAACTAGCATGCTGCTGCCCAACCCTCTGGAGTTTCTCTTTTCACACCCACTGCCAAAGCATAAACACCCTTACCCTACGCCAGATCTTTATACCAGCAAAAAGCAAAATCCAGTTATATCAGATATAAACTCTTGCTGTAACCTCCACTGACGAGATAACAAGAGGGGCCAAGCCCTTCTTCCCAACTCCAGCAGTTTTGAGCGCTGATTCTCCCTTGCCTCAACCTTAAGTTACAAGAGGGAAGAAAAAAAGAAAAAAAAAAAAACCCTTCCAGTGCTGTCCACAGAGCAGCATGGCTGGCAACCTCCTTCGGAGACTGGGCAGCCACTCTGGTACATGTCGGGGCTTGTTGCTGCAGCCTGGAGGAGCTATTCCTGGACTGGCTTTCTCAGCTGACCCTTGCAATGGTGCTGTGGCAGTCCAGCCTGTGCATCACAGAATCCTCGCGTGAGCCCTGCAAGAAGCTGCAATTAGCAGAGCTGGCTGGGGTGAGGGGTAAGGAATTTATCAGCTCTATGGGTAATTTCAGAGAGGGCACATGCAAATACAACTCAGCTGGATTCACTCATCTCCTCATCAGAGCAGATGTGAGGATATCCAGTGACCTTGTTGAAAACAGACTCCCCTGGAGAGATTCAGAGGTTTGTACCAAAACCCAGAATTCTTCCGAAGAGCACTTTTCACTTGGTGACTGCAAAATTCTCCCTGCAAGCAAAGAATCCTTCTGCAGATAACAGTGCACCACCGGGGGCACAGAAGTCACCTCTGTGCTGAGAGGATACACTGAGCATTTCTCTAGGTGCCCCAAACAGGAGGGAAAGCTGTAAGACTCAGGAATGCTGACTCCGAAGTTTGATAGGGACCATTCCCTCCTCGCAGCAGGATATTTGTCACCTTTTCAGTATGTTCACATGACCTGTGGGAGTAAAGGGCAACCAGAGAGACATCCAGCCCCAGACATCTAAACATCACTTTGCACAGGGATCCAGGTTTGGTGCGGTGCTGTGCCCTACTTTATGCCGTGCTCCAGGAGAGGAGGGACACCGAACCCCAGGGACTCCCAGTGCATGACCAGTCACAGTAGTGAGTGCTGAGCGCAGGGATAGTTGTAGTGTAAGCAAAGCTCTCTCTGCAGCAGTGTCTAACTTCTGCTTAAAATTGAGCTTCTGTTTCAAGTCAGATTTTCCCCTGATGTGCCTCATCCTGCCCAGAGACTAAAATAGAGAAAGTGAGAAAACAGACCTTTATTACCAACTGCAGTCCCCACTGCCCAGCAACCAGGCTCTGCACTCCATGTTAGCCTTGCATAAAGAGAAAATAATAAAACCCAACAAGCCGCATTACCCACAAAATAAAACATAGACAGAATAACTTTCACACAGCTCAGGCAGCAATCACCATGTGTCTGCAAGCTGAGCAGGGGAGAGCTGCCCTCCTTGTCCTACAGACCCTTTCCAGCCTTTGCTGCTGCTCCGACTGAACGTGCTGCAGTGGTGCCGAGGCAGGAGGTGGGCAGACTGCGGTCCAGACGGTGTCATTAGGTAAGCGGGGGCTGCAGGCTGCAGTCTCCTGTCTGAACTGCTGAACAGGGTGATCCCTTTACAGGATTCCTGGGTTCTTACATTTGTGAATGGTTTCTTCTACTGGAAAAGAAAACAAAACACAGTGGATACAGTGATAACTGTAATGAAACCATCACAGCAGGGTTAATTTGCCAGCTTGTGTGCATATGTTGGTAGGGAACGTTGGAAGGACTGCAGCTTGCTACTGGCATTGCCTACCATAATTACCCTGAAGCAAATCATGGTTACACCCTGCTCCGTATACCGCTTTGAATTTCCATCAGATCCAAACACATCTCAGACAGATGAAGGGCCTGCTTCTGTCCCTGCTGATGTCTATAGCAAGACTTCAAGGGTCCAAAGTCCACATAGGACTGCTTATGTGAACTTGGTATTTAACAAACGATTTGGATGAGCCAAGGTAAACAGGCAAGGCAGACACCATGGAAAGCAAAGGAGCTGTTTTAGCTGAAATTACGAGGAGCACATTAGCCCTGAGGGAAAAGCGGAAGGAAAGAAATCTCTAGGTTTTATAAAAAGAGCTGGTCTCTATAAGGAGACACAAATATCTCCCCAGTCAACCAGAGATACTTACCCACATTCCTCCCACCCACCCTGGATTTCAACAAGGCAGGCCAAAAGCACCTTTAAGTGTCTCCCATCCCTTCTTACTCCCAACTTCCCTCCGGCCTGCAGCAGCCTGGGGACCATGCACATCCTCAGGGCAGCGCTGCAGACCCTCACTCCATAGAAAAGCCCCAGTGGCCCTGCACATGCTTGCATCAGTGCACTAGGGAAGCAGGAGAAAAACGCTGCTGCCTGCAGCTGCAGCAGCCGCCCAGGAGGAGCAGCATTGCCCCTCACTTGGTGTGTGCCAGGGACAGACTGGCACCCATTGCTGGGCAGCCCCCGGGACACTGGAGCCCGAGAGTCTGTGCTCCGAGGCACATGCTCAACTTCTGGCATATAACGCAGCAATACAATCTCCCTCGTTTCCACGTGGGGCATCCCCTTTCTGCCTCCTACGCTGCCCAGCATGGGCACAAGCTTATCCCGCTTGCTGTGGGCTGCTAGTTGGCCAAGTGGACTCCTCTAACGTGAAATTTATATGTAGGTTGTGGGATGCTAAGAGGACATCACCACCCAGCCTGCCTAAGCTAGGTGGGATTTGTGGGAAGAACGCCTTCTGCAGCTGCAGCAATGAGAGGCTACAGTCCAGCCCGGCATTAACACCCCCACTCCCCCAAAACAGGCAGCGAGAATCCAGCTAGGAACGCGAAAGCCCGCAAGGATCTTCCCACAAACAGGCCAGCCTCCTGGAAGAGGGAGTAGGCACCAGAAAAACACACAAACACAAGCTCTCACCCTGCCACAAAGAGCTTCTGTTTCCCGACACGCTGTAACAGAGGGAGGGCGACGGGAGAGAGAAAAGGAGCAGTCTCCGGCCACGTGGCAGGTCAAACCACCGCCCAGTTTGTTGGCATCCTTTAAAGTTTAGCTGTGCTCTGAGCCAGCAGTGAATCATCCCTGGCAGGTAAGAATGATGTTAATTTATGACATGCCAAGTGCAAGCAGATCTTTTGGTGGTAGTCCAGCAGTTTCAGCCTTCTTAACACACGGCATTGGCTCAGGTTACAGCTGCACGCATTCAACACCGGCAAGTGGCACTTTAAACAATGACAAACTTTGGAACAATCGCTCCCTGCGTGCGGCTGGGGCCGGCACGCGGCTGGGCGGCAGAAAGAAGGTCGGGAGGCTAACCTGCTTGTCTGGGAGAGCAGCAGGTGGGCTGCTGCAGGGGCTTTAAACTGTCTGAAGGACACAGTCAGGGATCATTTTAACCCATTAAGCTGCTTAAGCCTTGCCTTACACTGATTTGAACTTCAAGAGAGCATTAAATCTTAAAGAGCTTAGTCATCCATCTTCGGGAAAGCTCTCCGCTGCGCATAGGCACTCACCGTGCCCGTGCCGCACTATGGAAGCGTGCAGCCTGCCTCTAAAAGCAGATAGAGTGAGCGCGAGACCCCTCTGGCAGCTGAAAAGCAGTAAGCTTTACATTATAACATTGCACAAAGGCAGCAAGTCATATGGGGAAACAGGCGATGGGAGCGTGCGCTCCAACGGGGAACACAACACCGTCCCCACTGTGCAGCTCGACAGGCTGAGGACACTGTGCTCTTCAGAGACGGAGCAGGGGGACAGGGCAGAGGAAAACACCTACTCACCAGTTCCTCCCTTGCCAGCCACACCAGGGAGAGAAGAAAACGTGTCGCTGAGCCCCTGATGCTGCCTTGGATTGTGCCTAGGGAACTCAAGCCACGTCCAGGGAAGAGGGCTGCAGCACCTCTGAATGCAGCTTCTTACCCTCACACTTGGGCAAAGTTGGTCCAAAGCACTCCAGCCAGTTGTGTTTTCATCAGAAAATATGACCATTGAGATAGAAAAGACATTGGTCACTGCAGAAGACTTAAATATTCCATCCAAGCCATGCGTCAAAGCTGTATTTCTGAATTTGAGACATTAATTCATAATAAAATTTTTGAAGCATCAAATGATAGATGTTTCAAAGTAAAACAGTAGAACATGATCCGACACACAACATTTTCCAAAGCTGTGTTTCCAAATCAAATATTTTCAGAATTTTTAGATTCTTCTACTCAAAAAGTCTTATTCTTGCAAGTAAAATTTTTATTTTCCAACCAGATACTTACCAAAGCAAAGAATTTTAAACAATAAACCAGGTTGCGCTAAATGAATATAAGGATTTGGCTACACACAAGATCTGATCCAGAAGAGAGAAGGGTATATATTTATAAAGAAATAGCTGACTCCGATTTAAACTCCAGGTGTGTGTATATACTTACTACCAAGTGAAATTAAAGGAATTAAATTCATTCAGAACAAGACACTTATTCTAGAATAAGAGCATCCACACATGATATTAATCAAGAATAGCTAAAGCCACAGTTAAGGTCTCAGGCTACGGACTGTAACTGAAACTGCATATATTCATTCTCCCTCTTGCTGTTTCTTGCTACATAACACACCTGCTTCCCCTGGATAAACGTTCCTGAGTTAGCTAGTGAGTAAAGTACTAGTGCCTGCATGTCTCGAACACCTCATGATAATACTTCAATGAGACAGACTGGAATCAATACTTTTGATCTTTGCAGCTTGAGGCCACAGTTGGGCAGGGAAGTAACACAGCACATTGCACGTCAAGGGAGGGAGGGGCATCGGTGCGGGGCTGCCCCAGAAAGAAATTTCTACCTAATAGGTATCAGTTCCTACACCATCTAAGCCTCCTTGAGGAAGGAAGAAAAAGGAGATATTCAGGAAGGATTTTCAGTTCAAAACCCAAGCTTCTCCCCAGTATCCTTACAGGAATCAGACATAAAAAGAGTATGGCTGCAGTTTCATAGAGCTACTGGAGAACGCTGAGCTGCCAGGTTTGACAGTGGAAGCTTTAGAGGCAGGGTTAGATACTGCTAAATCTAAAATTCCGATACAAGCACTGATTTAATATAAATTAATCCATCAATTTATGTCAAATTAGATATCCTCTGTTCATCTGCAGCTGGAACAGACTGCATGTTTGTGACTTAGATAACTTTACAGAAATGTGATTATGGATCTCACCTGATGAAACTTCTGTCACAGTGTTCAGATAACACACATTAGTGAACATGGGACCACAGCCAGAGTTTGTGTACCGACTGTAACCGAACATTGTTCTTAATGAGGGCTGAGAAAGAAAAGAAAAACTGTTGTTTTAGACTACACAGGAAGAGAAACAAAAGCAGGCGTTAATGAACTGTAAGGGTAATAAGCACACCAGTAGAAGTATGAAATCAGTATTTAATTCCTAATCCTCCACAGCTGTAAGATACAAACTAACTCCTTATTGTGGCAGTTACTGCATTCTTAAAAAAACAAAGATACCGAGCAGTAGGGTGAATACATGCAAAAATTAGTCCTCCTTATTTTTAGTCTCGAAAAAAAAAAAAAAAAACAACAACACACAGTATAAATCAGAAAATCTAATTGTATCTGATTACAGATAAGGGATGTGGGGTTCTCCACTGCCTAGACTACTCACTTTTCGTCTTACTTTCAAAGGAGCACTTACCTAGAATTCATATGGGAGACCTTGCCAGCCCTCTTTGAAGTTAGGCTTTCTGAAGAAAGTTAAGCTGTTTTTCCTGGTAATTCTTCTCTTCATGTATCGTCTACATTGATTCAGCTTTTTGCAAAATGAAATTAGAGAGCCAGCAGAGTCGGGACAAAAGCAAAGGCAGCCAAATTCAAGTCCATGCTCAGACTGTCTCGAAACTTCAGTGCCAGCAAAGCAATCGCAATTATCAGAAACTGACCCAAGAATATTCAGCTTGAATCTTCTAATTACTTTAACAATAAAAATCAATGGTTCGAACTCTAAAGCACAATGAAAACATACTAAGATTAATAGCTACAAGGGCAGAATTACAAGAGCCAGAAAGTGAATCAACAGAACCAGAATGGGGCATGTTTGCTACGACCATTAGTTAATACTTGCCCCCAGAAAAAAATAGTGGTTATATTTTTAAATATATTTTTCATAAGATCCATGCAATGTCCACAGTATCTTCAGATCATTTCTCAAATTTATCAAGATTATGTTGAATTCTAATCTTGTCCTGGCAATGTAATTGCAGTTGCACCCGGCTTAGTGTCACCTGCAAATTTAATAAATAAATGCACTTAATTCCTTCACTGATGTTGTAAATGAAAAAGCTCAGAAGCTCCAAAATCAGGGCAGAATCCCATCAAGCTCCACCAGCTCGACCCTTCCAGTTGGAAGCAAGGAACTGAAGGCTGCTTTCCAGCCAGCTCTACACATCCCTCCCAGTTTCATCTGGGCTACTTTATGTTACTGAATTGGCAGTTTTTGATTATTGAACCAAAAAAAAAAAAATCCCAGAAAAATTCAAAACCAAAATATATCCCTCGGATCATACTTTCCAACACCAACCTGCTTCCAAAATTGTGGAAAGGGCAGTCTCCAAGCGTTCAGAATACCTAGCAGTACACAGCTAAGTATGAACACAGCAAAAGGGGGCAAGCAGAAATAAATTATTCCTAAACATCCTATAAACAACACTTTGTGCCAGAGATGCACCCATTTGTTACTTCAGTGGTGGTAAGACTAGCACTGATTTTCCAGGCTTTATGTGAAAAAGATTGTGCTGTAGTTGTTTCTCATTCTTAAACAAAATATTTAGCTTTCCAGTGGACCTTAACGGCACCAGTTATAGAAAATTCATAGTACTAGATCAATACTAGCAGAGTATTGCATTTTATATTGTAAGAAAATTTTCTCAACTGATCTGAAAACATATTAAACCAGGTAATAGCTTCACGAAGTTCACAGAAAATGACACCAGAACGCTTTAAAGGCACTGGCCCTCATACAGTGATCACAGTCACATACAGAAACAGAACAGCCATCCACAACCGACAGGTTTCATTGCCAGAAAGAGCCACTCGACATTTACATTCCTCATGAATGTACAAAATATCATCAGGACACCTGAGAAAGCAGACCTTGATTGCCACCTGAAAGACATCAGAAAGTTAAATCACTTCACCATCTCCAATAACAAAACTGCTTCCATTCTCGAGACTCAAGATCTCTCACAAATGCATCAAGGTGTTTTGCCTGGGAGTGGGAGATGTCTGAAGAACATAATGGGTGTTGAAAGTACATGCTAGAGGGTTTTTATTAATTAAAACATCAAAAGATAAAGACGGAACCTATTCAGTTGGTCAACTCTTGCTGACTTGTTGAAGTAGCAGACATAAATCTGATAGTTATAAATGGCTACCCCTAAAGAGACCCCTGAGCTGCTTCTATGGAAGGAACATGGGCAGGACGCTTCAGTGCAGAAGAGAGAAGGCTCTCCTGTAACGTTATGCGAACACCAAAGCTGGGGGACACAGACGCTGTGGTTCACTTTGGCTCTCAAGCTCCCAAACTGAGGCCATCACACAGAACAGCCCTAAATCTTGACTTAGAAAAGTCACAAAACAGCCAGTGACTTTTTAAGTGAGATCCTCAGCTCTTCTCATTTCCTGTATACAACAGCATTATTCAGCCGCTGAAGTTTCCTCTTAGCTTGCCTTTATGCCAACTACTTTCAATTGCAAAGGAAAAGGATGTTAAGTTCTCCCATTTGTTTTTAATTCATAAGGGATGTACCAGTGCTTGATAAGAGTTAAAAGGTTAAGGGTTGTTCCCCCCGCCCCCCCCCCCCCAATTCTCACTTAAGGAACTTGCATCATCCTCCTGCCACCACACAAATAGAAGAGCTCACCTACATTGCAAGGGTGTACAAAAATATATGCTGTCATTCTGTCATTTTTAAAACAATACAAAGACAAATCACTATAAACTTACTAGCAAAAAAGGATGAAGAAAGTCTGAAGGGTCTCTAATCCCTAAAAGACATCAGTTACAACTGATGTTCAGAGTCACCTTGACCAACATAGGTTTCATTTAAGAATAGATAGGCTAGTACTCTCCTAATACATGTACAATAATTCAGAGAATTTTGAACTTCAACAACTCATCAGAAGAGATGCAGAGTAGCAGCCTTGACTGAAGAAAACTCTGCACAACAAAGAGTAAAGTAACTGGAAAAACAGATGCTTAATTTCTGCTTATTCTTGGCAACCTTGTCCCAGTGGTACCTGTTAGATGGGGGGCGAAAAAGGCTCCTAAAAGCTGCTCATGGAACAATGTATGACCCACAGCCACATCTATGGACTACTAGGGTGGCACATAATACAGCCCTACTGAAAAAAATTTTTTTTTGATCAATCCATAGAAAGGTCTGAAGTAATGTTTCCATATGGGTTTTGTTCATATTATGCAATATCTGGCAAACTACATAACCTGTCTGAGACAAAGCGATTAAGCAAATTGAAGCGGTGTTTTGAACCTAGTGAAAGTACTTTGAAAAGTCGCCCTTCCCCCCACCTCTTCAGCATTGGGACAGGAGATTTGTTAACTAATTATTATGCAAAAGACCTGGAATAAAAATTATACGCTACATGCTACCATAGTTTAATAGCCCCAGGAGCAGAGGTTTAGTCAACTTCAATGGACTGTAACTGTATGCAAAAATATAGTTTATTAACAACATACAATAAATTGCACTACTAACTTTAAATAAAACTTCTAGCAGGCTCACTTTCACACTAGTTGACATTTGGTTAATACAGAGCTAAAAGCAATACATATATGCTTTCAACAGACACAAAATGAACTCAGTTGTAATCCAAGCTCAAGTTGTAATCCAAAGAAGGGCACATGTAGCAAAAACAATGGAGACTTCACACGAACCTTGCCATTTCTTCCCACCAGACCTTTGGTCTCTTACAAAATAGGTCTGTAATACAAAAAGTAATAAAAATTCTGGATTCAATTTACTCAGCCTCTTCCATCACAAATTAACTCTAATAATTTTGCAATAACGTGAGTAGCATTAAGAGGGCAGTAAGAGGCAAAGATAATTACATCTTGGAATTACATAAGTTCAGCTGCAGATAGAAAGGTTGCCTAACAACAGGCATGGACTTCAGTCTCATTGTCCCAACTTTTGCAAGAAATACAATGACGGTAAAACACATTCTTCTCTCTCATCAGTTAAGACTCGATCCAGCTTCCACTGACATTGAGGCGAAGGTTCTTCTGTTACCAGTGGTACTTTGATGGGGCCTCAGTGGCCTTCCAAAAAAAACAAAACAACAACAACAAAAAAAAACCCACAAACCTTCTCCAGTGAAGGTGTTGAAGATTTGTCACTCTCCAATCTTGAACTTGGCTGTGGTGTCAGTAAAACCTGACAAACTGTTACCACACAGGGGATTACAACAGTCTTGTCCTCCATTCTTGCCAGAAAAAGGGATTCAGCAGAATTTGATACATAAGAATTGCAGCCAACTTGGCAATAAACAGCTCCACTCTGCTCAGTATAAGATCTTGACCTCATCACAGTGAAGAAAACAGGAGGTTTACAATGAACTTCAATAAAAGCCCAATTGAAATATCAGGCCAAAACAGAAAAATACTCACTTCTTGATATTAGAACTTGTTCTTTGCACAGGAAATGACATTTGTATTTCTGATCCTCTATGGTGGGAGTAGCAGGAAGGTTCCAAAGTACAATATTCCAAATGTAACAATGTCCAGCATAAAACTCCTCAACTTGAATTTTTAAACAAAGCTAGAGATTCCTCCATTTCCTTCATGGTAAAACAAAAAGTTATCTCTGTAAGCACAACCCAGTAGGGCCTCAATATTAATGAGGGGCCTGTTATCACAACAAACAAAAACTATGCCTGTGCTCCCTAATTGCATTAGGAGTTAATCTTTACTTAGAAACATTTTATAGGAATATCGATGGGTTAAAAACCTTTATAACCTGCCTTTCTTCTTCTGCACCTCTCCTCTTATAATTTCTAGTAAAATTCAGAAACTTCCCCCACTCCTACCCTAAGCAAAGGGTTCAGACCTATTTTTATGATACAAAAATCCTTAAAAATGGTCATTTTTTATACTGCTAGAACCAGGTGCTGTGAAACTCAAGGAGAAATTGGTCAGGTCTATTCATTTTGAGATCAACAAGAGCAATCAAACTTACTTAGAAGTAAATGCATCAAACAGAAGTCACAAAGTATGTGAACTTGCACTGAAAAAACTAGTGACACAGCTCAGTAAGCAACAAGCTCCCTCCCCTCTGTGCAACTTGCATAGCTGGCTCCTCATGCTAGCTAATATGAAATACTGTTACAGTAGAACAACAACATTAGAAAAATTTGGACAAGTGAGAAGGGAGTTATTTTAATCTAGAACAATACCACCCAAAGATACAGATGAATACAAACGCTGTTTGTATCAAAAACAGAGACATGAATTTAAGCTACATTTTCAGTCTATACATTGGCTTTCCTCTTCCTTCTTAAAAAAAAAAAAAGTATGACATTTCAGCTTCAATTGCATGCTTAAGTCATTTATTCATTGTACATTCCATTCTTGAAATATCATCTATCAAAATGTTAGTTAAGATTCATCCTGCTTATAGAACAAATCAGAATTTCTTCTGCTGAACTGCACTTGCAGACAATGAAGACACTGATATGAAGCCAATAAAAAAATAATTAGATTGTGGGGAAAAAAATAAAAATCAAGCCCCGTTCTTATTGTTTGATTCTTAATAAAACAAAAGCCAATACCTTCTAGTGACCAAAAGTTTAGCTCCAAAATACCATTCACAGACTGAATTCAGAAATATAGACTTTGTTTTAAACAAAGTCTATAAGTTGCTAAAGATAAAAAGACGAAAAATAAACTTCCAACAAAACACCTCCCCCAAAGGATACAGAGGAAACCAGAATAAAAATGATACTGAAAATTCCTGATCAGAGTATTGCACCAATAATTAATACATCTAATATGACAATAGTTTTCTATCAGAAATATTTTGCAGGATTATTTTCTTCAATATTTTACCTAAGGGAAGGACTAGTGTATGGAATCAGGTGCCATTTTAAAATTGGTGTGTTTCATTTTTTTTTTTTTTTTCTCCTCTTTACCAATACACACCTTTTAAAAGCGCGAGGTCAATTCACAATAGCTCTATTCTAAAAGCTAAAAACATGACGGTAGGGCAAATTAAACCGCTTAACGACGTCTGCATGTGCCATCCATTAAAACATTGGATTCTGTAGTACACTTGCACATTTCTGATCTAGGCATATACTGAAAATGGGCAATTTATACCTCAAATGTGCAGCACTGCAGAAAAAGCAAACAACTGAAGATTCATACTGCAGCTTCTATGGTAATCCCCACTTGGTAGGGAGGCCTGTTGGGGATACCAAAATTGAAACCAATTAGTGAAATGACAAGAAAGTAGGAAATCCAGTAGTACAGAGTCTACTTGGACATGGCTCTTTTCCCCTACTGCAGAGCAGATTTATTAAATTGAATTTATTTTAGAAAGTTTCACAACTCTTAAAAAGTAGATGATAGTTGCATTCCTGAAGGATTAAGCTCTACATTTCTTAATGCTAATTCAACTCTCTGAAACCAGCCCAGTAAAACCAGCACAGCTTTTACAAGTAACATGCACAACCTAAAAATTCCACCCTCAAAAACTGCCTTTTTGGTACTCTTTTAAGCCCTTAAGATACTCTATTTACTGAAGAGATGCCAGGAAGCTTGCAGCAGGAACAAATGCTTCTTTGGCAAAAGGAAAACATTTTAATACCTTCTTCCTTCAAAGTATGTGCACCTCACCACAACATATGCTAATATACTACCAAATAAGCCTCTTTATCTTGCCATTTATATAACAAACCGTTTCATTCATATCTATTTCAGCATGTAACTAACTACTGCACAGAGCAGAACATTGTGTCAAATCAACACCTGGTTTATACCTAAAAAGAAATCACGAACACATTGTATTAAAATTTATATATTCTAAAACAAGCCAAGAGAGGCTGACTTTATGTAAGTTGTTTCAATGTAAAATGAAAAATTTAAGTCGTGCAGACATTTTGGGCCTTTTTTCCATCCTCTGTCCTTTATTTAAAATGAACATGATCAAACAAAAATGATTCCCACGAAGACGATAATGAGTTTTGTGCTAAATCTGGTACTAACATGCTACAACAAATGTTACAGCCCTTTTGTGAAGGTATCTATGTCTGCATATATGCCTATGCATGGACATACACATACTTTCCTCCCTTTTCCAGCTTTCTCTGAGGTTAGAGCACTCAATGGAGCCTCTTTCGGAAATCGGCCAAATGCTGAACCAAGAAAAAGACGAAGACCAGCTCTTTGGCTCTTTGCAGGTCTACAGTCTGCACTTATCAAAATAATAAATATAGATAAATATTTATCATCATATTACTATTTTTTTCAAATGAAATTTGTATTTAAAGTCGTCTTCTTCCTGAAGAACTCCTAAGGAAGAGGGAAAGTGTTTCCTAAAAAGCCCACGATTAAAATAAAGAAAATGCATCCCCAAACATGCTGGGGCAAGACCACTTAGTGTAGACATCAGTTTTGGCCTTCTTTACCAAAATGGGTTCTTTAGTTTCTGCATATAGCCTCATTACTCCAGGGAAATCAGTGAGGCTTGCAACGGTATCACAAATAAAAACCTGCTTTGAATACACAGATTTAAATATCAGTTAGCTATCAAAGACTCAGTCTACAACTAGGATAACTGTATTGGGAAAACTATTATGACAAGTGGGGGAAAATAAAGCTAAGTTCTATGGGAGAGTCGCTGCGATCCTTCAAAGGTTTCTCTCGGCTTAGATCTACATACCGGCATCCCGCTGCAGGGTGAAGAGGATGGGGGAGGGGGGGGGAATAATTGAAAACTGGCTTGTCAGAAACGGATTTTTTTTTTTTTAATTATAGATCAACTGAACACTGTTAGAAGTGGCCTCACTTGAAAACTGCCACACTTGAAAAATACTGGAAGTCCTGGAGATAGGACTCGTGAATTTGTTTGGTTTGTATGCTGCCTTGGAGGAGAGAGACGTTAATACTTGCAAAAGCCCAGTATTTACACTTCCGAAAAGTTTCTGCAGTTCATCCAAGTTTGATAGGGCAGGATTGAAGTGCCTCTCAGAGTTCCCGAATGGGCACTTGGGCTGCTTTGGCACACACACACGCACACAGTATTCCAGTACCAAGGGGCTACGCAGTCTAATGCAGCTTTAAGCTGGCAGCACTCCTGAGCAGTTATAAGTGTTTATCAACTCAGTAGGTCAAAAGTCTGTAGACACTGGGTGGAGCAGCAGTATGCCACAAAACTAACAGTTGTCCTCCTGCAGAGAAAAAAAAAAAGGGGAGGGGGAAACAGTTGTCAGTACAAGAGTAAAGCTACTGGCCCCATTCCACAACAGACAATACGATCATTTGTCAAAATTCAGGATTAGCCTATCTCAACACTTTAGCAAAAGAAGTTTTATTTGCCATATATGAGTGACTGATACAAACAGCAGGGAAACACTGCAGGGGTTCTCAAATCTTCCTGGTGTCTTTTGTATTCAGTTGAAAGCAAGAGCATGCAGTTTCTCTTTCTGCAGAGGGTGTGGCTGGGTGTTACAGCCAGTAGGTTTAACAGCTAAAATGAAAATAGCCGGATAATTCTTTGATTCAGCTTTGCTTGTGTGTTTCTTAAATTGTTGCTCACAGGCGCGAAATAACTCAAGTCCAGCGTCCTCCTTCAGTTCAGCTGAGTGAACAAGCGGGGCCCAATCTTCGGAAAGGCTCACCGACAGGCTGTGCTGTCACGGTGGGCCAGGTACAACAGCAGAGGAGTGGACATCAGAACATGATACTGGCCTTCCTGTGCTCCACTGTGACCGTCCCCAGCCTGGCAGGGACATAGACATCTGCTTAAAAAATTGTTAAAATCTGATTTTTACTAATGCAGAAATGACACTTCATCCAGTGCTAATGTCATGTGTGCTTTTTCACATACAGAAATTCAGTTCAACACTTAACCCTCCCTTCCTCTAAGAGGATACAGAATGTGATACAGAAATCCAGACAGAAGTTACTGGCAGGAATGTGGCATGTGCTAATCAGTACTGTTCAAATGTTCAGGATCCTTACCCTGTGTGTTTTCATGGTCACTCTAAGCTCTTTAGAACTGAAGCCCTGTCCTTCACATCTTTCCAAACCAGCTATCACACCTCTACAATTCCATATAATCTTACCACGTCAAGTGAAAGAGCTATAGAGATAAGGATGACAGGCTACCCTCTTTAGATCTCATTTTCTCTGGATTTGCATCAAATGTCAGCTACTCAAGATTATATTCATTGCTGCATCTTGTAAAACGCAGTACATTCTAGTCTAAGAAAGGAAATGATAATTTGCATAAGCTAATTAAGATACTTGTTTAAAAAAAAAAAGTGAAAACCAGGCAGAAATAAATATTTTCAGTCGACATACTTTAGAACGTTAATATGGTGTTCCTGCAGAAAAAACTTAAGGTACGTTTTTGTCAAGTCGTAATTTTAAAAATTCCTAAACAATTCAGGTGTGTATTGATATACCTGTCATCCCCTAATGTAAGCTTTAAAACGAGCAACGCTTAGAATTTAATTAGAAATCAGAGATTTCTGGGTTTCTGGGACTCTAGTGCAGACTCTCCCATGGTTGGATTATTCCAGATAATATAAGGATTTGGTGACCATTAAGTAACTTTCCATCACTTTCTTAAAAAATTTTATCACTCTAACGGAACCCAGAGCTTGAAAAGAAATTATTGATAGCATGATTGTAACATCTCATGCCATTCTCACTATAAAGATTAACGGGGGAGCAATTTTATTTGAACCAGCGTGAAATCCATTGAACTTAAACATCTGACTGAACTGTGTAATACAATGACAAGTTGAAGAACGCCATCTCAACAATCAAGAGAGCTTTTCTAACAAAGATAGCTTTTCCGAAATAGCATTTATGCACCCTTCCGGATGCTGCCCAGATTTGACATACCAAAGTTGTTTTCATTTCATAAAGTTGAATTGCTTATAAATCAGATACCTATTATGGCACAAACTCACAGCAAAATAGGTTGTGATTTAGCAATGGAAAATGATTAATGTTATCAATGAGAATCAACAATCACACTCTTTTTTGTAAACGTTCTCCTACTGAAAAGCAGCATCTCTTTACTGTTACTGAAAATAACTAGCAAATCAATGGATTTGAGCAGGACAAGAACTGTGCAGCATTCTTGAGCATTATATGAACCAACAATTCAGTTTCAGAAACACTATTTTTAAAAGCACCTTCCTTTCTGCTCCTCATCTTTAAGGAGATGCTGCCTAAGTAATGGTTTGACATGACTTCTCTAAAAAAAACCTGAACAACACATTTGTTTGTTTAATCTCAAGTGACTTTTCTTTATAGCAAACTAGATTTCAAACAGTACTGTACTTTTGTCTGAGTTATACAAGCTACGAATGGGGCAAAGTCTCCTTGTTGTTCAGTTTTAAGACCTTGTTTCATGGAGGGTTAAAGTAGTCTACGTTTCCTTCTACTTCCCCAGTACCTGTAGTGCTATTTTGGTGACATACCAATGCATTCTGTAAAGAGGACTCTCCTCCAAAAAAGAGGAAAATAAGGGAAGAATCTCAAAGCAAAACAATTAAAAACCCTCAGGAAATTCAAAAGAGGGATCCATGCTGGGAGGCAAGGAGATGATGTTGCTGCTGGCCACCTTTGCGCTCAGGATCAAGGAGATAGTAAGGACCTGCGTGGGCTGCTGTTTCACCTTCTTCGCTGGAACATACTGAATTTGCATCTAGTACTGTTGAGTGCACAACCAAAAATTAACACTCTCTCTTGCAGTTTCCTCTTGCAGTTTTCTTAAGCATCTTAAATTTCAAGCATGCGCCACTTCCTACATAGAATATGGTAATTTCTCTCTCCCCTACCCTTTCAAAAAGGGGAGAGGGCACAGGTAGCTGAGTGGTACCAGAGGAAAAAAAAATGAAGCACATAAGCAAAAAAATGACAAAAAAAATCCAATCCTACTGCCAATATTCGCTGATATTTACATAAGTAAATTTGAGCTCAGTTGTCAACAAACTTAGATCTAGAGTACAGAGTACTTTAGCACAGACCAGAAAACCTCTCCGAAAGGGTGTGGCTCTTCCCAGGGTGCTGAATCCTGGATTCTTCATAGATTAAGCCTAGACATTGAAGTAGAACCAAGTGAAATCTCTCCAATGATGTTTTCCCATTGCAGAATGCAGATTTGTTAATATTATGGCTCCTGTCAGGCCACAGTATCAGCTCAGATTAGTAGGGGCTAGAGAAAGAATCGCTGCAAAATGATCAGTGCTCACCTTTAAGATATTTTAAAGCTTTATCTGCAAGAGGGCAATACTCCCTTGAGTCTCTCCCCAGTTTTGAGTCCCTGCTATGACTATTCTACCAGGCAAGCCAGTAAGTCTGTGTAGGCTTGTACGCTTGACTAGAGAAGCCCGTAGACATGTTCACAACTGCTATGAGCATAAAAACTGAAATATTTAACATGTGTTTCTTAGCAAGCCACCTTTTTAAAATGCAGAATGTTTCAATGGCATATCTCAAATTGATTAGCATGGGAGGAAAGTATTTTAATTGCAAAATATTTCAATTAAACTCTGGCTTTAGAGCTTTTTTCTGTCTTTACCTTTAATCCTAGAACATTTTTGTTTGGTTGTGGCATTCTCCTCAAGTCTGGCTTGAGAGCATCAGGTGAAGTACTAGTGTTCGGTAACATATCCTGCCTGAGGCATAGAAGCACCACCCAGTTGCTGCACCACCCCAAATAGGTCAATGCCATCATATCAAAACCCTTCACTGTCAATCTGAAACAGGCAAGTGATGTAATTGTTGTTAAACAGTCTTATGGCAGTATGCTGGGTGCCTCGCAAATGAAAGATTTGTCTTTTACTGCAATTGTAGGAAAGGGGTTTTAGACCTGAAAGGTTGCTAGGCTAAACAAACAAACAAACAAACAAAAAAACCCACCCCAACCCCTAAGCATACACTTTGTTCCATAGAGGTGTTTTTCCTAAATGAAATCCCTGTGTAATTTCCTGTATAATTACCCTTGATGCAATCCTGCCATTGGAGTTTCCCTTAAGGGAAAGAGCTTTGGGTAGACAATGGTAAACATGGGCTGGCTGCAACGGTGGCAGTGTCCCAAGGGACAGTGCAGCAATTCCAAGAGGCTTTTGGGTAATGAGATTGGAGTCAGAAAGTTCAAATCTAGGGAAGAGAAGAAACAAGAAACTTGTAACAAAACAATTGCATGATAAAGTCAAACACAGTAAGTTTGATCCGTGAACAATTCAGAAAAATCAGCTTTAACTTTCTCAAGACTTTGTCAAAGAATAGCAAGCTAAAGCACATTATCCACAATTAAGTTGAAGCCCATGATCCTTTCACTGTATAAATTCAAAAATTTAAAGGTTAAAAAAACCTCGCAGGCATAAGATTAAGCAGGCCCAAATATCCAGCTGAAGATACCACTGATCAAGCAAAAAAAAAAAGGGGGGGGGGGGGAAGAAAACAGTAGCATGTCATATAGCATTCTTAAACATAAAGATACTGGACTTGAGCTGGAGAGTTGTTAATATCAGATATGGATAATCTAGACAAGTATTTAATAATTAATAACAATGCAAAATTCTAGAAAGGACATCAGTATTATTTTAGCAAAATATTTCAGCAATCAATCCAGCAGGAGAGCTAAGCTCACTAAAAAGCCCAAACTCCACCATCAGCAAAAAGGGATCTCTAATATTTAGAATTACTTGAAATACAATCCAGCCCAGCATAATCCTCATACGTCCAACCAAACAGCCCACTCAAAAAAAAAAAAAAAAAAAAAAAACATTCAAAGTCTTTTAAGCATGCCCCCATAGTTCAACAGATGCCATCATTTTTTACCAAAAGGGGCGCCGGGGTCATTTCATGGGAAGAAGCAATCATTTTTTCAGGCTTGACCCAAGTCACTTAGTATTTCATAAATTAAAATCAACATGCTAATCTCCATCTAAAAACAGAGACAGCCAAGACAGATGAATGAGTTCAGGTGCTGAGTAATCAAGATAAGATGCAGTACCTGATAAATCAGTTTTAAGATTTCACACTAGTTTCAACTTCCAAACACTATAAGGCTTAACCCCATGCGCAACGTCCCACAACCACCTCACTTTGAGATGACAGGTATGACGAACAGTACCGTTTGTGTTCAAAAGAAAAGGTCATATTCCCCGGCCAGGCAAAGACTGAGGAAAAGTAGGCTGGCCACTTCTTTCTTACTTATCAACAAAGACTAGACTTCTGCAAATCAGAATGAAACAGCATCCTTCACTGTATAATTTTGGTGCAGCTGATATCCTGATAATGAACAATTAAACTTCTCCCATCTACCCTCTGTAAGCAGAAATATCAGAAATACACAGCCCCTTAAACCAGTCAATTAATTCATTCTCTATATGAATTTATATAATCTCCAGAAAACAGTGTTGCTTTCTATGCACACAGGCTTGTATGCTTATCCCGCCCTTTAACATGAAGCTTCTTCCCTTCAGTATATTTGCTGCCAGGTGGTCACTGAGATTGTTAGCTCCTCCTTGTACACTTTTCCTGGCATGGCAATAGTTCAGCACTTAGGGTTTCCTAAGAGACCCCTTACTGTAACCCTCTGACCTTTTTACTGTAACTGTCCCCCCTTCTACCTTCTACTTTCACCTCTGAAACTGATAAAATTCCAAGATGCTGTGAATAGGAGAGAGTCACAATACACCAAAAGCTGACAGAATCTGAATCCGCAGGTTATTCTCAGATATCACTAACTCATGGGATAGCATGATGTATAACCAGATGAGCCAAGGGCCAGTTTACAACAAAGAATCTGAACTGGGGCAGAACTAAAACAGCTCAGCTGTCACACTGTACTGAAATGGCCAACGGCTGCTAACATTTCTTTTGCCTTATGTATAACAAGTCTGCCAGTTTAGGAGTGTGCTGCCTGGCAAGAAGCTGCATTGTTGGCTGATGCATCTAATCTTGCCTCAGGAACGGTATTTTTCATCTCCTATTTCCATTAAAGAGTTTTCTCCTGCAAAAAGCATCCTCCTTTATACAATCCTCAAGAAACCATTTGTAAGCACCACTCTAACTCAGAAATAGTCTTTGGATCTCTGTTTTTCATACTGGATATTTTTGTTTTAATACAGCATTTCAAACATAATTAAGTAAAACTTCTAAAACATTAATCTTCGCCCAGCTCTTTGAAGAGCTATTTGAAATGTTCCTATCATTTCAAAACGAGAAGTGGTTTTCTGGCAATTTAAAGAACGCAATAATTTCATACCTTTTAGAAGCCTGTAGTAGGTGGTATAGAGTGTCCTCATGGCCAGTTCTTGCAAAGGCAGCACATGATCTGTTTCTGTCCCTATTGATTTCACCTCTGCTGGCAGGAACACAGTTAACTGTCCCGATGAAAAAGAGAGCAGTTTCACCTCTGAAACCTGAATTGGAGAACCACAACTGGAAGGACACAAAACATTTAGAAAGCTGTTAGAAAATAATAAAAGTAACTTCATGGGAAAACCCAGATGACCAGCCCAAAGCACGCTTGATACTGTTCTTCAGTGCAGCACCTTCCAAGGACTCATGAAGAGTGTGATACATACTGACATGCATTCCCTATAGATCCCCAACCTCTGTGACATGCTAGTCATGGGTCACCTGGAGGTCTTTACTGACCAAGTAACATGCACAAGCTAGAGAAATAAGAACACAATCCCAAGGAGATCAATCAGGTCCTACTGAAAGCTGTCCTATGTCCCTTATTTTGCCTAAAAGCTGATCTCCTTTAGCCTCTGAATGCCACTATTACTAAGTATTTTACACAGGGGAGCAGTTTCATACCTAACAATTGGTTTCCTGTGTCTTCGATCAACTAGCTGAGAAGGATCATGGATTTGTCTACTACAACACCCCGGAAACTACAGCCACAAAAAATTAGCATTTAAATACCACTGGGTGAGTCTGTACTGTAACTTGCCCCATCCACAGAGTTCTCTTGGGGGGGGGGGGGGAACCAAAACAACAACAACAAACAGCCTAAGCTGTAATAAGAAGATAATCCGGTAAGTCTACTAGCATTGTCCTTCCCAAATCATAATGAGAAAAAGGAAGGTTATTTGGATCCAAGGAGAGAAACTTAGCCTGTAGTAAAAATAATAATTCTTTACGTGATCCCTGTTGCAATCTATCATACCAAAGAGACACGCAAAGGAAAATTCTACTAAGAAGTCAGGGAAGTCAACGGGGAATAGGAATTGTTTATGACAACTTAAATTTGAAGCCAAGAGCAACTTGTTAGGGCCAGTCCTAATAAATGAAACAGAAACACAAATTACTCAGCCTTCCCAGATATTGGACCTAAAACTGAGGTAACTATTAGATCGTATCGGATGTGAAAGAAATCTCATTGTATTTCTCTGATAACAAAGAATCTCATCTCTGATTAAAGAAAAAGCACCCCAGAGAAACAAGCAACAAAGAACAGCACCAAACAGCAAGTCAATAAGCCTCCTGTCAAATATTTAATACTTTCCCATAAACCACTAATGGGATTTAAAAAAAAAAAAAAAATCAGGATTTCAGAGATCTAATATTCCAACAATTCATTCTCCAGCAATCCTTTCCCAATGAATTAGCTATCAAATATTTTCAAGCTGATCAACCCCTCCCCTACCTAAACAGAAGGTTCTACAGTTGAAAGCTGGGCCATTTTGTGTGCCTGAAGAGTGAGGCTATTAATGTCCAATGGTCCTTCCCACAACACTGAACAACAAAGGAAGCAATCAAGATATCAAGAGAACAACCTAAAAGAGACAGATCCTTAAGTCAGGATATATATATATATATGTGTATATATATTTGTATGTGTGTGTATATGTGTGTGTGTGTGTGTGTGTATATATATACACACACACACACACACACACACACACACACACACATATCAGAGAAAGAATCTTGTCCTTTGAGTAGCGCTGGGTAAAAGAACAAAGACTTTACAAAAACAAATTTCATGGAGGTTAAAAACAAAAAAGGCAGGGCAAGGGAAGAGGGGAAGGATGATCTATCAAGCAGGAAAAATGGAGCTGCAGAAAACCCCTGGCAAATAAACCACAGGGGAGAGAGCTATGACCACCAATTGGCTCCCTTCAACAAGGCTGACAGATACCTAGCTGGAGACCATGAAATCCAATCTGCAAAAAGTACGATTCTGAGTGCTGATATCATCACCTCTTATGTAAAAGACTGTTTTTCAGTCAGTCTGACTGCAGGATTCCTAGACAGATATTCATTACTTACACAATGCCATTTATATTCTATTTTCAGAAATCTAGATTTGTTTGTAACAGCAACGTGTCAGAGTTTATTATCGAGTGGATGACCAGGAAGAGTACTAAACCCTGGATCTTCTGCCCTTTTGCTTGACCCATAACAGCCGTACACTGGCTACTAATGCTTACTTGGAAAGAACACAGAAATGCTTCAGATTACCAGTACTGTATGATTTTAACAATGTCACCCAGCACATCATCAAATTTTAGTTTCTTAATAAAATATATAGGAATATTTTTCCCATGTCAAAGATTTTCCTTAAAAATAGTCTAAGATATTTAAAGAGCGTTTCACAACATGAAGAGGAGTATCCATTTGGTACACAAATGCAAATACTACTTTGTTTACAAAAAAGTAAAATTATTGCATTTTTCAATTCCTTGTAATTATAAAAGTAATTTTTTTTTTTTAATATTACAGAAGGCTTTTCCAGAATTAATGTCATTGTAACACTTGGAACATTTTTGGTCTCTTCTATACTAGACTCATAGTATTCTCCATACAAGATACCACCAAGCAGTGTAAACGTAATCAGAGCGAAAAGAACTGGTAATGTTTTTATCATCCTCCATCCCTCCTTTTTAAGGCATTTTGTGAAATTCACTAATGGTTATAAAATCTATAATTAAAAACTAATCAAAGATTGAAGAAACTGAAATTTTACCAGACAATTAAGAAAAATTCAAATTGAAATAGAACTTAATGTGGAGAGGAGAAGAGTCTCATAACAAGTGATGCCACTTAAAATATCAGTGGAAAGATAAAAAGATTTTGGCTGAGAGTAAAACAAGGACTTCAAATATTATAAAAATTAAACAAGTGGTTATTTAAATTCACCTGAAATAAACAGGATTGTTGGACCAAACTTGTTGGAGCACTTCCTGTATTGCCACTATTTTTTTCAGTCAAATCAATACAGTTCTATTACCCTTAGGGTCAATTATCTATTATCATTAATGTCTTTCTTACAAGGGTACTCTCAGTTCTGGGGGAAAAAAAAAAAAAACACCTAAAAATTATTTTACTGAAAATCAAATCTGTAAAAGTTTGAGGCTGCACACATATCAGCAGAATTATAATACAACTGCAAGTATTAAATATCACACAACCAGCTATGTGACACAGGAATATTAAAAAAAACCCTTAAAATGTCAAGATTCAGTATCTCACACATTGCTGTAGAGCACAGGCTGTAAAGATGGAATTTATATTTAATGTAAGATCTGCTGAGAGCAAGCATAGCAGAAATTTATAATTAGATGGTAACGGGGACAATTCTCCTCTGATCAGTTTTACACCAGCAAGACTCCATTCATTTCAGCAGTGCTGATCCTAATTTATGCAAATGTCAGTGCAAAAAGAATTAAGCTAGTGTCCTAGACAGACCACTTTTTCCTCACATCCTAACCACAAACATGAGACAGCCTAGGATATTTTTAAAATACACACTTAAAAATATACCTGTCAATCCATAATTCCTAAAAAAGTTACTTATTTTAGTGGGTGCCAAGCCCTATAAAACGCTGATGCTGGGATGCAAAGTGAATGAAGGAGCTGCATGTGACATTCCAAGAAACGGCCCATAACTTACAGAAATGTTAGAACTTACAAACTAGTTAGATGCTGCCACACATAAAAGAGTTTTTGCAATCTTTAGTGCTGAACAACCTATGAAGCCTACATTTTTGGCCACATTTAAAGGCAGCTAGGCTTCAGCTTCAGGCCTTACATTACCATTTAGAATTCCTTTCTAATAACTGCACTGACTTATGGCTTAATACTAAAATATTGTAAGTCAGCAAATTAACATACAAGATTTATTACAAAAGTAAAACAGAACTGGCAGCTGCTGTAATCCCCTTAAAGTAATGTTAGTTCTGAATCAATCACAAAAAAAATTCAGTTGTATCATACAGGCACAGATTTATGAGAAATTTTAAAAGGAAAAAATATGCAAAACATTTGAATTAACTCATACCTACCCACTGCAACCAATGACTTTATTATACAGATAAGATGGAAGCCCTTTCAGATGAATGTTGTTATCCACATAAACATATTGCAGCTCCCGAGAACGACCTAAATCTGGGTTTAGAAAACAAGAAAAAAGTAAGGGGGAGAAGGGATGACATAATGACAATTTTAAGCAAAATAATTCTCTTTAATTAAAAAAAACTAATCAGGCTTAGTGTAAGCAAAGCTAAATTAGTACTTCTCAGCTGTAAAATTTGAGCCAATTATTTTATTACGGATAAATTGAAAAACTGCTGAGAAAATAGCATTTATATATATTAAAAAAAAAACTTTTCAATAGTTCTGAAAATCTCATTATGAATTTTCACATTGACAAACTCTAAAGTCAGTTTGGAGAAGCAAAATGACAATTCATTTCATAGCTACTGTGCATACTTTAAGAACAAAAGGCCAAATCTGCTTTCAGTAACTGGCCTAGCGTCACTGTAATCATAGCTTCACTATCTGTAAAGTAGGAAAGAAATAAACAAGGATGCTTGCTTCTTTTTCCCAAAAAGAAAAACTTTTTTGAATACATTAGTCATAACTAAATGCAGCTAGTGCTCATTCAGGAACAAGTCTGTGTGTTGTGTTAAATTACAGAACTCAAGAAAATTTCTGAACATTAAACAACAGAAGTTACGGCTACAAGTAAACAATCAATACATCTGAAGCCCCTCACATATTTCTATTAGATTATTCATAACTGACTGACAAAAGAAGGCAGTACAGCATGTTTAAGCTCTAGCCTCATGGACTAGAAATATATTAACATATCTCCAGATATGAACATATAGTTATGGCGAGATTTTATTTTGTTTAGAAAATTAAGTAGAGAAACAGAGCGAAGTTGAAAGGGAAGATTTAGGTGTCTGCGAAGAATTCTTGGAAGCAAAAGTTTTGCTCGTCAGTAACATCTGCTCACTGGTAAGAGAGTCTTCTATCAAAGGGAGTGAAAGACATGCTAATGTGAGGCATTTAAAGACAGATCAGACAATAAACTAAAAAACCCGGCAGGCCACTGCACCTGTAGCTTCTTGGTCATTCCAGATATTAGAGCAGAGAAAGACATACGCATTAATACAAAGCACAAACCAAGCAACATTGTTTGAAAGCCTCTCCACTTGCGAGGGGATAGCTGCAACCCAGATGAAATGCATGACAAAAAAAACGCCTATATGTCTCGGTCTTAACTTTTTATACTCTTAAGGAGCCTGCTACAGAAACTAAACAAGACAAACAAGAGTTTGGCTGAATCAGGCGCGCTGAAAGCTTAGCATAACATTGACCAGTTCTGACTTCCCGTCTTCACCAACTGTCAGTTACCCTGACTGGCATAAAAACAAAGGTCACCGCAGAGAGATTAACATAGCTTCTGTCCCTTTCGTAACCACAGCTATTATACTAAGAACAGAAAAAAAATTAATTAAAACATTTTCCGTGCTATCTCTCTTTAGATACTCCATTTGGAATGATGAACTGTCTGCAATCCCTTGTCATTCCCTACTATGACAATAGGTAATACAATCCTTTCTCTACCATTGAATAGTTCTCCTTGCACACAGAGCTCTGGACGCAATTTAACACGGATGAATCAAACAGCTTTTTAAGTGATCTCTCCAAACATTTGCCCGTCTTACAATATATTGAATGCCTTCAGCTCTCACCCACTTGAACAGCAGCTGCAAGCATCGGAAACCTTGGAAGATCATGCTGAGGAACTTCAAAGGGTGCCACATTATCAAATCTTTTGTATGAAGAACAAGTGATGATACCAACAGAAAACCTAATAGGCTCCTTTTTTGGAGGGAAAATGTTAACATAAAACTTGAGAGTTGTTTTTTCTTTTAATACAGGGCCTTACTCTACAACAATCTATGCAAGTTTTTTCCTAGGCTTCAGGGACAATATCTGGCCTTTATTCAAATTAGAGTCACCAGACATCAGGGGACACCTTCAACCAGCATAGGCTTCTTTGACACTGTCCTAAAGACATTCTAGTTCAAAGCGCTATACGATGCATACATCAACTGTTCTGCCCCAAGATGCGAGTACAAATATCTCCACTGCCTGACCGACACTGCTGTGAGGTGCTACTGTGCGCGGTTAAGAGCTAACACCTCAAAAAAAAAAAAGATTTATTGGCTCAGTATATTGCCTGGCTGAAAACAGATTATTGAAGTTCTGGGATATTTTTAGATGAAACAAAAACATTGTTATCCTACAATGAATAAAAATATGGTAATACTGGGACACTGTAAAATATTGTAATACTGGGACACTAAAATATTGTAACACTGGAAAAGAATCAGCCAATAAAATTTAAAGCACACAGCGGGTGCATGGCACATCTAAAGCTGAAAGAACACTGCCTCATGCTGCAGAAACTAATTATACTAATAAGAGCTGAAAACTACGGGTTGCTGGGTAGCTTGAATGTGCTACTGTTTAACTTATTAATTTAGAGAATGGCAGAAAATTTTTTAAAAGGGCTCATTTGTTCATTTCTACACAGATGTATATAAATGGGCTGGAAATCAAGCAAGTCAAAAAAAAAAAAAAAAAGCTGTTCTTTTCCTAGGCATTTTTGTTGGGGGGAGGGGAAGGAGGCCGTCTTTTTTTTTCTTCCCCCTCCCCTTTATGCATCTCATCCCTTTGCTCTGTCTTTATCTTATGCTATGTTTAGATTGTAAGTTCTTAGTTGAAGACTGCATTTCCTAGGTAATTAAAGCAAATTTTTGGATGTTAGACAAAATATCTCAGTAGGAAAAATTCAATTCCCAACGCCAAATAGCCTGTAACTATAAATGTTCCTTTGATACAGTTTCTTTGCATTAAGTAACCAAGCATCTCCCAGGCCCCAAAAGATTTTTTCAAGTTTCAAACACTATTCATAAAGCTTAGTTAAATTTAAATAAATCACCACTTAAAAAGCTCTTTGTATCCCATCTCCATTAATTTTTGTCTTATATCAATCAACAAATATTGTTAAAACTTCTCTAAAAAACACACTTAACAACTTTGTGAAATGAGGACACTGCCCATCTATGAAAAGGCTAAAGCTACAAAGAAGGTTTTCATGTAGCTTTTGCCAGCAGTGTGCTGTGTCTAAAACATTTCCACTTTCTCTCTTCCAGGCTCCCAGATCAAAGACCTTTCTCCTAGAAATGACCATGAGTCCTGAACAAACCCCAATTCTACTTTTTTTTTTCTTTCTTTCCCCTTAAAAAAAACCAAAAAACAAAAAACCTCAGGGCCCTGGCATATGCATTCCACATGGCTGAAGATGGAACAAAAGCTCTTGTGTGTCTGCACTGATGCTCTTTTAACCATATTGGGAGGGCAAGGATACAAAAGCAGCATATACTGAGGTAGAATAAGACCTTTGTTTACTGCGCACTGATAATTACTAGACCCATTTTCTAAACAAAAAGTGCATATAAACCCTCAGTAAAGTAATATAGCACTGAATATCTGCTGTCATAACATCCCCTGTACTGCCAGTACACGTCAAAATTTATGGCCTATTTTAATTATATTTGTTCTCTCTCTCTCTTTTTTTCTTTTTTTTTAAAACATAAATCATTTTTATTCTAGCAATGTCAACAGATTCAAATTTCTACTTGCAATGGAATTTTTTGTCAGGCATTGAAGCCTTCGTTAATGGTAAAATTTTAAAGTTAAATTTCTATCAAAGGGTAATTTTTAATATAATATAAATAGGTAGATACAAAATAATCAGTAGTTCCATCTGTCATTCAAGAAGAGAGTTCTCAAGACCACTTATCAGAGCAGCATGAAAGCCACATCCTCCACGCCGACAAGTGAAAAAAAATGCACAGGGTTGGCCAGGATGCCATTTCCAGTTTGAGTCACACATATAGTTTGAGTATTTTTAGAAATTTATTAGGAAGGTCCAAAGACTCAAATCCACGCGCTTCTATTTCTTTGAATATAAACTGGAATATATGACAGCTAAAAAATAATCACTTATGTGAAATACTGCTATATCCAAGAATTAAGTATATACTGCAGAATGAATGACTAATTCATTATCGTTTACCCATCTGCTTGTTTATATGTCAGTTTTGAAAATCAGAGAGTGGTACGAGGTATTTATGTTGTATTTTACAAATATGATTCCTGTTGTTACACTATTTTTCTTAAGATGCACGTGTTCTCAAACTTAAGAAAGGTAAATATTATCATTTAAAATAAAAAACATACAGGATAAAACTACATAGTATATATCCAGCAGCGCAGTGAAAGTGCAGGGCTACTGCTGGAATGTATCTTATACCTATCAATCTATGGAAAATGCAGATTTCCATTAGGCAAACAAAGCTTCTAGAGGCAGCTACTAGGGCCATGCTTAGATGAGGAAGAATGGATTCTGTGGCGCAATGGATGTTAATCACCACATGGAAAACAAGAAAAAAGTCACACTTTGAAAAGCCAGTATGTTAGCCAATATGCTTAAAATATGACTATTCCTTCTAACATGGACATGTCTAATAAAAACGAAAAAACACATTTGGTCGGGTGATAAATAAGATGCCCGCCTTCCTACTCCACTCCCTAATTTCAAAAACTTGTTGACAATTCTTGCTTGATTACCACTTGTAAACGTTTCTACAATGTCTGTTTCCCAGTTATTTAACCTCCTTACTCACGGTCATTAACCGTGAAAGTGAAGTTGGATGTAGGAGTATACACAAAATAACATTAGCCAACATGGGCAGCTAGCAGAAATAATGCTACAATTGTGCCTCAGCTTCAGTAATGCTCCATGCAGTGCCATATACCAAGGAAAATGTGTCCTCACATGGCAGAAGACAGATTTAATCTTTTTGTTTTTCAGTGCACTAACCCTCTCTTCTACTTTATTTCATCACATCTTGACCATTCTGAAGCCGCCTGATTCTTCAGAAGGAAGGATTAAACATTTACATTTATTCTGTGCCGCTTTTCCTCTGAACTCTAGGATTTATGATTCAGTTTCATAACCACAGATAGCAAATTATCTCCAAATGTTCACCAGTGAGTCACTACTAAGAACTACTGAACAAGGTCAATTGATAGCCTTTGATGTTTCCCGTTATTTTAAAGTCCCTTTTGAATGTTTTGAATTTTGAGTCTAAAAATAAAGAAAAAAAGAAGGTGTGTCATTTTATTAGAGATTTATTTCCTCCTTTTGAACTTAAAATACTTCAGCAGATCTGTGGCTGATCCCGGCCATAGCTCACTCACAGATAAGCTACTAGCGTAAAAATAGAGAAAACTTCTGTATTTGAACTTCTGTTCAAATCTTTTAATATTTTACATCTTATCATATGGAACAGCATCTTATTCTTGCAAAATTAAAAATACTCAGAAATTTTCAACTTCCCTTGCTCGTGAAATGGAGTTAAGAATATCTACCAAAGTAGGGGTTAGTTACTTTGCTCGTTTTAGAGAATACTGTGGCATCTGGATGATGCATCCTGGGACTCATTTTCTCATTTATATAATGACATATGTTGGGACATAACCAAACACTCCCTCTAGAGGGGCTATTCGCAGTTAGAGGCACTTGTCTATCAACTTCTTTAAAGAGTAAATCACTAGTACTACAAAAATTACATTGTATACAATGTAATTACCTCATTTTTAGTCACGCTAATTTTTATCTTTTTTTCAACGTGGTTAGCGTAACTTCTGCCGCACCTAATTAACCAAATTCTGATTGTGTTCTAGAAAAACTATTAACAGATATTCGATGGTCAAGACATATCTGCATACGTGTCCATATTTCTGCAGAGATCACTCCTTGACAGTCTGCTAAAAGTAAAAAATATTAAACACGTGCAAAATGACTTGCTTTTCACAGGCAGAATACACAGTCTACACTTATTAACATGGCACCTACTCCCCAGCAGAAGACCCCACACACTGACTGCACCTCCTGTCCGTGAAGGCCTCCTTCTACAGTTCCAAGCTTATAAAGGGTTAAGGGAAAGGCAGATGAACTCTTTGCTGGGCTACTGCTGTGAAAGTTTTGATGGATGACTATACACAGCACGAACGAAAATTTAGCTAGATTATGCAGTGCTGACATTCCTCATGATGTAACATAATTTCTGTGGAGTTACTGGTTTCCATGGCAAGTTAAAAAACTCTAGCTGAAGAATCTTTGTTAAATCATCACATCTAGCAAACAAACAGATCATTACCCAAAGTCATGGAACTCAGATTACATAGTACTATATTTAAACAGGACATCAGTTAAACTTTCTTTTCTTCAGTTAGCTAAAAATAAAGCAACTTTGATAGCTGACCTCTTACTTTAAAACAGACATGAAACCTCAACATTTTTCACTTCTCTTTCATCATTTATTATCTTATTTTCTAACAATGTGATCACTGTGACAACTCTACACACAGAGCCTGAAGGGACCAGCATAGATGAAAACCACCTGTGGCATGTGGCAGGTTTTTTTTTTTTTTTTTTTTGAAAGGAAAGTTTGTTTTCTCATCTCTTCTCTGACCCCCCCAGTCCGAAGAAGGCTGTGACTCACCAAGCGGCAAGAAGGCGAGGCGATTTCCGGCCATGGACAGCTCATTGAGGCTTGGCAGCTGGCACAGATGGCGGGGAACGCACCACAGGTGATTGCGGTCTGCAGTCAAGTACTGCAGCGAGAGACACATATGCAGCCTTTCAGGTAAAGTTATCAACCGATTGGTCGAAATGTCCAGTGTTTGCAGCTCCCTCAGGTCTCCGACCTCTACAATCCAAACATTAGGCATGGAGATATATTAATATAATTAGGTTCATAAAGCCACAAAAAAGACCTCAACAAATCAAAAACGAAAGTCAGCAGCTAGCTGCTGCTCTCAAGGTACTACCCTATCAATCTGTGTTCCAAACTGATACGAATATTCCCCAATATCTTCACTTTTCAAATCTTTTGGTTGGGGAGCAGTTATTTTTTAGGCAATATGTCTAAATACGACATCTCTCAAGACAGCGCATTCCTGAACTGTGTCTATCATTACTAACAAAAACATCAAGCAATTTCCCGGGCCAAAATCAGAACGAGCAAAAATGAATGCTTAAAAATAAAAGACATCTTTAGCTTACTGTTAGCAAGGGTGTTTTACATGACCCCAAATTCATGCAAATTCAAACTAACTAAAAAAAACAAAAACAAAAACTAATGCTGATATCCACCTTACTTAAGATTCTCTTGCAATTAGACTTACAGATACGTGCATATCATTTTCTGCTTAGTGACAGTCTTTCACCAAGCATGCTTAGGAACAACTGCTCCCTACAATTCAAAAGGGCTAGCCTGAATTAGAACAGAGATTCATTTTAATAATCTGTAAATTATTATGTGAAGTTATGTTATTTTAGGAGGACATTACAGTAAGTCATAACCTACAGTTGCAATAATTAGAGCTTCTAGAAATTTTCTTTCTTAACACTTTAAGAATCTGGTTAATTTTTGCAATTGTAAGAGCTCTGTAGAAATCTATTTTGTGCTTTAAACAGTATCATATGCCTTTTTCTGCAGATAACAAACCAAGTTCTTCAAAGTCTGCAAGACCTGATCAAGTAAGCCTCCTCACTTGTGTTAATGAAGTGATTTCCTTTGTCTGGCCTTTGGGACCAGGCTCTGCTTCTCCAAAGACCGATTGACAAATATATTGAGAAGCCTTATGGATTATCTCGTTTGTTTATTCATTCTTTTACAGTAAATCTATAAATTGGATAATTCTATAAATTATTCCTCTGAATATGAGGAAAGCTTTAAACGGTTTTGCTTTGTTTTTAAATACATTACAGCAATGTAACCAACTCATCAAGTGTTCAGTCCTATCAATTCTCATGGCAATTCTCAGCATTTTGCAGACCAAATTTACTTTGCCTTAACCAAATGAAACCAGCTCTTGCATCTGATAGCTGCTAAAGAAGATTCTCCAAAACCGTCTACACTGAAAACAGGAGACACTTATCAAGCAAATAATTCTAAAACACATAATCTACAGTTCTCTCACCCAGATTTTTTTTTTTTTAAATATATAAATAGGGCAACTCTACTTCAGTTAAACCGAAATAAGACCTGTTGTGCCCTTAAGCTCTTTCTGCAGCAGGAGCTAGAAAATTCACTATTGCCTGAGCTCTGATAGCACCTTGCATGATCACTGCATCCTACGACGTATAAAAAGAGCTAGGTTAATTTCAAGCTGTCTTATAGACAGTGGGAAGAAGAAAGATGACAAATTGGAAGTTGACATTGGGAAAAAATGTTTCCGTAAATGTTACTGAGAACACGAAAGGGAAGTTATAATTCAATATTGAAGATTTTTGCAAAAGTAATAATCAAGAAAAGGTTCATGTGTGCATTAACAAGGAATTCCTGCCCACTGCAAGCAATCCCAGCATGAACGACAATAAAGAATCAACATAGTACATGTGTCCTTTTATAAAACAATCCTGACAGTAGCAGCTGCTACACAGAGATGATCACATTCTTCAAACTTTCGACAGTTTTGATGTTAACAGCAGTCATGAGCTTTATTAAAAAATGTTTTACTACAAGATTGAAAATGAACTGCAAAAGAAAAATAATCACCATTAAATAGCAGAAGACCACTGTGCAAAATAACTACCGTAGAGCAGTCTCACTTTAAAGAGTTTTATATTCATCACAAACAAAACCATATGCTTTAAAACAGTGACAGGAAGATAGCCACCTACATTCAGCCAAACCACTGACCACATGCAGTCAACAATAGGGCTAGCTATTTTCATGCACTAACCTTTTTCTCTGCCACTAAAAACAGTTTTCTAATTCAGTATAGGTCCAAAATCCCATAAATGTTATGGTTGGCAAAGCTGGCAGAGTTTCAAAGGCATTGCTAGAATGATATGTTTCAAATCTAAGAGGAAATAAAAGTATTCTCGCTTTATCCTTCATCCAAAAAACACATACTTGTCCAAAACTTCATCCTCTCTACCTTAATCTCCAATGCATACCAGATGTAAACATCGACTTTCAGTGTAGAGTACCATATGTTACAAAAATACCCACTAACCCATGATGAAGTCAAAAAGCAAACCAAACCACTTAAAGTGCCATTAGATTAAAGCTGTAACCCCCCCAGACTCCCCACCAGAGTTGAAAGCTCATTTTGAAGAACATGCTCAGACATACTTCAATGACACTAAATTGGTTTCAATCTCATTAAAGCAAAGGAAAACAATAAAGAATAAAATAAAATTTAAACAGTCTATTAATAAGTTTTTCAAGCTGTTATTGACTAAATACTATTATCCATACTTTTCTAATCTTGCAGCATAAATACTGAAGGACACCATGCCTAACAAACGGTGAAACATTTACAAATCTCTCTCTTGCTATCACCTAATCACCAAGACACTTGCGAGAGGTGGGCTTTGGAAATTTTAGACAGGCACAGAAAAGAAAATAGCTATTCCCAACTAAAAAGATTTGACAGAGAAGAGACTTTTATTCAGCGATTTTAAACTCAAATAACTCTGCAACAAGAGAAAGACAAGCATTATACATCACCACTAAACCACACTCAGGAATTCCAATTACATTTAAATGACATTCATAAATGTGTAATTTAAAATTCATATTAGCTTCAGTATTTTAAGATTAACACTATCAAAATCAACACAGCAGTGCTCAGCAGTGCGCTGAGAGCCCAGTTTTGACATCAGAAGCTAGAGCAAATCCTTGGTAGCTTTGCTAAAACTCATCAAATCTGGGGCCATTCTGTGGAAGCACACAGAGTCCAAACTTTAAGATACTGTGCTGATTTTTGGACCACAGTGTTTCAGCTATGTTCATCTGCTTCCACATGTATTTGGGCAATTACATAGCTTGACCATATGGTACCAATGTGCTCATGGGGCAGTACACCTGAAGTCTCTGACAGACTGTAAATTCACGTACTGCCTTACCTCACAGAAACGTATACCCAGGCTTACACTCAGAGTCCCACCTACAGGCTTTGAAATTCGATTTCAATGACACAGCCATACATACATACGAGTATTTAAGATAGTATTCTAAAACTGCCAGCACTCAGAGCAATTAATTCACCTTTTCCATCCTTGCTAATATGAAGAGTAAACACAAGATTCAGAAGTGATTCCTGTGGCTCCCAAAAGCAGTCCTTGCATTTGTTGCAGTAACTTTCCAAACCACTTGGAGAAAGGGACAAGTAACTATCATGTTATGTGTGTATATTTTCAACAGAAAAAACACCAAATATGTATGTCTCTCAACACAGAAAGAGAAGAAACATCGGCACATTGTTACCAAAAAAAAAAGAAAAGAAAAGAAAAGGAGTGAATCCTTAAAACAGTTTTAGGAAATTTCCTAAATTATTGACCTTCTAACAAAACAAAACTGACTGTATTCATATAAACACCATCCAGCAAAAGAAAGAAATATGGTTCAGATGGCTTAAACACTAGGTTTTAAAATTAATTCCTATGGTTTTATTTGCAGGAAAAACACCATCTGGAAGCAACCAGACTATACAACATACAATAATTGCCAAAGGCAATTCAAACTTCCTTAACCTTCTGGGGGTATAGGCCTCACCAGCTGCATAACAGAAAAATAACTAACAGTTTCCCTTAAATTTTAAGAACAATTCCACCTTTCCCTGATGGGCCATAACCCCAGATTTCATCCAAAGATATATGAAACACATACCCAATTGCATGTGAGTGTATGGAAGGCATGGATTTACTTTACTATCTGAGTATTTCAATCCAAATAAAGAAAAAATGGGACAGGAAAGGGCAACAGACCTACCTGCATGAGTATGCACCTCAAAACAGGATATTAAGAGAAAGCAGAGAACCTATAAGGAATGGAAAAAGGGACTGATCAGCAAGGAGAGCTGTCACTCAGAGGTCAGACTGTAGAAATGAAATGAAAATTGCAAGGAGAAACTGCTATGAAAATGGGCACTCTCAAAGAAAATTAAAAACAAGTAAAAGCTTTCTAAATAAGAAAGAGAGAGCAAAAATGAAGAACTGCTGTCAGCAAGGGGTAGAAATTAGGAGAATAGACCAAATATTAAATTAGCTTTTTGCATCAGTTTTTCCTGCAAGAATAATGCTGTGTATGAGGACAGAGACAGAATACCTCACGGGAACAAGGATAAAGAACGTGAAAATTACCACATCTGTTACTAAAATGAAATGAGGCTGCTTAAGAAATTTCTGCCCCAGTATACTGAGAAAAATGGGTTATATATCAAAACTGCAAGCTCAGTAATGAGGACTCTCAATGAGTAAGACATTTCTGGGATAGTAGCCTAGGGCTGGAGAACGAATGTATAACCTGTGTTCAGAAAAGCCCTGTAAACATGAACTTGGTGCTCTTCAGTATCTCGTAAGAGGTGTTCTGTGGGAAAAGAGTAATTAAGAGTAACCAACAACTGGAACATAAATAGGAAGTGGAATAGAAATGCAACAGGGATCTTTCCAAGTGAAAATCATGTTATACTAGCTTATCTTTCTTCGATGAAATTACATTTCTTGGTTAACGGTAACACATTAAGTATAGCATCTAGTACTGCATACACTGAAAAGCAAGTTATTGAGATGGAGAAAACATTACCAGTGGTGTTCCTCAAGGGCCTGCTTTGTTTAGAATTTCCACTATCCACTTTGGTAGAAAAACCAGGTTTTGGTTTGTTGATGACACAAACATTTAAAGTACTGCTAATACAGTAAAGAATCAAATCATTATACAGGAAGAGACACAAGAACTTAAGTGACAGAAATGGAATGAAAAATAACAAGGAAAAAATTGCAAAGTCATGAACTCTGGGACTGATGAGAATTGCTATGAGTCAGGCCTCTGCTATTAACTTGAAACAATGGAGGAGGAGAGTGACTGGGTATACTGGTTCACCATATAAGGGTAATGAGCCACCAGTGAGAATGACTAATGCAAATTCTAGATATAACCAGTATTTTAGTAGGAGAAAGAAAGTATGTGAATATACCTTTGCACAAGGCACAGCGTGACTTCATTTGAAATGTAGGTGTTCAGAAACACAGGCAGTGTTAAAAACATTTTTTTTTAAACTGATGTATAGAATGCTTACTCCAGCGATTACAGAGATGGAGAGCTTACATAGCCTTAACTACAGCACTCTGCTGACTTGTGCAGGTGGGGCTACTAGAGGAAGAAACCTGTTGCAGACACCTGTAGAGTTTATCCCAATGATATGATCAAGAATAACCCTAATGCTACAACCCAAACCACTGAATCAGCTGTGAAATCTGGGGACGTTCCTCATGAAAAGTGGCTGAAACCACAGAGGCTTACTATCTTCTGCAGCCTGGGAAACAGTCATAGTCTTCCTATTATCATACAACCATTCCCATCTAACATCCTGCTGCCATAGGATTCCGATTTACAGGTTACCCTCCCTTCTGTCGGCCAGCCTCTCTACAACTCTCGCAGCAGATTGTAGTTTCAAGGCTGCAGGGCTTCTGTATTACAAGTCTTTACCATATACCACTGAGGGATTGTTTTCTGGCTTGTGGTCCTGAGATGCACGTACTCTGATGAGTCCTAAAGAGAGTTGAGATCTGTGCTGGCTGGCTATGACTGCAAGGCACTGGACTTGGTGCACCAAGTGACCCCTCTAATTTTCTGGGATCTAAACAGAAAACGGACGGATGATTCAGAAAAGAAATAGAAGATGGTAAGAAATGCTACTATATTTCACCTTTGAAATATTATTTTAATCACTTTCCATGAACCTGAGTACAAGATGCATCTTCTTATTAGACCTGTAAAATCATACAACAGTAAGCAACAAGTCTGAAGTCTTTCATACATACAAAACTTACTACCTGTCCTATTTGAAAAAAATGTAAGCCTCTATACATGCCTGCAAAATCTAAACGTGTTACTACTATCAATTTAAAACTGTATTGGCCAGGAAGTGTAAGTACAAGTTAAAATAACTAAGAGCTCGAGGAGAGAAAAAAAAATCTCTTTTAGATTAGCTCTGGAATGACTCAGGAGGACTTAAATAGCTTACAAGATGGTTGAAATAAGTTAAATTGCCTATTATATTTTACATTACATTTACTGTCCTACCACACAGCTCACACTTTATGGCTTATAAAAATTATGTTTTCTAGGACAAATTGGCACTTGTGACAGAGCTGTGCCATCTTCAAACAAAGAAGTTTGACCACAAGTGAAACTGGCATCATTAGATTTAAGGACAGAAAAAGAAGGAAGGCAAAAAGGATCACACTTAAATTTTGTCACTGCTATATGCAGAACTTCCACTATATTGCTAATAAAAGAGTTTAAAGGGTTCTGTTTCTCATGCATAATAGACCTGAAGATGAACTTTGCTGTATTTTTCCTGTGCAGCCTAACAATTGCTCTATATTTTACGAAAAAAAGACGATGGACTGGAAGACAGGTTGGGATACTGCAGAAACTGTTTCACAGATAACCTGGGTTTAAACAAGGTTGAACATGACCCAAAAAATTGCACCAAAAAAAAATCTGTGGAAAAAACCTCTACCACAACTGATCAAACTTGATCACTTTTAAGTAATGCTTATGCTTCCATTTCCCAGAAACATCCTGGCTGGAAAGAACAGTGAAAAAGCTTTTCTGGCTCAGGATTGCCTTTCTGAATGAACATAAGCCACATAAGTAATACCTCAAAGACGTTCTCAAAGCTCAGGTTCACCTACTTCAGCTATAAACTATGTTAAGACATCTCTAAAAACTTTTAAGAAACAGAAGAATCCCTAAAAGTGAAAAATACACACTTCTACTGAATTTACCCCAATAGACTCTCTTTCTCAGCTTTGCTAACTGTCACGCACAAATTGGGGACCAAACCTTATTTATTTTGTACCATCATCCATGAGCAAAGGTGGGAAAAGTGGCTTTCTACAGTCCGGTCTTGGGAAATAGTATTTCAGCAAAGTGACTGAAAATAGACTTCAGCATGAGGGTTTCATTAAGTTCCAGTAACGCAAACTCTTCTAAGAGTCAGTGGTTCCCCATCTTGTTCACAGTTAAACTTCAACTGACAAAACTGGCAGCCTTCTATATTTCACCTGTCCAGCTCTCTGTGGTCTCCTCCTCATCAGTACCGAAGCAACTAATTTTTTTCTTCCCCAGACAGATAACACAGATCCATAGAGGTTATTAGCTTGTGTTCTACATCTCCCCTCGATGCATTTGCATCACACCTGTTAAGCCTACACTTCTTTTGTGAACCCCTGCCAGAAATCACCCACACAAGTGAATTACTTCTCCAGTGATGACAAGTCTTTTGAGGCAATAAACAATCCAAACAGACATACTTTTGGAATTGAGCACAATGCCAACAGAAGAAGCTACAACAGTTAAATGTATGTATCCACTTACGTTCTTTACGACAGATGCCTCCCTAAGCCCCTTTATATAAGGTGTTAATTTTTTAAAATGTCAACCTCCAATTCCAAAAAAAAGTCTGTTTCCTAATGCTTGCACTTGTGCTTTCACAAGCAAGTAGGAATTCCATTTGCTTTCATAATTTGATGGTCTCAATGAGAAGAGTTAGAATAAATCAGATAATAGCAATACCAGAAATTAACACACGTAAAAAAAGTGGAAAAGGTTGGTGACAAAGGTTGAAAACAATAAGTAAGCAGCAACCCAAAACATCAGAAAGACTGGAAAAAACAAACAGTTGTTTATGGACAAAGGTAACTCAAGGCCATGAAACTTTTTTTTTTAGACGAGAGTCTATCCTTTAATTTTGCTCTAGTTTACTCTGCCTAGTACACTATAACCCCAAAGCAAGGTACTACTGCTATACAAGAGAAGTGAAATGAATATCTTAACAGATCATACTACAGTTTTACTAAAATGATGCCCCCAGTTTTGGAAAGAGGGGTCAATATGAAATATGAAGAGATAGAGTGGTATTTTGTCAAGTATGTTGCATGAAAAATTCTGCTCGCCCCTTACAAAAAAAAAAAAAGTCTATTGTTTAGGAAGCGATGTATTTTCAGTGCTGACTTTGCTTTGAGGAACAGCTGTTTTCCTGTTTGGAGCGTTCCTGGGTGGTACAAACATAAGCAAGCGTGATACGAATGAAGCATGAGAGGTATTATGTTTCTCTTGTTTTGTTTCTGTCTTACCATCTTTACTGGTGCATTTCATTTACAATTCACTTTGCATTAATGTCAATACCTGAACTATGCTAAAAGTCTTCCAGAAAAATTTAGCGCATGAAATAAAAGAGCTGATTTGAAATCAAGAGGCTGGCCAGCTAGAGATGACTGCTTCAGTGCCCTGTTACGATGAAGCAAGTACAAAAAAAAAAACCCGTGATCACCAAAAACTGCAGCAAACAAAACATGCATCCTAAGGAGAGATTAAGGATAGTCCAGGAAGCCAGAGCGACAGGGCCAAACCAGGCCATAAATTCTGGGACAGCTTTTTCTTTTCTTATTCTTGAAAGGAAAATCTTCAGATCAGCACAACACACTGGCCTCTCTCCTAACCTGTTACTACTTTAGCGTCAAAATAATCCAAGCAAAGACCTATCTGTTGTGCCTGCTGCTATTAACTGTTTCCAGCCAACTGGGAACAGATGCATTTTTATTCCTTTTCTTAAGGCTTTCCCCACCCCAAAGTAACTAGATGCGTAACAAAAGGCAACAGGTCCAGGGTAGATTTTCATCTTTCAACAGAAAAGTATTATGCTATATCAAGCTAAATTATGCCCACTCAAGTTTCTACGGGGAGACACCAAAGAAACCTCTTCCCTGAAGGCAAAGACTGTCTCCATAAGAAAAAACAGGAAACATTCCCATTGTAACAGGGGTGCAGCTTTCTGAAGTGAAAACTATGGTTGCACGTGCCGCCTTCTGGCGGCAGCAGCAGCTCATAGAGCTTCCGCTGCTCCTCCTCACCTCCCCAGCTCAGCTGTGCTAAGCAACCTCTGTGAGGCCACCCAGCAGACCAGATAATTCAGAGTCAGAAGGGCAGGCAGGAGCTGCTACAGTGATGTGGCTACTGAGAAAATGGTATGCAAGACCAACTATTAACAGTTTCTGATCAAGACTGTCACCAAAGATGACGACATCCGAGTTCAGACAGTGTGTCAGAGAATAGCAACATCCTGGTTTTCAAAATGCTGAGAGCAACTCTTATTTCAATCAGTGGGAGATGCTGTTGCTTTCAAAACGACACAAAGAGACAAGCAAGGCTTGCAGTCTTTCTCAGAACAACCCCTCACAGAGTCGTCGGCGTTTTACTCCTTTAGCTACACAAATAAGTAGTCTTAGTCCATAAAGCGCTCGTGCATTAAACAATTTCCAACCGGAGTATACTTGCTTTTGTTCTGTATCAAAGCTTTCCATAAGGAAAGATAATATAAAGAGCCATGTTTAACTTAGCATTGTCCAAGACTGTGTCAAATACCACTGCAGGAAAATTAAGTTAACTGAAATACAGGTATCAAACTCTGCACGTGTGACAAAGTTAATCTCATGAAACACCTCCAGTTCTACACATTTTCTTTAAAGGCTTTTTCCATTTAAATTTAGTGTCACTAAATGATGCATTTTATTTTGCCTCAATTCATTTAATAGACTAGTTGAATAACAACAAGGATGTCAATAACAAGCAATATTTAATTTAACTCTCTCACAATAATACATTGAAAGATACAAGAAAATTACTTTGGCCAGCAAGATCAGAATGGAAACCAATACATTCTGAAATTCTTCTATTGCACAAAACTAATATTTGCGTTTGTTCATTCCAAAGACCAAATAATCTTGTTCTCCAACCTTCCCTAAGTATCCATGTCCTATTAGTAAATTCAATTTGTTTAATGCACACATAAAATCAACTACCCGTTAATACAGCTCATCATCATACGTAACTTACAGAGAGCTTGGGGAAAGAAAAAAGGAACCAAAGAGACAGAAGTATATTCATAGATAACTTTATTTATAAAGACTTAAAGAGTTTAAGGAGGGGGGAGAAAACCAACTTTGATATTCGATTTTTTGGAAATACAACACTTAAAAATTATAAAAATTAAAGTTCAAGAGCTAATTTTTCCAAATATAATAGGTCTAGATGGGAAAGCACTGTATTTTATCTGGTCAGCCTATCTCATCACAAATGCCAATTTTTTATTTTTTATTTTTTAAACAAAAGAGTATCTCAAAATATTTCAGTTTAGCAATGGGTTTTGCATGAAATATGAGTAGCAAGTGATTTTAACAGTTTAACAGTTAACAGGTAATTTTCTTAGAAAAACTCAATAGCCGAATAGGTTCTACACACTAACAACTACCGAGTTTTGTGAATAAGAAGGTTTGCAGCCATGTGTTGTCATAGTAAATGCACACTTTTCTAAGTTTTACCAACCTCATTATGCTGGTGAAGGATATAATGAAGGGCAGTTTTTCCACCTTTTTTTTTTTTTTCCCCTAAACAATGTTGCTAAAGGCAGCAACCACGGGCATATCCCTCATGAAAAGCTGCTTTGCTTGGATGGCTGGCTTTATCTTGGTTTAGGACCCTCTTGGAATAAGTCAGGGCAGCAAAACAGAGTTTGACAGTGTAGCATAATGAAATCAGTAAGGCATTTCTACTGTAAACCTGGAATTTGCAGTTACTATTACAATTTCCTTTTTTCACACAGTTACAAACTGTTGAAAAACCTCAGAGAAAAAACCCCACAGTTTACTATCTGTTCAAAGCTGAAGTTCTTTGAAAGTCTGACTAAACTCTATTGAACAGATTGTCTGTATTAAAGTCTTCATACTTTAGAGTGCTTCATACAGAAGCACACACACATTTCTATATGAAACACATCTTTCTCAGTAGATATCTCAATGCCAGAGCTTCAGTCACAGTCCTGTCAACATATATCTTTCTTCACTCATGCGAACAGCTATTGGCAAGTGTTTATGAGATGGACCCTGACCGTCTTACGATCCCCTTTAAGAAGTTCCGTTTTGCTTTTGGATAACAGTTCTAAGAGAAAGACTTTTCCAAGTATTTTAAAGAGCATCTGTTATGAAGTTTCAGAAGTGAGCTTCATATATATCACACATGTGCTTGAACCAAACAATCAATAAAAAGTCAGAGCTTTACTAACAGAATCATCAGCAGAAGTATTTAATGCTGACAGATGAGTTACAAACCAACTTTTTCTAAAACTCTTGTTTAGAAAGCTAGTCTAATATTAGGCATTACCTGATCACTCAGTTCAGTTTAATTTCTCAGAATATGTTAACCCTCAACAATAAATAATTTTTGCAAGAACAGACACTCCAAAGGAAGAGACGTACTAGAAGTCCCATACCCTTCCTCTGTCACAGAGCAAAGGCAGGCTAACGCATGCATTGCGCGAGAAGGAGAATCTGCCTCGTTACAGCCCCTAGGTATGTTGCTCAGAATATGACTGTTACCAGCCATAACATGGAAAAACCCTCATATCAAATTCCAAAAAAGAGGGTTTTCTGTGCTCTCAATAGGGGATTAAACACACTGTGGAAAAAAGTTTCAAAAAGGAAGGGAATTACATTTATTTTTGAAAAAATAAAGTTAATAGTTTTAGTAAATTACATTATTCTCACACACAAAAAGCTTACATCAAAAAAAGGAGTTGAAAAAAATCCTGAAGGTTTCTTTTTGGTTTAGAATGAATAAAAGTACAAAACCAAAACACCTCCCCCACACAACATCTTAACATAGATCCAGCCATTCTGTCATGATAAACTCAATGGTGACTACATTCATTTTCAACAGCACTGAAGACAATTGTACAGGAAGTCAGCCAGACAACCAACCAGTTATCATACCTTATTAGTTCGGAATATTATCAGAGATGCCACCAAAAAAATCAGGGGGCTAAAGAGGTGAGAAGGGGGCATTTGCCCGAGCTACCAACGGAGGAACGAGCTGTAGAGTCTTACGGCCCACACAAGTATTATGTGCAATTAAAGCAACTGGGAACGTTAGTTTTGAGAGTTTATACGGACTTTCAAATACGTTTGCATAAATAAATAATACCTCCAAGCACTCAGAACAAGACTACAGCACAGGATTACATTCCCACACAATTAAATTCCTGGTAGTCTGCTTTTCTACATCTCAGATTCAACTCCACAGGCGTAAAACTGACCAAGAACAACTGAAGAGCCCCCACTTCTCCCTCCCATCCTCTGCTACACAGTCAGTAAATTCACACAAAACAAAACAACACTAATGGAATAATTACAGAATTCAAACACACTATTGGCCACTTCCAAAGTTATTTTCTTCTGCAGTATATAACTGCGTCACGAGTCCTCTCAAATGCAATTTTTCAAATAATCAAAACATAAAACAAAGACAAACTCTATTTGACCTTCATTATTTAGGTCTGTGTGCCAAGTCTAATCAGTTCTCACAAGCACATTCCACTTCTTAAAACAGACTGTGTAGAAATACATTTTTCAAACTGAAAGGAACAGAATGCATTGTTTTGATGCTACAGCCTGAAGCCCTTATCTGAGTTTTATCGAAGTATACTCTAACACTGATCAAAGCAGCAACGACAACTAAATGTTCTTTAAAGTTACATATTGCTGCATAAACTTCCCACTTTTGTCTTGTGGCCTCCAGCCACCCTCAGCATGTCATTGGGAGCATAATCAAAGGTCAAGAGACTTGCAGTAGCCCTAAGTGGCAGCTGTAGCGATGGCAGGACTGGAGAGTAGACGAGGGCAGATTAATTCCATCAGGGTTGTGTTTTCATATATCCCAGAAAAATCGTGCTGTCATTTCTCCTGTCAGCTGTTAAAGCCATTCATTTGAATGGCTACAGTGTGCATTAATGTATGAACTATTTGTATGTAGTAGTAGTAGTAGCATTTCCACATTGTCCTATTACCAATTTCATTATGGTCCAAAGACCTCTTCTCACTCTGGTTTTGGGTTAAATGTTTCATTTTAAATTCCTTCCCATTTGATATTTTGTACATGCTGTGGGTGACTAGCAGACATTTTGTAAGCTAAATTTAGAGGTTTCTCAGACATGCGAATCAGATACAGATAAAACAAACATGGATGTGAATATAAAATCAAATATATATATTAATTTCATTTATTTTAACAGTTTATTGAGAAATCTCAGATTGCTTAATGTTCTTCTAGTAAACTCAATTTCATGTTTAATGAAATGTGTTGCAATCAGTAGTACTGAAGACTTATCTATAAAAAGGTGTAAGAACATACAACGTAACTTCACCACACTTCTACAGTTCTTTGTAAGACTTTGGACATCTCCAAAAACTTTTCAGCTCCAGATCAATGTTTGCCACGATTCCTTAAAGGACTCTCAATAGCTTCAAAATTCCTGCCCCCCTTTCCTCCCCCCCCCAACAGGAGGAAAACCCTGGAGAAACAAGGCTTATAGTGACTTAAGGGATCAAGGACTGCAGGACAGAAGCATGAGCCAGGATTCAAGAGGCAGTTCCAAATCTCTTAACAAGAGAGGAGCCAGTTACTAGCTTGTTCAGAGCTGCAGAATAATCTGCCTAATTAACTTAAATTTTACCAGAAATTCTGCAGCACAACCACCTTCTTGAAACAAGACTTCACACTCAAGTGTGTGTGTATTTTATAAAGTTCGCATTATGGTGAAGACTTTGCATTTTTCAAGCCAATCTTGGAAAACGCACAAGGAGTCAGGCAGAATGTTACGACAAAAGAAGAACCACTAGAGAATAACCAGGAAACCGAAAAAAGACAGAGCACAGGAGCCAATTTGAAGACCAGATGAACCTAGCAGGTGGGGTTTTGGGCACCCAGAAGTTGCTAAGATGTCAGATTAAAATACTCAGGTTAGAACAAAATTTATAACATGGAGATCTATTAAATCCGCTCCCATACTCTCAGGAATGCAGAAATCTTCCAAGTACCTCAACATTAAAAGAAGCACTCAGACTGCTTCATCTTGGCACAATTCCCTTATCTCTTACCTAAAAAGCCCTATGGGGGACAGCTGCCGGGGGAAAGCCCATGGCCCAGGGCTCAGAAAACATACATGTTCCTGCAAAGATGTTGATTTTCTCAAATGGAGGACTGCAAAGCTTCTGCTCAACAGGCTTGAGAGCACCACTGGTAATAATTAGGTTGGCTCTTCTCTTCCCCCGTCCCGATTTCACCTACACCTACTAACTCCTTCCCAGAGGGGTAAAAGATGATAAACCACGTGATATTTCTTTAGTCTGTAGGTTTTTGCCTTAGAAGGATTTTAGCCTTCATGTTATCGACATGAAACCATACTGTAGTTTCAGTTTGTCCCTGATGACTTTTCCAGACACGTAAAGACCACCACAGCTGTTTTACCATCTATGTTTTATAAAATTGGAGGTACCTGAAAATGAGATGCACTGAGCCATATCACACTCTTTTTAACCAAAAAAAAGCGCTTGTTACAATAGCTTAGTTTCCAAATATTTTTTCAGTGATTCAGCTCAATTAGAATAGCAAATTTTAAGACAGAATTTGCTAGTCCAATAAGCCTAAAACACAAAGCAATATTTTAATACACAGAATTTAAATTTTACAATGAAAGACATTGATGGCGCCTTCCAATGTTTCCTGTTAGTTTTCCAATTAATGAATTGCAACACATATATACTTAACATATGCATTTTTGAGAACTTGCTGAGCAACATCATAACGAGGAATACCACAGGCCATTATTGAAAGGGAGATTTGGTTCTTTTTTCCCCGTCTTAACATCATTTCTGTTACTTTCACTAGAAATATTTCAATTCCAGTATGCCCAATACAAACCTATCTCAAAGAGGCATTGGAACTGAACATTAGAACATTTTAAGCTTAACAAAATATAGGTCTAGAATTTTTTCAAACTGTGTGTTCAGTACTACTATTTTTGCTACCACCATCCAGTGACATTATGAACCTATCGTGGTGTACTAAAAAATGTTGTATGACACTAACAAAGAGGCTTTCAAAAGCCCCTCAACAAGCAGGAAGTGGCACAGAACTATGGAAAGAAAATAACCATAAAAAGGGGCAAGCAGACAAATACAGAATAGTGAGCAGCTCTGTATACAGAGATGACTCACTCTGACACACTGTACAGGTCAGAATATACAGGAGGGTGAAAAAAAAAAAAAAAACAGTTTTAATGAAAGTTTCCAGGAATTTACTGCAATTCTTTTTTATTCTGTCTTCATTTTCCTCCCCATAAATTTAAAGTACTCAAAAGTAGTAGTTGTCCTCCTGAGAATTTAACCCAAACCAAATCTTTGAGCAATGCAGACTTTGTTACAAAATTTCATACTCCCGATATCCCTTAATTAAATAGCTACCACTGTGTTTGGACATTCATGAAAGCTGATCTGTAAGGAATACCACTTGTACAAAATACTACCCAGTGCTGCGGTCACCTCTATTTAGGTCACAAACGCCAAATACCGCCAGTAACCATGCACATTGCCATTTTGTTCCTAACTCTTCAGAGATGATTCTCTTCTATGATTTCCTAGAGGAATTTTTTCTCATAAAAAATTTAATTCTTACAGGCTGTCAGGACAGGGCTCTGTAGCAATTTATACAAGATCAAAACACGCAAAAGTCTTTTTCTCCTAGAAATCCAAAGAATATCTTAAACATACTATCAGACATTTTTATGGCACTTCTAAGTTCAGATGGCATAATTACTGAAGCCTTAGTAATTCTGATGGGAAAAAAATTACAGTAATAGGCAAGCGTGGGATCAATTTAGGTAAAGAAATAAATTTGCCATTGTTGAACCTAAGCATTTACTTTCTAATAAACAGCCTTGGTATTACAGTTTTTTTCCTAAGCAGCTTCTATATCTTCCAGTTGAAGCAGTAAATAAAGAGACCATGAAGAGTCATGTCTGCAAAACACTAGACTAATTTAAATCATTATTGTGTTATTAGCAGAGTAAGAGATTTTCAAGTACACCAAAAACAGGCATATCAGCCATCAGGCTAGTGATTTTACTGCTTTAAATATTTTAGAAACGTAAATCCAATTTCCACGTGAATGAAAAGACCTTTAAAATAACGTAGTGTTGCCCTTAAACACACAGTTTTGAATTAATGGTCACTCATTAGAGCTGCTGTAAATATCAGACAACTGGACATTCATTTCTAGCATTTACAAAGCTTTGGGAGTAACAGAGTTCTGCATCTATGACACAGCCACATAAACTTATACTTTTTCCAGTCAAAGAAAGAAATTAGAACTGGTATCTCGTAAGTGTGCTTCTCTGACAACTGTCAAAAAGAATCTTAGAAAGAGCTAACAAACCTTAGTAAGCTGACTTTCAGATTTACATAGTAACCTGAATCTGGCAATGAATTATTCATTAGAACATGTATTTTACAGATCTTTGTTAAGAAAACACAAGCTTTTTTTAATATTAGACATCAACCTGCTTCAATAAAAACAATATAGTATGACCATAATTAAAACAGATTTTTATTTAGGAGTCCATGCTCCTTTAAATAGTTACAGACTTACAAAACGCAAAGCTCATGTAACTTAATCTGTGTTTTCCTCAAACCCCCACAAGTCCATTTACTTAAAAACACCACACTCCTGGATTGGTGCCTGGCGTACCAAACCTGTCCCGTCGTGCATATTTTTATACATGTTACTAAATTAGGAAAGCAGAGTGGACTAAGGTTATGCCAACTCTGAAAAAAGAAAAGGGTCTGCATCAGTTTGTGCATTAGCTTTTAAAGTCACAATCACTGTAAAAATATTTTTCAATTTTAATATTAAAGCATCAAAGGAATCTACCCTAATCAGCGACAATAATAAAAGAAAGAAGGGAAATATAGGAGGAAAAAAAATTCAATTTATTTCCTCCTCATTTTAGGGGTTCTAAATCAAAACATGAAAAACAAATTAAAAAACATTAGGACTGCATATGTTAATACCAACGTCTAAATAAGAATAGAATTGTTGGCATGCTGTACCCTTGAACAGTGGAAATCTACTGAAAAAGGAGTTAGGGAAGGGCATATAAACACAACTTCTTAATTAAGATTTACTGAAATACCTTATATTGAGCTCTATTCAGAATTACTAAGTCGGGTATTCAAGAAGCCTTTACCAGTGAAACCCTGGTATGAATAGTAAATACATATATTGTACTTTATGGCAACTTTAAAAAAAAGAGAGAATAAATATGCAGTTTTCAAGTCTCAAAGCCTCTCATGCCCCCAATTAGCAAACTGCTAAGCAAAACAGCCTTAGCAGTAATCAATTAACATTCCTAGGATTACTTTATAAATAGACAAAGCAGTGATCAACAGTTATAGTTTGATTTGTAATACTAGTAAGAATTGAACCCTTCTTGTCTGTTACCAGGGATGTTATCCATGCAAGATAAAAATTTTTCTTTTATATGTATTTATATATAAAAATTATATTTTTTGAAATTTGTCTTCATGAACTCTTTCAGCCTTCTGGAAATGCAAGCTGTTTCAGGAAAAAAAAAAAAAACAAAACACTCACTGATCTTACTACTATTAATTTCCTATTAACTGGGAGGATTATTAATAACAGAGAGATAATTATTAATTTCCTAATAACGGGTAGAAAGACTCAGTCCTCCCTAATATTAAACATGAACAACCTCAAAAAGGTGCGGTCTTAGCAAATGAAATGGGAACACCCAAGTTCTATTTTTGGCTAACACTGACTCCTGCTGTGGCCTGGAGCAAGTCACTTCTGTTAAAAAACACTTTTTTTCCAAATCTGTAAAATGAGGATAACACTCCCTTATCAGCATCACAGGATCTTTGTCAAACGCTTTGAAGATGAAGTTTTATAAGTCTACTGATGTATTTTAAAAAGCCTTAAACTGCCTTTATTTCTAAAAGAATTTGCCCTAAAATGGGAAGGGATTTTAACAGAAACAAAATGAAGAGTTAATCTAAGAACCCGCTATGCTATCAACCTCCCCAAGTACTATGGCAGCGTGCACTTTAAAAGCTCCAAAGGCAGATGAATAAGTTTTCCTTTGGTTTCAATCTAAACAAAGCAAAACAGCAATAAGTGGATGCAATATGCAGAAGTCTCAAGAGACAATACAGAAATGTCAATTTGAATTGGAAGCCACACATTTCCTTATATGGAAAAGAAAGGGCATCTGCTAAACCTGCATTTGAATACTGCAAAGAGATCTGCACCTCTCTTCAGCCACAGCAGCTGCTGGTACTCCCCAGTCACCTGCAATTTCAGTTTACAGATCAAAGAAATAGCATTATACAGGTAGTCAAATAATAACAAATTTCTACACATACATTTGCCCCCCTGATCAACGCACTCAACTCTTGGCTTTTAGATTTGCCCAACAACAAACACAAAGGAAAACTTGGACTAGCCCATATAAAGACAACCGCTGATAGATATTTTTCCCCTTCTTAAATGGGAGCTTTGCCAAAAGATGGGCTGGGATCATAAACTATACCCTATTCTTTGTTTAATTACTTCGCTTTTGCTCTTAACTTGGCAAAGCATTAGGCTTTTCATTTTAGTAAATCTATAATTAACTCCAACATGTGCTGAATAAACATAACCTCATTTTTAATTAAATCTTAGAACAAGATGCTACAACTTGCCATTCTAAGGAGAAGTATGTATATCAAGTAACACGCAACAAAGAGTCTAATCCTTGTCAAACACGAAACTTAAGTCCAACTCTGAGTATAACCCACCCTCTTTTCAAGTTGTCCAAATGTGCATTCACCAGCTTCAAGACCAAGATGTAACACTGAAGAACCACCAGTTTACATCAAAAGTTTTTGAGAATAAAGCCAAATCAGATCTAAATGGTGATACAGCAAAACTGAGAGATAAAAACTTGGATGCCCGAAGAATCATTTTTCCAGGACATTTCATTGGAATGCTTTTGCAATAGTTCTCATATAAAAAGAGAAAATAAATATAATTTATCTTAAGTATGAAAAGAGTTGAAATATCACATACATTATAAATACTAGAAAGTAAGTTCCTCAGGGTTTCTGATTAGTCATTTATAAGTTAGAAGATTCAGAAAATTTACTTGTGGCAAGACATTCAAACAGGACCAACTCTAAAACAATTCTGCATTAAAGTATGAGATATCAACATTCTGACTTAAAGTGAAATCTCTGCAAAAATAAAGGTAAACTACTATAGAAATGTTACATCAGCTTTCCTTACTATATACTGCAATTGTAAAATTTTTCAAAAAAAAAAAAAAAAAAGATCTCTGGTGTTACACATTTCCCAACAGCCCTCAAGAATTTAGAGGATTAAGTGGTACAGTTAAACAGCAGAAAGCTTCAGAGAAAGTGTACTTGATGTTCAAGAATTCCACGTACCAGTGCCAAACAAAAGAACCAATACATTGTTAAATACAGAAGCTACAAGATTTACGGCTTACAGATTTAAGAAGGAAAAAAAAAAAAAAAAGCTGTGCGTTTTAATGAAAAAGAGCTCAAGAGAATTTTACAAATATTAAACCTGATACAACATTTGTTTCTTTTCACTCATCCCCAACGCTTGGAAAGAGTTCCCTCATGAAGACACAGAGTTTTTCAATTAATGATTTTGATTGCAACAGAATGTAGACACTGATAACTTTCCATTAGGCAGAAGTCAGTTCACTTACTAACCTTATCCAAAATATATTTAAAACATGACTTCAAGATAATTTCACAAAGTATTTTCTTCCAGCCATTTTATACTGTCTCAATTTGCACATGCTTATTCTGAACGACTTTTTCCCATTGGTTCTCAACAGGTTTAGCTTAGTTATCTTTCAACACCTCACAACATTTTAAAGATGCGTAAAGGAAATCCTTCTGTTTCAGTGGAGGCGTGCAATTAAACAAGGTGCCTTGAGGCCAAAGTACATGATCTTATCAATGGGTGACACTGATTTGGTAGTGTTTGCTAAGCACAAAGGTAGGATTATTATTTACACTATAGCAGTGCCACAGCATAGCAGGTGCTTTCTAATCTCCAAGGAACACAATTTTCATGCCTCATCTCCTGATTTCTTCAGGAAACTAAGGCTGATGCATTCACGCTGTCTGCGTGTACTCTCATCATTCTCCCCTATCTCCTCTTCCAAACTAACTTTTCATACAAGTTGGACAATCATGACCAACCAGAGAAAAGCACAGAGATCAAGTTATTAAATTCTCACAAGTTTTATGAAAAAAGGGACATAGGCAGAGACTAAAATCCTAGAGCCCGAGACATTAAAGGAGAACCATAACACAGGCTCAACCTTTACTAGAGACTGAAGAACGTCTACAATCAGATTCAAGATATAAATCTTTAAAATGCTTTAAGCATACTATTTCTTTTTTTTTTTTTAAGTAGAGTTATGTTAGATTTCTGTAAGGTAAATCTCAAATACTAATATCGAATATTAAGAGCACAACTGTGGAACAAAACATTAAAAATGGTTAATGAATCAACATATGCTGCTATTTGCATTGTTTATTGCAGTTCTGAATCCATCACAATTAAGTAAGAGCAGGTACAACAGAGAATCATTCTCAAAGTATGCAGTGCAACATAAAAGTGCCATTAAGTGTCTGAACACGCAAGAACTTTTACCATCCACCTGTTTTGCATTTTTATCAAAGAGATTTTGTACTGGTTGATTAAGGATACTACTAAGAAGAGAGTATTACTCTCCCAGATGTCCATGTAGTTTCAGCAGAAGCTGAAGGTACTTAGTACACCTGGCACAGGGAAGGCAGAGCGAAGTGGAATGACAGGTCAAGAGCTCTGAAAAAAGCATTTTATCGAGGACATCATTACGCTGCAGGTTGGCCTATCTGGTTACACAAGGTGAATAATGATCAGCTTTTCTTAACTGGCTCTTCTATTGTGATCTACAGCTCACTGCCCATTTGTGTTATCTGTGTAGGACTAAGTCTGGGGTAAAATGATGGTAATGATTTTTGACAAGTTACTTTCATAAACGACCATCACCTGTACTCAAAGCTATTACATTGGGGTTTTTTACTCCACACAAGCTACGCTTGCAGAAGCTAAGTTACACCTTAAATGGTTACTTAACGTTGTATGAATTACTAAGAGGAATGAAGAGTTGTCTTTCCCTAACAATGCCCCGCAATGCAGGACCCGCTGTAAGGAAAGAAGCTAACAATGACACACCGTAAAATAACGTACTGCAGTGTAATTACATCTCAGTCTATTTTATTAACTCTGCTAGTTTTCCTGACAGAATATCATTTAACACCTTATTATGAAGATTCATACTACCAGTGTATTTGAGGATAGCAGTTTTTCCAACAGTTTATCAAAACTTTTTTCCTCTGTTTTTTTCAATTGATGTAATGTATTTTTATACCAGAATGTTTTGCTATAAAGAGATTTTTAAGATCTTCACAATTTTACAAAGAAAAAACTATGAAAATACGCTTGGAAGTCCCCTTCAGGAAGTGCTAAGTTTAGGAAACACACAATGCAATAGTTTAGCTAAGCAAACTCTCCAGCAAAAATGAAAGATTAATCTTGCTCGGACTAACACACAAGCTGCATGATGCCCGGTCACATTGATAGTGACAGCATCTCAACTGACAGGTTTAGTAACAATAGCAAAAACTGATGGTACACTACCAGCAACACAGACAGATTGGACAGCACTCTATTCTTTGATTTAAAAGTAGGCAACAGTAGTATTACTTCTAAGCATGTGAAATTCTCAGGTATCCAGAACTATAAATGCATTTAGGCAAGATACTTAGTACCAAGTTTTCTTCCGGAGAAAATAAATGCAGCTTGCCTCTGCAGCTGATACCAGTTCCTAATCAAATGTGGTAAACTCACAATCATCTCTTCAGTAATGTAAATCATCCTTTTGAAAGTAGTCTTTTTGAAACCTTTTTAAGTTAATGTGTGAAGTTTTGCAGAAAATGTGTCACTTTTTCTTTGAACAAATCTTTCTTTCATGGTACAGCACCATAAGGTAAATTATCTTTGAGGAACATAAAGCACACTCAAGTCACTCCTCTCTTTTGAATGTAGGACATCTGAGAATTGATGGAAATTTTACTGGCCTCGGGTCATAATGTTTAACAGGTTTATCTAATTTCATTCCAGAGCATTTACACAGTCATATAAAATTTTTTTCTTCTCTTTTTTTTTCCTTAATCGTTCTTTGAGTTGTTCTGCAAAGCTTATTATGCCCAGAGAAGTACAAGGACAGCTCGATTTCTGCACCCAAAACTTCAAGGAACAATTGCAATATATTTCTTAAGAATACACAACATGAACTTATAAACACATGAAGGTCACATTGAAAATTTAGTTAAAATTAGAGACAAAAACTAATGCTGTTAGATTAAGTTAGTCCCTTTTTTTTGAATTGCTGACCTTAGATTTTATCATCTGCACAGATCAGAAAATGCAAATACCCAGAGCAAGATTTAAACAACAAAAATCATCATCATCATCTCCCTCTCATCTGGAAGGACAGATGGGAGATGGAAGATGGGGAATCAGTTACTTCTGCTCTTCAAAGCATTTAAAAGACAAAAAAATAAAAAAGTTAAAAAAAAAAAAAAGAAAACCTGCCTACGGTCAACTTTTTCTGACTTGGTGTCACATTTACTTTGAATAAATTTTTTTTTTTTATTATAAACTAGCAAGACCAACATTTGTTATCTGATGTCATAGTGAGGTACAGTTGCCATAGGCAAACCTACTGGACATATGTCTTTTTAGGAAATACAAGTATGGCGTTATTGGACTTAAGGACAGGGAGGGAGGACTGCAATCCCCCATATTTTGCAAAATTAGAACAAACATCATTTTATCAAAAGCATGTTATCAAAATGATGTTTGTTATTCACATTTTGTGTTTTCTCAGAGAAAGTTCAACATTTTCTTGATACAATGGCAAAGACTGTTAAATAGGCACACTTTTTCCTTCAGAAGTGTTTTTCAGAACTTTTCTTTACCTCAAATCCATACAGCATGGCTTACTATTTTTTAAGTATAGAGCATATTTAGCACAATGCAGTATAATGGCAATCCCTGCCTGGTCTTTAAAGGCAAGCTGTACCATGCTTCAACTGTAAAGACAGGAAAAAACCTAGAGCAGATCAGTGCATAAATTAAGTTCAAGCGGAATTTGTCGTTGCTCCAGCCCCTCAACACGTTTGTACTTACCTGCAGGTAAATATTTCAGCTGGTTGTTGGCCAAGCGAAGATGACGTAAAGATCTCAGGCGGCCAATCTCTGGGCACACAATTTCGAGGGCATTATCACTGAGGTCCAGAAACTGCAGTTTAACGAGGGAGCCAATGGCTTGTGAGAGAAGAGATTAAAACATGAATGTGACCCAAGAGTAATGTCAAAATCTTAATAGGACTAGGAGAGGATAAAAAGCCACAGTACCTAACACCTATATCTGAGCAGATTGTGACGTATTAAAGTCGATCTCATAACTGAATGACAGTTTATGGAAACGCTTATCTATCTAACAAACAGTATTGCTGGCAATGAAATGGGGAGAGAAAAGAAAGTCATATACTGGATACTCCCATTTCTATATTTTCCTCATGCAATTCTGCCCTGAAATTGCTTTTTCCATTCCTTTGCTATGAGGCTATCCAAATTATATATTCAGACAGAGTTTGAAGTGCTTTTCTGAAGCTGGACAAGTAGCTCTACAATTAGTGCAAGGAAAATAAACTAGTACGAGTTCTTGATACTTCAGGTTTCAAATGTTTCATGAAGAAAAGTAGTAGAGTATTCTATGTGGTAACTGGCTTAAAGCACAAGACACTCTGGCGTTTTGTTTCTGTAGATGAGTGCCCTTTAGCCTTTTCACTTGCTGCAATTAGAAACGAAGCAGAGAGCATTTAGGTGCATTTGAGACTTCATTAAAATAATTTAACATAACATAAACAAGGATATTATTGACTAAGAGTTATATTTGGTATGAAAGTCTTTAATGTTTTGCGGGAAAACAAAGGAAAAATATGCATCTTCAAAAGAAGGAAGAAAAATAAATATTTTATGATTCCTGCCACTTATCGTGAGCTGGTAGGTTACTTACCTTCAGGTACAACAACTATGTTATTCGAATGAAGGTACCTAGAGGGAGGAGGAAAAAAAGCAGAGAACACCACCTGTTACCCTCAAGGACTTCTGCTACATAATCAGTTTGCAAAAATATCCAATTTCAGATTGAAATAAAAGAGCACCCCCAAAACCATTCCTCTCTATGATCACAAAAGCTGTGGAAACTGTACAAACTGGCAACAGACAGGTACTTAAGTTTCACTTAGTCTGTTAAATGATTATCATAAAAGAATGACAAAGTTTTTTGAAACAAAACATTCACGGTTACAACAACAATAGGCTTAAGTTTTGAGAATCATAAGAAGAAAGATAAAAGAATAAAGCAGAAAAAATAACCAAAATGAACCATATTTTATCACAGGCTATTTCACACTAAATGCACAGTAACAAAAAAGTCCCCAAACCCTCACAAGTTAAGTTGATTATGAACACCTTTCCCCGTACATAAAAAACTCTCATGCCTTAACTGACTGCAGAGACAAACACATGATCTACTCCCCGTAATTGGGTTTTTCAAAGCTAGAGCACATTTCTGAAAAGGAAAATCCATTCGTGTACATAGTCATTAGCCAGTAACGATGAGGACCTGACCTCTCGTTTAGAATATTCAGCACCCTCTAGTGGAGCACATCCAGCACTAGCATTAACATAAAAACTTCTTAAACAGATTTCTCACATTTTCGTTGTGATGAGTGAAATAGACATTGCTGCAAATAAATGAAAGGGCCCTGTAGCAAACGACAGTAACCCGATTTTCACATATCATTATCTATTTGTAAAGAAATACTCAATACTCAATGCCCAATTGCTTAAGTACACACAGAAATGACTTGCACAGCCCAATTTTTTTCCATTCTATAAAGCGTTTCCAAAAGCAGGAGCCTTTTGGGGGAGACAGAGGCAAAACAAGGAAAAAGACGCACGAACATTTCAACTGTTTGTAACAGCTGAACTCTCTTTTTTTCTTTAAAAATTTCAGAAAAAAATTCAAAGCGTTATTAAAAACGTAGCAAACAGATAGCCGATGTGTTTGTAGAACTCCTTATATATAACCTCAGGATGAGAACTCTCCTTTTCAGCTACAGCTACTGAAAATAGTTGTGAACTATTTCACAGACAGAAGCAGTCTAAAAAATGTATGTTATGAAGATTTATACATAAGAGTCCCTGCATGATGGACACAAAGAAAGGCAGACTATAGTGAAGCTTTTAAAAAGTATATGGTGAAATTGCTAAGGGACACAACCGATCTTCCTGAAAATTAAGTTCGTTTTTCAAAGTTTAGAAATACTGTAACAAAGCGCTCTTTAAGATGAAATCTTTATTTTGTGGTCTCTCTTCACTTCTCTGTCAACAAAATAGCTGTTATTTGCTAATCAAAAATTGACCTGTGCTATTAGAACTGCCTGAATCACAGGACAAATGCACTTCTCTACAGACCACTAGAATGTATGGGGTAACAGTAGTACAACTGAGCTTGCTGAACCCCTAATTATTAGGTCTACTGACTCCTACAGCGCAGTGTTTGGAAGAGATTATTCTAAGAATCTGTGATTTTAGGCAGATTTTCTTTAGGGCACCATCAGATAATATTGAGATTCCTGATGCCCCATGGCAAATCATTAAATACTAACTATATCAAGTACAAGAATGTTTTACTGCTTCAGAGCATACATAGATTCTCAAGAGTCAGGCATGATGAGACAAGACTGTCTCCCAAGCAAGTTGGAGACTGCTGTGACCTACAAAACAGTTCAATTATCTTGTGGTCGCACGTACCAGAAAGGTGCAGTTTCAAGGGCCAAATTAAGATGATAAGATCAGATACCTGAATGCATTACGCTACTCAGATATATACCTCCTCGTTTGGAATAATCTACTATATAAACAAATGAATAGTCCATTAGTTATTTAACTAAAAGGAAGTCAAATCAGTTGCAAGGGAAGAAGAGGATGTCCGTTAAAAAAACAAAAAATCCCAATCTTACTGTACAGGCAAATCAGAGCCTTAAAAGAGAAAAGGGGAAGGAAGAAACCACTGATTCAGGAGCCTTCAATTCAAAATTAATCACCAAAACAATACAGTTCATGGGACTCCATTCTCTGGACAAGACTGGATAGACTATTCTGCCTGCAGCAATCATTATTAAATGGTTACTACTCCTACTTGGTCATTGCTGCTCCTATTTGACAATCTCTGACTTGATTCCAAAAAATTCCTATTACAATCAGCAGGACTGAAGTCATAACGCCACTAGTAGCCAGGGTGGAAATAAGCAAATATGGATGGGCTGGAGGCAGTAACCTGTTACTCTGGCTCCGTTGCATCCATCCAATCATACTGTTTGGCAGGTCCAGTGACAACAGCTCAGGGTGATCAGTGTCACAACAGCATACACAAGACTTTTGCGGAAAGTTTTTTTTCCTTAGCAGTGTAGGCACTTGTAAAACAGTTCTTGTTATACAATAAACAAGAAATAATATTTAAAAATATTAAAATAGGATTGAATACATCTGGATGTACATCCTTTAAAAAAGAAAACCCCCAAAAACCGCAACCACACACACACACACACACCCCCAACCAAGAAGAATGACCCTTTCTTGCCCTCCAAGAAAACCCTTCACTGTTAAGAGGTACGTTACGTGCAAGCAATACGTTCTAAAATTATTTTAAGATAAAATGGATCAGCATAATAAAAATATATTAGAACTCCTACACAAACTCACAATTCCACGAGGTTTGGAAGCTTCTGTGCAAGGTTTTCTGGCTGAAAAAGAGTTAGATATTTTTTAGGTTTAAAACCAAAAACTAGACGCACACATATTGTGTACCCAACTCATTTTAATAACCATACTAAAATATGTTAGCAGCTAGGCACAAAAAACTGCAACAGAAACCTGTATACAATACCCCATTTCCAAATACCCGCACATTCTCCATCAGTGCAATCTGGGATATACCAAGGGTGAGCAGTTCATTACTGAAACTGAACCACAGCCTAGAAATGACATTAACGTGTCCTCAAGCAAACGGTCTTCTGAGGCTGAAAAGACAGATCACCAAAAACCTTACTTTTGAAAATATATTAAAATAAATGAGTTAGTGAAAGCAGAGAGACTGCTAAGAAGCTGCTGTGAGATTTAAGGTGGAACAGGAACTATACAAGATCTCTAACTATATGACTGATTTTATTTTGTATTGCTGGTAAACTGGGAAATGACCTAGAAAGTTAGTGGATCTTAGTCAATTACCACCAAACCAGAAGTACTGAATCCATCAAACTAGATTTCCTTATTTACATATTAATATATGCACATCATTTTCTATCTCCTAACTGATCCCTGGCTGGCATTTATAACCATGAACACATACTACAAAACTGGCTTGAGTTCCAAATATCACGCTGGTAATCCTACTGCAAGTTATTCAAGGTTAAGACAGTTTCATTGCTTAAGAAATCTACCTTCAATATAGATATGGTTTTATTGAAAAAGTCCAGTTTTCAACTGGTTACAATATACATATAAGCAGACACATACACACACAAAAAAAGCAACTCAATAACATGGTCAATTTCCTGTAAAAAATAGCAGCAATTTCCACTAACAAATAAGGTACATTCTCACCTACAGTAACTTTATGGTTATAAACTTATTATGGAGAAATAGGTGAGCCTGAGAAAGTAATGTCATCTTACCCATATGTCACAAAGATGCCACATCCTAGATCCAAGTACAAAAATTAATTTGTTTTTAACTAGGGAGCAGCAAATGGTGACTCCATAATAAATGAACCAGTTGACATCAAGATGCAAGAAACAAGCTATAACTAAGCAGTTGTTGCCACCTAGTGGAAGGTTTGTTACAGTATATTTATCTTCTCTCAGCACAGGTTTTTATTTGGTCAAAGAAAAAAAGCTTAGGCTGGGAAAAATATACAAAGTCTGCAACTAGCTTGAGCACAACAAATTCGGTTTTTAACTCAAAAACAAAGAGGGAATGTGAGAAAAAATTCTCACTGTTGTCCCAAATCCTTCCTTAGAGTAAGGATGCTAATCTGAAACACCCACAAACTATTTCCACATTACACATGACTGTTGCACTTTTTCTTTTTTTTTTTTTTTTTTTTAAACCTGACTCCTTCATATTGTCAAAGAGCTAAACTCAGGAGAGAGAGAATAAGTGTACAATTAAGAAGTCCGCAACAGAAAATCTGCTTACAAGAATGATGGGTTTGGGATGAACTTGTTTAACACAACATCCTACAACGGAATTAAGATCAAAAAGACAATACACATCCACGTACATCCATATGGACAATATCCATCTATTGAAAAATAGAGGTCAGCGACATACAAACTCCAGTCTCTTCTGGTGACAGGACTACAAATAATGATGATAAATGAGTCATCACTTCTGTCAATTTAAAGAAGCTTCCCTCCTGCTCACACCCACATGGCATTTTTCACACAGCAAACATGCAAATCCATCTCAATTGGACAGAAATGTATATTCCAAGTTACTTCAGCTATAAACAACTGTTCTTTGATATGGCTCGATCCTACTTCTGACATTGCCATCAAGGCAAACTATTATTTCCTCTTTTTTAGAGGAGGAAATGGGATTACTGGAAAGCTAATGATATTAGTCAAACATTAAATGAGGAGAAGGTGAAGACTTGATACTGGGCTACAGGTGGGTTATATAGCTCCCTAATCCATTCGTTATCTGATGTTTCTCTATCATTTCCATCTTGTCATTGAGGACAAAACTAAAATTTATTCTTAGGTAAAGTATACATAAATACTGACTGTAACTATGGCCAGACATTTTCATAGGAGTCATCCATCAAGGATTGGAATAATTTAAAAATAGCAAAGAGGAGCAAAAATTGATTCAGTCAATATTTCTCAAAACTCAGGAAGGAAGATCCAGGGGCACAAAGAAGAAAGTACCACCTTTATTTCAAAGTAAAGAAATATGGTTTGGATTTAGTTTTGATAATGATTACTCATAATCTATATGCCATTTGAAGGATTTATTGATGAACTAACACTCATCATGTTGCATAGAATCAAAGCAGCACAAGGCTGAAAGAGACATGAAAACCACATCCTCTGTGTCACCCTCTGATGCAGAATCACCCCTCAAAGACATCTGTACACCTTCTCTTTCAAAAGCCTCCAGTGAAAGGAACATACAGTTTTCCTCAATGATCTATTACAGCTCTCAACTCTTCTCAGCTGAGTTTTTTCTCCATGTATCTAACCATTTCTTTACTGAAACTGAGAGGATTACTTGTCCCACCAACAGTGGACATAAAAGAAAAAAATTATTTCTTTATAAAATCTTTGCTTTTAAAAATACTGATGTTCCCCCCGTGTTCCCCTCCTTCCTCTTCCATCTTCCCCTCCACTCCTTTTTCCAGCTTCTCTTTTTGCAAGAGAAATTAACCTAAATCTCTCAACCTTTTCTCATAGCACTTGTTCTCCAAAAATCATTTTTGACACTGATTTTTAGATTCTTTCATACTTATGAAAAACATTAGTAAATTGGAACCCCAGACTTCAAATCGTACTCTAGCTTATGCTTTAAGAAGCATAAGAATTACTTTCTTCAGTTTATAACAGAGATTGTGAACCACTCTATGCCCCCAAAAGATATCTGCCTTCTTTATAACACACTACTGGCTTCCACTATTTTCATCTACTTCACCTTCCCCTCTCCATGCTGCAGAACAGAGAGTCAGCAAGTTAGACCCAATTTCACATGTCTAGTTCTTAGAGATAGTGCTATGCACTTGAATGAGATTCCACCAAGTTATGTTATGACCAAGTTATCTACATCTCTTTGAACACCAATTCTCTGCTTCAGAATGTCTGCAAGTCATCTTAACTACACGTTATCTACATTTTAACCTCTCTTTCATTTCCGCTATCCATGCCTCAGTGACAATTCTGAGCAGTATTGGATCAGAGCTGCTTTCCTCTACCTAGAGCTCGTTTGTAACCAAGGCTAATTGCACTTATACTATATTTCACATCTACGGGCTGGTAGTATTAATAGATATTGAGAAGAAAATGGAACTAGATCGTAACTGATAAGATTATGTTTTGGTTTCTGATTTATAATTACTTTAAGAAAAAAAAAATAAAAATCAGGCTTTAACACAGACATACAGAAAAGTGATATGCAAACTTTCTGTATCACTGTTTCCCCTTTTGAGTAGTGCAAATTTCATGAGCATAACACCAGTACATAATCACTGTATTTCACATAGAGTTGAGGCAGAGCTGTCTACACTTTTAGGTAAATTTTTAGTCATTTTTAATTTGTAACCATGAAACCTATGTGCCTATCAGATCATTAAGCACAGGACTTGCCCAAAATGTGCCTAAATAATTTTCTACAGTACATATAAACTTAAGTGACTCAGTTAAGAAAAGGCACAACATTTTCAGAATCCTTCTAGCTTTTGCTCCATGAAGTGAAACCTTCATTGAGGGATTCTAATGAATTGTTGTTAAAGCTTTAAGAATTACTCCTTAAACTGAAGTACTGGGCTTTTTGCTAGGAAGCACTGAAAAATACGTAATTTTGATAAATTCTAAGCAGTTAGGCCTTCCAAGTCCTTTGTACTGGCTATTATTTTCTCTATCTTACTGTGGAAGAATCCAAGGAAAAAAAAAACTGAATCATATGGAGACTTGAACCTATTAAAATTCTTAAGTTCTTGATTCTACACAGATTCTACACAGAGTCTTAGCAGCTCATTACACAATTAAAACTACCCCTCACTGAATTCTGAGGTCATAATATTCATTCAGCTTGAGAATCTGTTCAGTTTATTAAAAGTGTTTAGTCTAATGAAGGAATGTAGACTAGATTACACAGTATCTCCTAAGAAGGGCTGACCACCGAGATCATTTTTAGCAATGATACAATTTTTACTCACAGGTCTTCACAGGGTTTCAAAAGGGTAATCACAAAACTGGGCATAGACTTCCATTTATTATACTCTACATAAACTATGCAACTTTGACCATAACACAACCTGATACTGATAACATGTTACTTAAATTCACAAAGGATGACACCATTCAGGATCAGATTTGCTAAAGTATATATATAAATTTTAAATTCTCTTGGTTTTTCTGTTCCAAATCAGAATTGCTAAACATACAGACAGCAAACATTACAATAAAGGGTTTGTCGTACCAATGTGGTCAGGGAATTTCTTTTCATATAAAGTCTCTCCAAGTACTGCAGCCCCTCATCTTTCAGTAACTCCAAAGGAAAGTGATGCAGATTTCGGTAATTTAAGAACAAGTTCTTGTGCCTTTCCAGCTTTGCCTCAGAGATTGTTTTACATAGTTCTGATGCCATGACTACTTCTGTTCCAAGCACCACATCTAGTGCACTGCATCTTCTGAGAGCAGAGCCATTTCTAGGAGATAAGAAGAGGGAAAAAACAGTATCAAGGTTTATGCAATGCCTTCTTTTGTGGAAAGTTAGTTACAACATTTTATTGGATAATCTGTCTAAACACACTTGTTCCATTCAACGTACAAACAAAGTATGCATAACTTCCACATCCAGTTTTGCTAGAAGAGAGTCTTTGACCGTTTCCTGGATGAAATTTCAGTGTGTTTCCAAAGAGGCAATAACAAGATACTACGGTAGACATAATGCTCTTTTTCTTCCATTCTCCATGGACCTTTGAAATAATATAGTCAAAATATCACCAAAAGATATCACCAAAATTTTTTCTCCACTAATCATTAGCTGATGCTCTACATCTACTCTGTAGAGTGAGCTAAAAGAAGAACCCACTTACTAAGGGAGCCTAAAAAAAGAAATGCACAGTGTACTTTACTTCCTGTCTTTAGCTGATTAAAACACCTTCATGTAGCTTTTATGCCCAAATGACAAAATGCTATGAAATTTTGGCACACTTTCCCTTGTAAAACTACAGGGAAATATTTCAGCTGGAAGCTGTTTTAGCTCATTCCTTTATTGAAGGAGAGATTTCTAATCATAGCAGATATTGGAAGTGAAGATACTCAGCTCTCAAAAAGAAATCTATCTAAGGCAGTAACTTTGTAACTAAAACTCCTTACCCAGAACTGTACTGTGCATGTAAATCAAACTACCTTAGCAGTTTCAGTAATTCTCTTTGATTGCCAGATAAGTAGCTTTTACCAACAGTCTACGCCATTCCGCAGGAACACAGCATTTGTTTTCTTAGAGCACTACTAATCACAACCTCGAGGCAGCATTGTGTACACCTCTTCTAGTCATCATTTACCCCTAATCTAAGCTATGTTAAGATACGCCCTGTAAGCAAAAGATTACCACATTGAGAGTCCCATACAAAATCTGACAGTATCAGTCTAGCTTTAGTTAAACTGTGTTCACATGAGAAGGACCATCACTATAACAAATAGTTGCCTTTGTTAGATATCTTTACGAGACGGGTTACAAGCACAGTTAGCCCTTGGCACTTGCAACACGCTAAAGCTCTCCTAGCTTATCAGTAGATAAAGAAAATTAAGACTTTACAGTTCTCAATTCCACATCTTTGATCATCATTAAAATAATTTTTTAAAAAGTCTTTAAAATTTTAAAGTGCATAACACAGGATTATTTTAGTGCTGCAACACAAGAAATCATAAAGGAAAGCTCCTCCTTCCCTGATAATAAGAGAAGTAGATCTAGACACGTTAACAGCTTGTGTTCGGATTCCGCCTTGTACTCCCAACTTTTTCCCTTCGAAAGCATTTTTTTTTAAATTAAAAGTTAAGAAGTCACAAAACACACACATAAATATCTAACAGTGTTTCCACTTGTCCAGGCAAGCTATTTAGATGTCCTGCACATGCAGACTATTCTTATACAGCTCCCACTCCATAAACCAACTGGACCACATTTAGACGTGGCACATAGATACAAAGACCAGGATGCGCAAGCCCAGAAAGGCAGAGATCTGTCATGACCTACTCTATTTTGGCCACTACTTCAAAGCAAATCTTCCCACTCACTTCCACCATCAGCCAAATTGTTTCTCTAAATAATCTCCTTCCAGAGAGGAGACATAACACTGCCACGAAGAAACAGACACAATCACACGCTGAAGAAAGGAGAAAGCGAGGAGGATGACACACACGGCAATGATGGGGGTGAAGGGTCAGGTCATTGAGAGACTAAAAGAGCTGTTGCACAGAGGATGGAGAAGACGCAAACAAGCTCGCACAGTGGTACAAGCATCCCGGAGCGGAAGCTAAGCGAAGGTGTATGAACAGGCCACAGCCAGGAGCCTCAGGAGCCCACGACACCTGCAGGCCGGCTCCAGGAGCTTCGACCGCTTGCTAGCGGGGGGACCGGCCTGCCCCGCAGAGGGAAAGGGGGGCGACGGAGGGACGGACCTGAAGGGGGGGGGGATGTCGCCACAGCCGCTGGGGGCGGAGGCCTGCGAGACGCCGGCGGGCGGGAGAGGGGCAGGGCCCGCGGCACCTCCGCTGAGGGCGGGAGAAGCGCACCCTCCCCCCCCCCACCAACCGCCGGCCCGGAGAAGGCGCCTCGCGCGCCGGCAGCACGGCAGCGAGGGGCGGGGCGGCACACCTCCGCGTTCCCCCCCCCCCCCGCAACCCGCCCGACCGCGGGGCAGGGTCACTCACCGGCACCGCCGGGGCACCGACCGCTCGCCGCCTCCGCCGGCCCAAGCACCAGTGTTGGGGGGGGGGGGAGAAGGGGGGGGAGAAGCTGGCGGACGGGGGGAGGGGGGGGAAACCGCGCGCGACTCTCGCGAGACGTCGGCGCAGCCACAGCACCGCCCCGCCTCGCGCCCAGCCACAAAGCCTCCCCCCTCCCGTCGCCGCCCGCACCCGCGCGCCCGCCCCTCACCCAATCACGCGGCCCGTCGCCGCTCACCCCGCCGCTCGTCCAATCACAAGTTCTCCCCCCTCACGGCCTCGGCCCCCGCTGTCAGCCAATCAGAAGGCGGCTCCCCCTCAGCGCCTCGAGCGGCGCTGGAGTCGCTGAGGGGCGCTTCGCTGTGTGGCAGTCGCCACCTTCCTCTGCGGCCGCCGGTCCCTTCCCTCACGGCGGGTCTCCTCGGGGAGGGTGTAGGCTGCTGTTCCTTCCTCAGGGTTTGCCATGCCCCAGGCTTGGGGGGCCCGGTAGCAGAGTCAGGAGGGTCCCTTGAGCCCTCATCTGTCCGTGAGGGCAGGCCGTGACCGCTCCTGGGCTCAAGCTGCGCCCAGCTGCGGCACTGGCACACCAGCTCTTGCAGGAAAATGTCACCTGCAGATAAAATTGTGATAGTCAGAGACCGTCTTCCCAGCCAAATTCAGGTGTGACTGTAACAGGCGAGCACTAGCTTTTATCTTCCCTGTCAATGGACTAGAGATGATCCTGCCCATAGCCCGCACACCCCTATTGTGGCCGTTTTTACTCTAGTCAAAAAGGTGAAGGGGTTCACGGTAGCTCGGCTTGCCTACATGTTGTTCCACTTATTTTCATTTTAAATTTGTTTGCACATGTTGAGATGTCCCAGTACATAAATCCTATCCCAGGGAAGATCTTGTTTTTGTTGAGTTAGCACACTAATGACAGCAAACTCTGTCATACTCAGGATATTTAACGTTACTGAGGTTTAGAAGTTCTGCACTGAAGATCAGCCCCACAAGCTGCCTTAGAAGGAATCCCAGCTGGAGAAATCCTCTTTAATTCCCACAGACTGGTTAACATACACTTGTCTTAACAGCAAGATTCACGTAGCAGGTCTGCAGGAGTACCAAGCAGCTGAAGGAAGAAGCTGAGTATCTTGCAGAAGTCTTTCCTTTTGTGTGTGTTCACAGCACTTTCACTTCAAGCAAAGCAGCAGGTGGAAAAAGCTTAATATTTTTTGTGCAGACTGTAATCTCTTCTTCTGGTCTAAACAAAGAATAGACATCCTAAATTGTTCATTTGTCCTTTTCCTACACTTGGAAAGGCATTAATTGATTTTCACAAGTATACTTTCTCGGCCTTGCTTGCCCCTTGCAATCTTTTTTAAGTTGTTTTCTTCCAATAAATATGTTGGACTTTGTTGAAATAATTTGAGCTGAAATAATTTGCCCTTCAAAATTCTACATCCTCTCTCTATATCATATCATACTGCACACATTATTTATTATTATGGTCGATAGTACTCGTCTCTTTTTCTCAGTGGGACATTAATTTCCAGGAAGTGGCCTGCTTCTGTAACACCATTGTTTTAAAAACAGCAGTTACATCACACTTCTTAATGTCACTTCAGTCCCACATTATAAATGTCTGAGAAATTCAAAGTGTCTTTCAGACCAACGTAGACTTTGAATATGAGCACAGTTAAGAGTTAGCAACACATTCCACGGAGGGAATTTGATGATGGGTCAAACCTAAAGTTCTTATCCAGGAAATGAGGTCATTGGTCCGGATAGAAACAAAGCACAGGGGAGAAAACAGTGTTTCTGCCATCGTCCACTAAGGTACAGATGGTAAGGACGAAGACAGACTACTTTCTTGAGAGGCTACTCTTCTCATAGCCAGGATACTTAATTTGTTTCTTCATACATATGTTGTAATGCTATTTTTGGTTTTTTTTGGAGTCAATAACACAGAGATAAGATAGCTGTATGCTGATTTCTGATTTTTTTTTGAGAACAGATTTTTGTCTGCTGCTTCTTTTCTACTCAGACCACCAGAAGAGCTAGAGATCAGAGCAATGACAAAATGTCTTTGGTCCCTCTTTGTCATGAAAACAAATTCAGCTCTCAGAGTGTCCCCTCAATGATTACGTAACACCTTATAGACATAGATTCAATCTAAACTGCCAGAGCAGTTTAGAATCACTGAAACAATTAAGGGTGTTAATGATATGTATTAAGTGTTGGCGTGGTCATTATTTCAGGGGGAGTTTTAAAACTGAGGATTTCAGAGCGTTGGGGTTTTTAGTCTTTCTTCTGTTCTCTGAGTGAGACGGTCCTATTAGCGGTATTCTAAAATGTCTTCTCTGACTTGCAAATAAGAAGTAACATGTATATGATTCCCTACAGATTGCTTTCCAATTGGCAGAAGAGTCTTTGTAGAATGAGGTGAACTATCCTTTGCCAAGACAAACAAACGACCTGTTCCAGACCTGTATCAGCTTCATATCAGCTACATACAGGTCAGTGCCAGTTACTTCATAACTTTATAGTGTCCACAGGAATTCATAATCTGCTGTAAGTATTCACACATCACTTTACTTTGCGTCTTTCCTCCTGAAGCAGTCACTCAGGTTTCTCTACTGGCTTGAGTAGCTCATGATCGTCACACCCTGTCATTCTTAGTCTGTTTTTTCTTTCCTGACTGATGCCATCACAGTCTCTTAGGCTTATGTCACCAAACTCTGTGCAGCCCTTCTAGAAAGCGCTGATCTCTTTGACCGAAAGCCGATCTCTGAAGTTTTTATCCTGCCCAGCACAGGTGTAAAGTCTTGCCTGTGTAGTCACAAGGCTAAAAATGATAAGCGGAACAGTGAGCGTTGGAACCCGATCCTCCGTTGCAGGGAGCGCTACTTCATGGCTGCCAAGTCATTCCCAACTAACAAGTGAGACTAGGGGAAAGCCCTTTTTTAAGTACATTGTTATTGTTTCTTTACCCTAATCTACTTCTTTTTAATTTTGTGCTTGTGAGAGCGAGAAACAGAGAGGCTTTAAATTTACATCTTCTCAGAAGGGTGGCTGATCTCACCTCTGCCCATGTAAAGTAATGGGGAAACTTTGACTGAAGTGCAACAACTTTGTAGAAGTAGATTTATTTATTTAGTTTCCAGTTGCCCATGTCTGAAGACCCACCTTCATCAGTTGGTCAGCTGAAAGAAATCCAGGAACTGAAGTAAGTGGGCACAGCTCCATCAGTGATTTCCCTGTTTGTGCCAAAAGTTATGCAAGCCAACTGAATATAGCTTGAATAAAGATGGATGATGATATGTTATCAGATTTAAATTCAAGGTCTGAACGTTTTGAGGTTCAGCCTCCCTAATAATAATGGGTGAGTCCTTTCCAGACAGTATCGTAGATAGGATTTACACTGAATCATGCACATTAAATTAGACATCATAACTTTGGAGTCTGATATTCCAAACATTCACTAAGCAGCCAAACACAGGTTAGTTTTATGAGTGGGAAACTACAGTGTGACTGATTGATAAGGAGAAGAGTGTTTCTCCTTTACTGTCAGATAGCACGTGTTATAGCCTATGCTCTCTAGCATGTTAACTGGCATTGTTAGATGGGTTTTCTTGGACATAGCTGTATTCTGAGAATTACGGTCAAGGAAACATCTGTCATTACGCATGGAGCCCATGCAGTTATACTTGGAATGGGGAACGCCCATAGCTTAGAGGAATCTCCTAGGCGCATGATATCAGCCGATCGATCCAGTGTTCAACAGATGCAGTTTCAGCCTTCTTTAGCTTCTGTTTGCTGAAAGATTGGTGTGGCCTAGATTGTTAGTATATGACGTGTACTAGTCTGGAAGGCAGTAATAACACAGTGGACTGTTATAGCTGTCAGGCCTCACAGCCAGAGAACAACTTTTCCATGGTCAGGAGGGAGAAGAAGCCACTTAACAATACTTTAAAGGATGTTTGAAGTTGTCTAGGAAAATGGCACAGCTCTCCCTTAGACACACACCCACCCACACTGGTCTGTGTTGTCCTTTTGTCCCCTGCTTATCTCTAGAAAATTTATATTGCCTAGAACTTCAGAAGTACTTAATGCCAATCGGTACTGGATTACATTTTTCTGCTCTCAAAGACAATAAGGGTAGCTTTTTTCCCTCATGAGGGGAAACTAATCTTTTATGAGTACTAGTTACTTACATTTTTTCTTCTAATAAAAGTTGAGGATCTTAAGTCATCACTGGATCCACAAGTGGAGACTATAAGAAACAAGCTTTCCTACTTTCCTGGAGAGACAGTAGGTACTGCGGTGTAATTGTCACTGCTAAGAATTTTAGTTTACGTGTTTTCTTCCTGAATTTCATATCTATTAATTGTAGTTACCCGTGTTTTCATTTTACAATATCTTGGGTAAAGCTTTTTCAGTATACACAGCTTTCATGTAGACAGTCATACAAGATCTCAGTTAGTGTAAATGTTGAAAATTAAGGATCTGTTGCTTTCAACAGGTTTTTTTTTTCATTATACATACTCTCATTGATCTGTTTCTCACATCATGAAGAAATAAATTCACTAAAAGATTCTCTTTTTACTGATGCAGAAAAAAATCCTTTGTCCAAAGGATCTGCTTAGGAAGTCTCTCCTAACCTCCAGTTAATAATTTTGGTGTAGTGACAAAGCTCTGTTATTTGAGTGAATAAAACTAGAGTGACTCATTACCATACTGCTAACTTTGATTCCTAAGCTTTTACTTATAAAACCCTGGCTTCTGCAGCAGTACCCAAAACTGGAAGGCAGATGGAGCTCCTGCATGCCAAGTGCCAGCATTCCAGTATTTAATGTTTAGGCATCATCCATCTTTAGTTTGTGTTTTTATTTATTTATTTAGCATGTATTTATTAAACTTTAACCAACTCCTTTTTCAGTCTGATATGTCTCAATGACAGAATAATTCTAACAAAAAAGCTGAAGTGCCCTAATTTGAAAGAAAGTTACTTGCATTACGTACCAACTTCAAGTCCACGTTGCTCAAAATAGAAGCCTTTTGAACATGTCTGTCTCTACTTTGGGCCGAGCTTCTTATTTGAGGGAAATTTCCTGATACTCACGTTGATTATGCTGCAAAATGGATTTCCAAAGAGATAATGGAAAGTTCTAGTAATTTGGGCAAAACTGCAATTTGAATGGAACAACCCTAACAGAGGAGGGCATTTTGGCCCTGATCATGCAGTTTCTGCTCATTCTAAATTTGCACTGATATGATTAGTCTCGAATGGAAAAAGAACAATGCCTCGCTGATAATGCCACACAAACCAAATTCCTCTGTTAATGCACTAGGCAGATATAACAATAGGCTGAATCAACTTTTCTGCCATGGCTCGATCAGGGAATCTCAATATGGGACCACCACAAAGGTAACAAGTCAGCCAGCTCTCCATGGCTCAGTCAGTTGTTAGCCCTTCTTTAAAGATTATCAAAGATGTAAGTAGCTGATATAGGGATTTTTCATGTGATCCCTTGTTGACTAGATACACAAAGCTTCCAAATTAATTTCAATTGACCAAGCGCTATTTTTGAACTTACTGACCTTGCTGTCTGTCACACGTGCATTAATCAATAACGCTTTGCTTATCTTTTGGATTTCACTTTATCATAATCCTTAAACTTGACTGATTTGATTTAATCAAAGCCACTTAGAATATTATCTACAGAATTGTCCTTCACTTTTAACCCAAGAAATAGTAAAACTTAAATAACAGATTTAAGTAGCACATGGATGTTTCTGAGTTCCAGGCATGAAATGTTCTTTGGTCTATTTTTGTATGACCTCAATAATATTATTTTTCACTACTGCACTCTGCTGACATTGAGGCTGTGCAGTGGTTATTTCTCCTTCTTCCTGGCCCAAGATCTGCTTTCTTTTACCTTCGTGGCACTTGCCTTGAGTTCTACCTACAGATTTGCGGAGATCTGCAATAATTGTCAAAAGCTTCCTGAGTATTTCTAATGGTTCATTGGAGTCGGAGCAAAATTTGTTATTTATTTACCTGAAGGCAGTGTTTTCAATATTTTTCTGAAGTTGTTCCTACTTCCAGGTATCAAACTTATCCCAGGTCTTTAGTCTGATATCACTGTTGCTGCCTGATGTGCCTTTTCTGTCTCCCCTCTTAACCCTTTATTTTTCCGAGGAAGAAGTCCCATGCTCTTCTGTATATCAGAAGGAAGACATGTTTTGTAGAGAGACTCCACGTGGACAATAAAAATCCATCATGCCTATAAATGTACTTCAAAAACTAGCTGAAATTTTTATACTCCTGTCCACACAGGTCCACAATTTCAGTACATGTAAGCTTGAAAGGAAAGTGTGCTAGTGCGGCACTTGTTTTTTAATTAATAATGCATAATACACATACTTGAAATAACATATTTTCATATATTTATGAAATGTTTGTGTTTCTTATGGAAAAGTTTCAAGTAAGGTGCCAAAAATCTTAGTTGTGTAAAAGTGACCACTTTTGTGATTTTATTCTGCCATTTGCATCAGGAGAGCGTTTACTCTGTGGCCTGTTACATTATGACAGAAATGAGGCAGGTGGTGAGCTGTTTTTCATTCCAAGGGAATATAAATAGTGAAGGGGGGGAAGTATAGTGTATGCACAGCCCTTTGATTTATGCAAGCATGTTGTGGAACCTGTTATAGTGAAGCTAGATATAGAAAACTTCTCTACCTGAGCCCAGCAGGATATTTGCTTGTAGAGAGTTTTCAGGGATTCTCCTTCTTCTGTAAACTATCTCTTTGGTTACCGCTGGGATCCAACCTTCCTTGTTGTTGAACACACTAGGAATAGCTTAAATGTATGACCAGGTGTTCCATGAGTGGGGGTGGGGGCTGTCTATAGGCAGCTTCTTGTTAAATACAATTGCATTTAGCTGCAATGAAAGTTTTTGAGAGCAAACCAGGAGAGTTGAAGAGAATGGAGCTAAAATAGGTAAGAGAAGTCATGGTAATACATAATTGGCTTGAGGAGTTCTAAGGTCAATTTATCAGTCTTGTAGTAATGACTACTTAGCATGTGCATTTTTTTTGAGTCCTTACCTCCTTCCTCCAATCCCCTCATCGTTTTTGTGACCCTTTGCTGGACTCGCTCCAGTATGTCCATGTCTGTCTTGTACTGGGGAGCCCAGCACTGGACCTAGTTCTACAGATGCGGCCTCACCAGTGCTGACCGGAGGGAAAAGATTGCCTCCCTCAACCTGCTGGCAATGCTCTGCCTAATACAGCCCAGGATACTGTTGTCTGTCTTTGCCACGAGGGTGCATTGCTGGCCCACGTTCAACTTGTTACCCAAAAGGACCCCCAGGTCCTTCTCTGCAAAGCTACTCTCCAGGTAGTTGGCCCCCTGCCAGCCCCCAGCATGGGGTTATTCCTCCCTAGGTGCAGGACTTTGCACTTTCCTTTGTTGAACTTCATAAGGTTCTTCTCTGTCCATTTCTCCAGCCTGTCAATATCCCTCTGAATAGCAGCGCAATCATCTGATGCATCAGCCTCTCCTCCCAGTTTTCTGTCATCTGCAAGCTTGCTGAGAGTGCATTTAGGCCCATTGTACAGGTCATTAATTAAAATGGTATACAGTATTGGCCCCAGTGTCTACCCCGGGGGACACCACTAGTGACTGTCTTCCAGCTGGACTTGGTGCCATTGATCACAACCTTCTGAGCCCAGCCAGTAGTTCAGCCAGTTTTCAGTCAACGTCACTGACCACTTATCTAGTCTGCACTTCATCAGCTTGTCTATGAGGATGTTACGGGAGACAAAAGTGTCAAAAGCCTTACTAAAGTCAAGGTAAACAACGTTCACTACTCCTCCCTTATAGAAGACTATCAGGATGGTAAGTCAGGCTCAGTGAACTCAAGTTTCTTAAATATGCCCTGATATACTTAGAACAGCTATTCTCTAGTGAATGATTGCACCTTTATACTGATAATCCATAGACAGATAGAGCTACAAATTAGAAACAGTCCTACTAATACAGATTACAAAAGACCCACAGCTGTAACTTTATTGTTATCCTTAAATTTGTATTTTTTTTTTCCCTCATGAAGTAGAAGGCAGACAGACAACCATATACAAAAACAAAATTTGGCTGCTGGAGATTACATCTCTGTCAGTATACTAACACTGCTTTTCTTCTGTGTAACTGAAATGGGTGTTTCATAGGTGAGCTTTTGTTTCTGTCATGTTTTACACTGCCTTGAATTGGTGGATCAGTAAACAGTGCCACCTGAGTGAATTGCTGAGGGTCTCTTAGGACAATGCAGGGAAGAAAACTAATTCAAAAGATGCTCTGAACTTTTATTTGTTATTTTGCTACAAGAATGCAATGTTTCTCATTTAATCTAATTTAAAGGGCTATGATCTGTCTTTTAAAGTCAAAGGCAGTTTTCTCATTTCTCCATTTTTCCAATTCTCTGTTGAAATATGGAGAAAAAAAAATCAAAACTAAATAAGGATCTGAGTTGACCAATATTATGCCACATTTATGAATAGAAATATTTTTGGCACAATATTGTTTCCTTGTATGTTTCTGTTATCATTATCAAATGTGTAGTTTTGGCTATCAGTCACCTCTAAAAGATTTTTAGTCATTGCATTAGTCAAGTACAACATTTTTTATACTCATTACCACAAACACACAAGAAGCATTCAAGAATCTTGTACATGAGTGGGACTATTCCCTACATAAAACTCTAATTGCACTACTAAATGTTTGGAAGAATCAAGTTTTAAAGAGAGCCATAAATAAGAATTAAAGTAATGAGAAAACTGACCTAAGTTAGTCCTTCTCTGAGCGAGGGGTCAGGACAGATGACCTCCTTATTTCTCTTGTATACTAGTGTTCTTGCTGCTATTATAAATAATGTGGTCATTGCTATAGCATTAATAAATCCTTGTTATAGATTGGGCACCACATCTTTGCAGTGAGTAGTGCTGAAATTTGAAAAAGGCTTTCGGGCTTTCGCTTTTACCCTTTCAGGCTTTTGCTCTCAGGCCTTTCAAACCTCACCCAAGGTGAGGTCCCTCTGTGGAGGGACCTCCTTTTTGAAGCTTAAGACGACCAATCTGTGATGAGAAATAGATCAGTCTGGATCTGGAAAACAGGTAGATAAATGCATCACGGTTTGGCCTCTTATGTTTTAAAATATCAGTCTAGGTAGTCATAATATTCCCCTGAACGCAAGGAGAAAGATAGCAGACTGATAAGGTATTGTGATATTACAAAATGGAGAGGCACACTTCCCTGGAAGATTTATGTGGTACAGTATGCCAGTGTTTAGCAACATAGGCCAAGTTTGCATGGGTCGATGACAGGATAACTTATTTTCCTGAAGGGGAGGCTCAGCTGTCAATGATTTGGCCATCCCTGTTACAGAGAAAGCTGCATCAGTGAAGCAAGTAATGGTTTCCTACTTCCATTTGCAGGTGATCCCTCTCTGACCTCGTCACCACATACATGTGGTTTTCAAAGCAATGCAGGGTAAACAGCAAATCCTTTGTGTCTGAAAATCTCTAAACTTTCTCCTTCAGTTCCTCAGGGAAAGGACTGTACTGAAACAACATGAAATAACTACTAAAGACTCTTTTCCTGCAGAAAGACAAAGTCAAGGATCAAAGCACAACAGCAATATTGAAAGATAAGAATGAAGAGGGAGAGGAGCAAAGTTTAGTAGAAAAAAAGCATCACAACATAAGTGCTTAGAGGAGTCCCATAGTGCTCTGACCTCAGCTTCTGTCATAAAGTATTTGAATTTGTTCAGTACCTGATGGAAGAGAGTTCAAAAAATACAGAGGGTTTAACCTTCCGGTGGGAAGTCTCCCTTTTCAGTAAGGATGGAAGTTATGCCCTGAGAGACAGTACTTTTTAGCCAGAAGTGCTGTCTTAAAGAGAACCAGCAACAGACACCTGCTCTAAGGCACCTGAATTGTATTGGTATTGTGGCTCCATTTTAGGATACATAATTACATTCCTTCCCCTTCTTCAAGGAGTTTTGTTATTTTTCAGTGTTTGCTGTGAGTTGTAACACAGCATTCTTGAGCACTGTTGAACTGCTTATTTTCAGTATTGGAGGAACAAGCATCTTTGCACGGGTTATATACTAGTTTAAAACCAATTTTGAATCTGTCAGATTTAGAAGGTCTGTAATAAGTGGAAGATTATTATTGCCATTCATCTAGCTGATTTAAGTCTCTCAAAACACTGCTGAGGTTTCTCTGCTGTTGCAGTAAATACATTTTCCCTTGAATGACAGTAACTCAGGTAGCTAAGTAAGAAGAAATTTGCTATTTTCCTCTCTGTTAAATATTTTAGTGACTGTTACCAAGTGTGTGAGCTCACTTATGTCTTATAAATGACGTGACTATTCAGTTAATTCAGCAAGTTGCTAAGAAGCTGCTCCATACACTGAGGCCTTCACTTCAGAAAAGACGCTGATTCACATAACTAACAAATGAATTTAGTAGCTGAATATCTGATACAAAGTCAGCTGAAGGCAGCAAGAAAAATCATTTCAGTGTGTATAGAGCATCACATTTATAAAGTTTGATTCCCTCAAAAAATACTATTTTTTTTTAGTCCCACAAAGGGTAATCATATTTGTGGCATTATGTCAAATATTTGGACTTCTTGCATTTCTCATTTCATTTTGCAGTGTACCTTTGATGAAATACTACTTTTTCTTAGGGCATCTTGGCAGTTTTCTGTGCTATGTATTACTCTGTGCCCTCTCTCTGTCTAATCCATGGCTTTCATGAGCAGTATCTAAGCTACCAGATGGAGCTATAGAAAGAGGCTTGAAGCAACATGAACAGCTACTTTGTGACAGGTCATAAAATGATGATGAGGGTTTGCAGTTTCTTTGTGTAGCATCAAACTGACTATAAGTTTGAGTAAATTGCTATACAAGTTTGTTACAGCTGAAAAACATTGGTCTCAGGGTCATCCTCATCAAATTTTATCATCCTAACTACGATCTGTTTAGGATTCTTCCACAACTAGCACGTTGACCTATTTTATTTTATTTTATTTGGACCTTTTAGTTTTATCTTTACACCTTAAATTCTGTCTGTGGTACAAATCTCCCAATATGCAAATATCACAATCACAATATTGCAATACTACCCCAAAGCTAGTAGTATTTCCCTATGTTTTTTTCTATGATAATTCTGATACAAAGTTAGAACCAGAGAGGATGTTATTGCAAAAAATACATTACCCAGTAAAGCTGAAATTCAACTCAGTGCAGAGAAATCTGGAATGTGCTTCATAATATTGCACTCCACATTATAGTTCTACATGCAATAATGTGAAATGTTGGTGGGGGGGGCCAAACCGACTCATCTCTAGAAGGAAGCATAATAAGAGCAAATTTTAGTGAGCATTAGCACAAGGAAGAAACTATGTTTATTTACTCAGAACTGATATCCAGGATGGACCAAGATGAAACATGGATTTTGCAGAACTGAGGAAATTATTTTAAAATATTTCTAATACCTTTGCTGCAGACAGAGCGTCACTCAGAGCTAAAGACAGGCCCAGCTACTTTAACTTTCCTATATACGCTAGCTATCCAGTTCAAGCAGATCAGTTATATGCAATGTGTGGGGAGAAGATAATATTTCCACAGAATGATTTATGCTCAGTATTTCATTGGTTTACAGAAGTGCTGCTAGCAAAGTAGTTTCATGCATATTTTAAAAGACTATTTTAAGTGACCAAAGACAGGAAGGCCATGAATGATTTGTGGATGGCAAATTCATAGAAGGAAAATAAATGGAGGGAACATAAAAATTATTTCCAGCAGCATTCGACTTTCCCAATCCATGTGATGGTCATCAGCATACTTTCTGACACTTAACAGTGTTCCCCACTGTTTTCAGATCCCTTGAGCTTTTCTTCTTTCCCAACCCTCAATGAAGAGATAAGTTATCTTCAAAAGGCGTAGATATTATTTTAAGTCCAGAGAAATTACAGAAGTGGGAATATGTACTAATCAGAAAAGCAAACTTACTATTACATCTAAGTTTACAATAATCCTATCAGTATTTCAGCCAGCAAACCATTGTATTTTCTTTGTGCTTTTCTGTGTATTTGCCCTCTTATTTTCACTTAGCAGTTGGATAATTTGGAGTTTTACTTTCTTACTTTAAGAACTAAGGATGAAACCAGAGCAACATCTTCTGTTCTAAGCCAATCTTTCAATTTTTGCTGAGCATCGCAGCAGAGAAAAGAGCTTTGATTATTTCAGGATACTATAGCCTTGATTCAGACCTACACTTTGATAGGCTGGAACAGCAGTATCTGCCTCCTGGGTTGTCAGACCTAATTTTATCTTCCATTGCACACTAGACCTTTCCTGTATTTTTTTTTTTTTTAAGCTGGGGCTATCTCTCATCAGATAGCACCTTACCTCTTTCATTTGTGTTCTGTTCCAGCAAATTTTCAGTTCTGGGGATATCTTCCATTGACTCCATCTGTCTTATGCCCAGATGTGGGCTCATGTTCACTGCTCTGCAGAGCTGTACTGGCTAGTGGCATCCATACTATTCTTGGCAGGAGAGCTTGGGTATAAACCCTCCTCCGTGACTAACCCTCCCGAGAGAGGCAGGAAGGAACCTGTACATAGCGAGTGCAGTGATCAAAATTTGGGCTCCAGGCTACCATACCAATATACATAAACACATTAGGATTATTCCCTTGCTGGGTCTTTAGAGCTGAATCTCCAGTGAGGGGACAGTGCTAGCCATATTAAAATGGCACATGATCCAAAATCAAATTTGCTAGTGCAGCTGATTAGAATAGCAACATCTGAGGACCTCAATGCCCTGTAAGTTCCAGCTACAGATTACTAGTCAGCTCTTTTCCCAGCAAAATGCAAGTGTCCATTTAATTATCCACTTGAGAATTTTAAGTGCTTTAATTTCTTGGAGCTATTTACAAATCTTAAAGACCACGGAGAGGACTTCCTTAAAAGGGTAAGAAAAGCCACTGCTCTTGTTGCAGCCAGAAAAGTTTCTGCAGTCAGAATGCTCTGCTATTGTTAGGTCAACTGAAGAAAGGGGGAGACAAAAATTCAAAATGTTTTGGATCAGGCCCTACAGCACAGAAGTCCCATGAACAATAAGTCCCAAAGGTGAAAACCTTCTGCAAAGAATCACAGAACGGTTGAGGTTGGAAGGGACCTCTGGAGATCATCTAGTCCAACCCCCCTGCTCAAACAGGGTCCTCTAGCGCACACTGCCCAGGATCACGTCCAGGAGGGTTTTGAGTATCTCCAGGGAAGGAGACTCCACGGCCTCTCTGGGCAACCTGTTCCAGTGCTCAGTCACCCTCACAGTCAAGAAGTTTTTTCCTCATGTTCAGATGGAACTGCCTGTGTTTCACTTTCTGCCCGTTGCCGCTTGTCCTGTCACTGGACACCACAGAGAAGAGTCTGGCCCCATCCTCTCGACACCCTCCCTTCACATACTTGTACACATTGATGAGATCGCCTCTCAGTCTTCTCTTCTCCAGGCTAAACAGGCCCAGTTCTCGCAGCCTTTCTTCAGAGGAGAGATGCTCCAGTCCCCCTCCTCATCTTGGTAGCCCTCCGCTGGACTCTCTCCAGGAGTGCCATGTCTCTCTTGGACTGGGGAGCCCAGAACTGGACACAGTACTCCAGGGGAGGCCTCAGCAGGGCTGAGGAGAGGGGCAGGATCACTTCCCTCGACCGGCTGGCAACACTCTGCCTCATGCACCCCAGGAGACCATTGGCCTTCTTGGCCACAAGGGCACACTGCTGGCTTGTGGTTAACTTGTTGTCCACCAGCACTCCCAGGTCCTTCTCGGCAGAGCTGCCTTCCAGCAGGTCAACCCCCAGCCTGTACTGGTGCCTGGGGTTATTCCTCCCCAAGTGCAGGACCTTGCACTTGCCTTTGTTGACCTTCAGGAGGTTCCTCTCCACCCAGCTCTCCGGCCTGTCCAGGTCCCTCTGCATGGCAGCACAGCCCTCTGCTGTATCAGCCATTCCCCCCCAGTTTAGTGTCATCAGCAAACTTGCTGAGGGTGCACTCTGTGCCTTCCTCCAGGTCATCGATGAATATACACTGAACAAGGCCGGACCCAGTACTGAGCCCTGGGGGACACCGCTAGCTACAGGCCTCCAACTAGACTCTGTGCCACTGGCCACAACCCTCTGAGCTCGGCCATCCAGCCAGTTCTCAATCCACCAAGACTTTTATTGTTAATCTCAAAAGACAGTCAGTTGTAGAGGCCATTAAAACAAATGTCCTGACTTTCTTAATTAGCCCTGCTGATGAGAAGGGATCACACAGGTAAACCAGCTCTCAGAACATTCAGGGTTATGAAACTGTAATTCAAAACTTGAATTGTGCCAAAAGCAAATTGCTAGTGCACCTTGAGGTAGATATGCTGGCAACTTCACCCATCCTAAACTTCAGCTCCTTTCCAAGGAAGTGCTGATGCTTATAGATATACGTAGAGTGGCTGTGTGGTCTGCAGGCAGGAAGGGCATAGATGTCCATTCTGAGGTTGCCTATTCAGGTCCCTATGTTATCACTATGCCTATGTGCAGTAGACTTTCTAATACTCCAAGGACATACAGATCACAAATAATCAACTTCCCTAACCCTTTAGAATATAAGTACATTTTTTTTCCCAATTCCATAGCAGATAAAATGTCATTTCAGATTTTACTTGCTCCACTGGGTAACTGCTTCGTACTGGTTTAGATGACTGCAGAAACAGCTATATCAGACAAGTTTTGGTCTTTTTCAGTAGGCTTTTACTGGATGCACAATTAATTTGGAGAGGAAGTCGAAGGATTACAACATTTTAGTTATTATTTTCTACAATGCTGGCCTGCGAAGCCATGATAACCTGAGTTAGACTAGCCTGCCAGGGCAGCCTATGTCAGCTGGTGTGAGACTTTTATAATAACACTTCTCCCGAGCACTGAAAAGCATTCAAGACATTTGCCTTTTGTTTATAGCTTTTTCCATAAATGATATTGATATAAAGTAGCTTGTGAGACAAAGAGTACTTCAGTGTAAACCTTCAAAGGGTGATACCAAAAGCAGAGCTGCACACAGGCAGCCTTGTTTGGAATTGTTTCCCTCTTTGCTTTTCAATGCTTGAGCCTCTTCCAGGCTGTGTTCTTTAAAGAGCATTTTAATGTAGAGTCTGGACAACACAGCAGGCACCAGGCAGAAAAACATTTATTTAACTCTGCTGTCCTTCCCCAGGTTGCAATTGCCACAGTTCATTACATGCCTGATTGTACTGAAGTTTAATAGCAGATATGGGCCATGTTCACAGTTATTTTAGAATCATTTCTATTTGCCGTAAACTTTCAGAATTTAAGCATGTGTGTGTATATATATATATATATATATGTATATGTATATATATGTATGTGTGTGTGTCATCCTTTATGCCATGCAAAACACATTAGTACTTTCCATGTAATTTATCATATAAATTATATTATTAAATTTTTATAGCACTTTGATCTGAGGATCTTAAAACACTTCATAAACACTACTGTGTCTTATTACTCTTGTCAAGCTTTTAAAATTAATTTGAGAGATGATTAAACTGGGATTCAGAATACTCAGGTCATTTTGTTCAAAATGCCCATAATAAGTAAGTGAGGATTTGGAATAGAACTCAAGTTCTTTCTCAGAACCTACTACTTCACACTTCTGCCCAGAAATACCACTGTATAATACTAGTCTGAGGCTATGAGCAGAGGTTTAACATGGATCGTGTTCAATACTATTGGCTTTCAACATTTAATCTCCACCATCAGAAGTCAAACATAAAAAAAATGAATTCCTTTTTATGCGAGAACTAGCTATAGTTACTTGTCAGTTAAAGTACATGCAAATTTGGATCAACAAGACAGTAATATTTTCAGGGAAAGTGCTTATTTTGTCTCCAAAGCAAAACACCTCAGAATCACACCATAGCTGTTTCATTTTCAGTGCAAGTATCTTCCAGGTTCATTGAGTAAAAATATTATCCTAGTCTTCAAGTCCTGCTTTTTGCATTCACAATTCAGTTACATGGTCATCTTGATAAAATAATAGATGTAAATTTACTTGCATTACTGAAGAGCTAATAATGTCATTTAAGCACCGACCCGCTGTCTATTGCCAGGATTTTAGCTCAGATATGCTGAATGTCCAAATCAGTCAAACTGAATTTAATTTAGACATCTAACTCCCTCAGGCCTGGTTGGAAAATGTCAGCCTAAAATAGCAATGTGGCTGAGTACAACAGACTAGAAAGGGAATTTTGATATATATATTCATATGTACAAACAAATATTGCACACCATATGTAGGAATAGAAACCACCGCCTACTTCACTGAGCTGAGGTGCCCTTCACAGAATCAAGATAATGGTAGGGAGCTGCTTGCCCAGTTTGCACTTGCTTCCTCTTGCCTGGCTCCTGAATAAAACAGGAGGAGGCCCCCCCTTAAATTAACCAGGTAGTGAGTAGTGATCATTGGAAAGATTAAAATAGCTACCACCGAGGTACCAATTACAGAGTGGCCCAAATGCCAGGGGTTTAGAAAGTGAGCTAATGGTCTAAACAAGACTATATATATTAGGCAACTCATGAGTTAAGAACAGAATTTAATGCTGCTTAATAACAGGAACACAGAAAGCAACTACAACTTGATTGTTTACTTTTGAGCACGGGCCATATTAAATGTTTTGTAGCTTCATTTTCAGTTAGAAAAATAGACCATCAGATGTACATGCACAACTAACTTATTTTTGCGTCAGCTAATGAAATGTAGAAGTTGCATGTATCTCTTTCTCTCAAAATGCACCAGAGCAGTCATTGCCTATCTGCTGCTCTAAAACTTCTCTGTGAACAAGGGGAAAGCTTGTTTAAACTGTACTGAAAGGTAAAGCAGAGAAAACATATGCAGTTTCTGGAGGCAAAGGGATAGGACCGCAGAAAGGAAAAAGCCCCAAGCATGCTCTTTAACTGGGCAGTTGCCGAGTACAAACAGCCAAAACCGAAATAATTTGTATGGGAAATTTTTCTGCTTCTTCCACTCACCAGAAATAAATCAATAACTGTGTTCTTTCAAGTTAAGTTCTTTTTAAAGAAACACAACAAAAATGTTCTAATAGAAATCCAGAAGAATACTGCCTTGACCTAATGAAAGCGTTCAATATTTAGACGTTAAATAATTCTTAACCTATTCCTAGTACTCTTTATTTATATATCTATTTCTAAGAGCAAAAATTACGGTCTTCCCTTTTTTCAGGTCGAAGTAGGTAATTTATACCGTTGATACTGAAGAGTAATGAATCGCTTTATTCTTCACTACTATAAAGAGCTACAATATATTTCGGTCAGATTCTAGTAGAGTTGGTAAAAAAACAACATTTGAATTAACAATAAATTTAGAAACCCGATTATTGGAACTGGATTTTTTTTTTTTTACCACAAGTTTGTTGGAAAACTATATTTGAAAAAAAAAAAAACTTTTAGCATTAAAGTTGTATTTTGTGCTATCTTAGATAATGGAGTTAATGGAAGCATTTGCACAGAGTTCAAGAGCCTTTGCTTAAGTGGCTGGAAAATATTTTCTAAAGAGCCTATTATTTCAAGGAAGCTGAAGGTTTGTAATATGGAGAATACTAACGCTTTGAACTGAGGATCATTTCTATCCGTTTCTTACTAGAAACAAGAAAAGGTCGTTGGAACAGCTTGTCCATCTTCACTCATCATTTTTCACCAGTAGCAGTGTATATCTATATATATAAATATAATTTTTTTGCTATACTATTTCCATAGAAAGACTATAGTTTTCCACTCAGCTTACCATAGGCTAGCAATAAAGAAAGAGGAGACAGAGAGGAGAGAAGTATGTAATAATTTAGTCTTTTTCCTCCCACTGAATTAGTCAATGTACATATCCGATACTAACATCAGTTGCGATTTGTAAGGATTTTATTTGCAATGCTTCAGTACTAGCTTGCCCATATGTTGGTGCTGTGAGCTATCTCATGTGCCGATGGAAGTAGAAAACAGTGAGTTACCTCAGGCACGCTGTGTTGTCTCCATAGACAAGATTCAAATACTCTTGAATGTACTGTACAGATTTTCAAAATGCTAGGAGAGCACTTCCACAGTGGAAAATTTTCACAACTATATATCTGCTCTGGAAGTCACAACGTGCTTCCTTTACTGTTACTAATAAAGAGCTCAATTGCATTTTTCCAAATGCTAGCGGTTGCAGATATTAACGCAGTGAATCAACAGGCTTTACAGACAAAAACTCTGACATATATATTTGGATTATATTTAAGGATGATTATTATAGTACCAAACCAAAGCTCATGGAAGACAAAGGCAGGCTCCGCAAAAAAGGCTTTGAATGAGACAGTACGCAAAGGCAAGCTGGCAGAAATAGAGGACACTATCTGACTTAGTTAAATGCCAACAAGTGAGCTTTCAGGGTGTTTTTTGATGGCTTCTCTGTGTTAAAATAGATACAGATGGCAACATCCTATGTTGTCTTGCACATACAGTTTAGGTATTTCTGTCCTGTCCTAACTGAGATTAGGGCATATTCATAGAACATTTGGTTTCTGTAAATGTAATAAATAGAATTTATTTTCATCTTATTTCGTAATGAGAATAGAAGTTAGTTAGCTCCTCTCAGAGCTGATTTTTTTTTTGTCTCTGACCATGACTTCTTAAATGCTTTGGCCTTCGTTCCTCTCACAAAAAAGCAGCGCTGCTGCTGAAAGGAGGGCTAGGAACCAGGCTGGCTATGTACAGCGGTCTTAGCCCAGAAGTAGCCAAGACAGACTGGCGCCTAGAAGTGACAGAATGGGTAAAAGGGCACACAAATACAGCATACATGAAACCTAAGCAGGTAAAAACATTAGCTTAAGAGTTGGCAATGTTATAAAGATGCTTTTCAGTTAGGTAAGTTATACCCTGGCAGAACTTACTCTGACTGACTCTTCGTAATGAGCCAGGGCTCTTCATCTCAGTAACAGGAACTTGGCTCGTCCAAATCATCTGCAGAATTAGGGAAATACAAAAGAAGTGGGGGAGATAAGTGCCATATTTCTAGTTGGTGCTGACCGATTCTGCTAGAGGATCTGGCACTGGCATCTGCGCTCCATAACTCAAGGAAAAAGTTCAGCTTTTCAGCTCTGCCATCAAATATTATCCTATATTTACCTTATTTCTAATTCTGTCACCACTTCCAAAAAACTTTGCTGTGGTAGGAGTCAAGGTCTCTCCTCCATTGGGGGAACCGGACTTTCTCATGAACTCTGCTAACTTCCCTGATTTTCCCTCCTGTAGAATCATGGCACTGTGGCTACTGGTAGGCATCAGCCTTAGGACATCAGTCTGTGGGATTAAGAGCCACTGGGTTCCTGCAGGAGTACCACAGCAGCTCTTTATCTGCTCCCAGCCAGACCTCAGAGTCAGCTTTATGGTTTAAATAGAAATTTAACCATTACCTATTTCAGTCTAAGCTGAAAATTGGGTCTGTGAACTGCAGAGGCTGGAGAATTTGTCCATGTCCCCTTCTCTTGTCCTTGATGCAGTGTCAGCTAATTGCTGGCAGAGAGCTGGGGGCAATAATCTCCTCAAGTGACAGGGCCCATCTGCAAACGCCCTCCTACGCCCCTGGGAATCTGGCGGGTGGTTCTCAGGCGCTGATACTGGGACACTGCTCGAGCCAGCAGGAAGCGTTTTATTTATGATCTCACAAAAATATTTACTCTGCTTCAAGAAAAAAAAAAAAGAGGGTGTTTATTGCTGCTTGCTTTCCAAAAATAATTGTTTCAACCTTATTCTTCTGAAAACAAATCCTAAAGGGAGCTGCCGGGTTACATTGCTACACGTCTGATCACCTGCTGCATGAAGTTAATGTCCAGCTTACTATTGACTTTAATGATGTGGGCTGAGGGCCCAGCTATCAGCCATTTTCCTTGCAAGTCATACCATAGTCAATCATTGGTAAGAAACGTGTCTTCCCATTTTTTCCCCCTCATAAACTGGAAAGCATTCCTGCCAGGAGAAGAGAGTAGAGTGATCAGTAAGCCATCAATATATTGAAAGCCTGCCAGCAACTGATTTACATGAAACAATTTTAATTCAGTTCAGTAGATCAATGGGGTGATTTTAACAACAGCTATGCTCTCTGTAGGTTTCCATGGACAGGAAACCTAATTGATTTATTTCAGAACACTATGTTTCACCCTTTTGTTCTTGACACAAATTGTATGCACTTGGGAATGCTAGCAAGACAAGTTTTATTTATCTTCTTGTTTTTCCCTACTGTTAATATACAGTTAAAGTGAATTCCCATGCTTCAAATGAGGTTTAATCCATTTTCAACTACAAGTAAGCAAAAACATATTTGATATCTAAACTAAACAGCGTACCTCCAAATCAGGTTTTATAACACCAGTTTAACCCATTGTTATTTACTCTTAACTGAAGTGTGGTGCAAAATTAGAGGTAAAATCAGTTATAATTAAAGAAAAATTGCACTGTGTTGCATATCCCTTTAAGGAATTAGTATGTTAATTTATATTCTCATTAATTTTCTTCTTTTAAAGAAAGCAAGGAGTTAGCTTGCTGTATTTTCTTTGGTAAATTAGGCATGTAAGCTAACAATCATTTGTTACAAAATTTTTCTGTAAAGAAGTAAATAGCCTGATTTTATGGAAGTGTTGTCATTGACTTCATTTCAAGAATATCTACGGCAGTTTAAGTAATGTGATGGCTTGCTTCATTAAAAAAAAATAGAGCACTAACAAAATAGGTTTTTTCACACACTGCTCAGAAGCAGATCTTTTCCTTGTGCTTTACAGCATAACATGCTGTTGTTTGCCTAACAAATAAATTTATTAAGCTCGACAGTTTTAGAGATGGATTTCTCAATTAGCATTGTCCAAACTGTTCCTCTGTAGTAACTATAATCAAATGCTGATGGCAATAGCTAACAAAAACACAAAACTTTTGAGTCACAGAAGTTGCCTGATGCAGGCTGCAAAAAGTAAGAGCAGTAGTTGCTCAGCACAGGCTGGCTTTGCAGTCTGTTTTAACTGGCTGTTCTGCATCATGACAGCAGCAGCAGGAGCAGTTTCCAGTGTAGCTGTACGGAACCCATTTGAATAGAAGTTTTTCCAGATGTAGCTTTGAATGTGCCAAATGGTCTGGCTCTTCAGTATAAAAAGAAAATTGGAAGTTGAGTCTGTGTTGCTTCAGCAGTAAGCAGCCTTAATGAATGCTCAGCTCAAAGAACCTGCCTGCCATGAAAAAGTGTAATGGTTCCATAGGGCTTAATTTGGAAACTGATAAAAAAAATAAATGCATCAAAGTCTTCAAAAAGGGGAGGGCAAAGGGAAAAGATGTTTGTGACCCTTTCCCCCATTCCCCCAGTAATATAGAAGTAGCTAATCTCTATATAAAGTTAGAAGGCTTTATATTGATGTTTCAGACAATTAATTTTATATCCAATCAGTACTTACCACAAAGAAAGTATGTGGTATAGTATTATGTTTGTAGTAATGAAAGTTTGCAGGACAAAACATAAAAATATCCCTGTTAATGCTGTACATCATATGTATTTACTCTCTCATACAAGGAAAGCATAGATTACCAGTTATCCAACAATCCAAATTATATACCATGAAACTAGATGAGATGTTACAGAAAAAACATATTCTGCCAGGGTACAACTTACCTGAAAAGCATCTTTGTAACATAGCTAGTTCTCAGGCTATCGAAATTATAAGCGTTAACACTCCCACTTCAAAAAAAAAAAAAAAGACGAGCAAAGACCAATGTTTATGCAATATCTTACAATTATCTCAAGTTTTGTTGACTACATTTGACATACAGTATTTTACAATACGGTATTCTAAACTTCTCTAATACAGCAGCATGTGGTGGATCTGAACCCAACACCCGGGTACTTTGCAGCTTGTGTCCCATCCTGACTTGCCTCTGCTCAAACCTCTGTTCTGGCAGCCATGGATACTCAAGCACTACGAATTTGTAAATGAAAGGAAGCATGGTTTAAAATGATTGACCACTGTAGTGTGAAGGTATTAAGCGCCTTAAGTTGTGGTTAATACCATCCAAAATAAATATAAATGGCAAATGCCACTATTTTGTTTAGCTGGTCATTTTTATATTGTTTTATATTAAGTATTTCCAGGAATCTAAGAAACCTGGATTTTCATTGCCCTGTGCCAACACCATATACATACTGAAATGACACCACAAGGCTGGGTGCATATGCCAAGTCATTTGCAGTCATTAAAGTCTCCTTGGGCTTACAATCATCCCTTCAGCTTGTATTTGCATGTTTTGAGGTTTTATGAACTGACTCTGAACATCATTTTGTTTCCTTGAGTCCATTCTTAAAAAGATCATCCTGTTTTTTTTTTTTTAATTCCATTAAGAAGTTCTATAGGCATTTTTTTTGCTCTACTCTTGATACTCTTGATAAATACATACATTTCTTCATTTAGAGGATTTCATACACGTTAATCAAAGAAGAATCAGCTTTTGAATTTAACTGCATTCACGTAAGATATTCTCAATTGACCAAGATAGAAAAAGCTGAAACCAAAATCTCTGATTTTTTAAAATGCTATTATAGAGAAACATGATTTTTCAAAATAGTATTCCTTGCAGTATTGCAGGACCAATTGCCTTCCAAGAAAGACAAGTAGTAGTTAAATTTCAGGTATGTCCAGTAACTCAGCAGGTGTCAAGTCTGCCTTTATTCTGTTATCCACTAATGGCACATTCTTGCTCAGTTTCAGCAGATGGAAAAGGTTGCAACTCTTTTTCTGTGCCTCTTAACTGAAAAAGATTACAGCTTTTAAATTATCTCACCTAATCTGGAATTCAGGCTATTTTATTAGAGAAAACTGGAGGTTCTTACTGAAGTATTCAGAGTGAGGGGGATAGATGTATTCCCAGATGTTCTGTAGCATAATGTTATGGTGCTGCCTTCTGGACCCTCCTACTACTGCTACTACTTTCTCTTACTCTCCTCTTCAAAACACTGCAGGCTCCTTAGATGTACGTTACACCACGTACAGTTTAGTCACCCAGATTATGAAAAAAAAAAAATCAGATTTTTCAGATGTCGTGCTCATTATCACATTTTTAATGTCCTTCTCTCAGTTACTGCCACTCAGAGTTTGGGGGTTGTAAATAATTTATTTTAAATAGATTGAGTGTTGAAATTAAACCTTGGCATTTAATGCTGGCTGAAAGCATTCAGATGTCCTCCTTCTACAGGAACAAGATCTACATTCTTATAAAGTATCACTGGCATTTATAACGTGGATATCTGAAAACTCGTAACTTCACATCTTATTGAACAGCAAAATCAAAGGTTCATATTTTATAATATTGCATTTAAAACCAACCATCAAAATATTTTTAAAAAATTGGTTTCTTTAAAATCTTTAAGTCATTTCTTTAAGAGATCCATGTATCTGAAAGCATATCTGTTCTATTTTTAACTGCATCAGTTGATTTAGAAAGGTACATATTTTTTCTATAATATCCATTTCTACATTAAGTAAATGCAGTTGTAAAACGCTGAGCCCCTTCCCCAGAGCAACACTGTGACCTGATTGTTCAGCCCATCTAAGTATCCTTTAGCTTTCACAGAATTATGATAAAAGAGGAAAAACAAGAACATTAGCTCATAGGTTCAAAAAAAGAAAAAAACACATGGTGGTAAGTAGTATGAAGGTTATTCGTTCATTTTCAGGCTATTCTTCTGTTCCTGCATTTGGTTGGTAATTTAGGGATTTTAGACTAATTTCTTTACTCTAAAAAATCCTTATGAAATTATATAAGACTCTGCTATAGGGGCAATTCCCTTTGCCTGGAACAAACCTTATGTGAAGCTCTCGCTAAAACCCCTTGCTGAACAGAACCTGCTCTGCATTTTCAATGATAGCTAAATAACAATCTATGGTTACCTAAATATACACCACTGTATAATCAAAGCCATTTATAAAAAATATACTTCACTTCCGAGTGCTCTGATAGCAAATACAAACAGCTATCTTAATCACACCCCCTCCTCAATTCATAGCTCCAGAGCTCCAGAGGCAATGCCTTTATGAAAGCTAAGAGGCCTAATGAAATTAGACATATCCTTATTTAATTTGATCATTATATGGCTAACTCTCCTAATCAAACTAATGGTATTTTTCAATATATCTGCTTTTATTAGTGGAAAATCAATGTATTAGGGTTTTCTCTTTATGCCCACTCCATCAAGAGTCTAAAAAGCGTATAGTATTCAATTGTATCATCTAGTACCTTCACTTACAAATATCATTTGGCATCCACAAAAACCAAAAAAACAAACACTGATAGCAATACAAGGAACTGCTGACTTATATTCAGAGTGAGTTTTTAATTAAATCTCTTGCTGGCTGAGCATCCTTTTGCATCTTATTAGAATGTACCTTCCTTTGCACTTCTTGGAGATATTTAGGCACAAGAGTCACACAAATACCTGATGGAAAAGACACATGAGTCAAACTATTGGAAAGTTCCCAGGGCAGCAGTTTAGATAGCTAACTCTTCAGATTTTTTCCTTCACTAAACGTCAGACGTGTCAGTGATTTAACAGCCGTTGCCTGAAGAGATTTGATTATGTGCCACTATCACCCCTCTTGATTAATCAAAGCACCAAGTGAAAAAAATCAGATGACAGTTATGTTCACCTTCAGCGTTATTTCTGCCTCATCGGAAAAATTCATGGGGTTGACTCCTCTGCTTCAGTGGTAATAGCAGATATTGCCAGAGGTGATCATACAGCATCTTATTGCTTTCACAGGATGACACAATAAGATAGAAAGTGAAGGGAAAGCCAGGATTATGAAAACACACACACACAAAAACCCCACTGATAGCAGCGGTTTCCAATTATGAAAAGAATTTGCCTTATTATACAGCGCTCTCTGACATAGCTGGGCATCTTGTAGGCACACTCTCTGCAGCAACTGTAAATATTAAAATAGTGAATAAGCAAATTGTTGACTTGATAATAATCTGTAGCTCCCTCATTTTTCAAGGCCCTAGATATATTGACAAAACAGAGATCAAATAAGACAGACTAACATGCTGAAGCACCAAGCCACTGTGAGACTACTGCCCCAAGCAACTACACTAGTATCAAGAAACAAGGTCAGTATAAGGCAGGCTTCTCAGTCGTAGCAAAGCTGACTGAATTTGTTCCGTATCTCTTATCCACTGTGAAGACCCAGTGTCTCTTCTTTGCATGAATTACTGAATAGAAAACAAATTTCTTTGAGGATAGACTGGTTAGGTAGATAAGTACAAGAGAAAAAAAACCTTTTTTTAAAACTATTCTTGGTCTTTTCAGCATATTAGTTGTTGCCTCTATTTCTTTTTATGGAAAAAAAAGATGCACTGAAATTCAGTAAAGAAGTAAAACCAAAATAATACATTCAGGCAGGCATAGCTGCTTCTGCATTGCAAGTCTACTTATTAGCTTCTTACATAAATCTGGATTTTAGTTTTCTAGTCTATTTATGGCACTTTTTCTACTGGAGAATGAATTGCAAAAATAGACTGAAAGTAGTAATTTTAGACTATCATAAGAGGCATTTTGGTTGGAAGAGAATGGATTGCTTTTCCCATCAGATTTATAAAATTTGTAGCAAATTCTGCCTAATATTAGGGTTCAGAATGCCGTAACTCTCTCTCCTGAAAAGGGCATGTAGTTGAACAAAGAAGGCCTGATTCCAGCTGTAAAATGCAGCCACACCAACTTCATGACGTGAAGTGATTTTTGGAAATGAAAAATAAAAACAATAGCAGTGATTTGTGATAAACACAGATAGTTAGAGATAACATCATTCAAAAACAGTTTTTCCCAGCCAAAAAAACTTTCCCTTGTTTGGTGGGTGTGTCACTTTTTGTGCTCACATTTGGTTGCAGGGACACATCAGGAAAAAGGAGTTTCAGCTTTGAAACTGTTTAAATCTGGATTTTGTTTCATTGAGTGTCCCTTTCAAGAATGTAACATTGAGACCAAGCATATTTTCACTGCATCTGTGAAATGTTAGCACAACTGAGAAGTGTGTCAAAAACAGGCAACTGAAAAGAAATCTTAAACAATATATTCAACTCCAGCCCACTGAGACCTGCTCCTTACTACTCAGAGACATGCCTCAAATTTCAGAGAAATTAGATCTTCACAGTTGATATTTTAAGCAGTAATACTTGTCAATTTAGTAGGTGAAAGGAGAAAACACTTTTCTGACAAAGGCCAGTTTCAGTGGAAAATATTTGCCGACCATTTAACCCTCTTCAGAACATGCTGTGATTTGACAGTTTCAGATACCTTTTTTTCCCCTTTTGCAGCAAATGGAGAGCTATATATTTTTCCTCAGTGTATTAAAACTGGCAGATCTCTATATAAAAATCTCATTTCTTCACACAAAACTCCTTATGATCCATTTCTTAAATCACCAGGAAACTCTCCAAAAATGCCTATACTCGGTTAAAGGTCTGATATTTTACTTCATTAAAAATGAAGTCTGTGATTAAAGAGAAAAATAAACTTGACAGCACAGAGAGAGATACCTTAACAAAACAAAACAAAAACTTTTCCGTTAAGGTTTAAAAGGTTTTTATGCATATCAAAGGGTAAAAGGGCAGTCAAGAGGGTAGAAGCTAAAGGATGACTTGCCTCACTCAAATCCCAGGATCCCAAGGAAAATGATGATGCTGTCATCTCCAGGAGGTCCACCTTCTTTGCTGTAACACATCCTGCCTCTCCTGCAACCTGCTGTTGAACTCAAGAACCACTGCTTGTCCATCCATATTATATGTAGTAGCAATAAAGAACATGCTACGTTTGACCGTCATTTCTATTACCAAAGTGAAAGAGGAAGACCTCATTGTGTTCATTCTTTGAACTGAAATGAACTCACCAATCTGAGTGGCCTCAGAGCAAGTTATTTTTAAACCTGAATTCCTTTTTCTTTGACAACACAGGCTTTAAAATATCAGTCAGGAAGAAAGAGAAACATCTGCATTGATTTTGATTGTTTAATACTCAAGAGTGAAAAAGTGTAAAATCACAAAGCTTCTACCACCACAGAAATGCAGTTTCATTGCAAATGACCAAAACACAAGCTGCCTGCAAAGTCTCACATAGCTAACATCAGCAAACCCTGTTTCAACATCCTTACTGTCTTTTAAACACCTGCTATTCACAAACATCAGTCAATAGTTCTAGGTCTCTCATACATCTTTCTTTATGCTCTATATTATATATTTTTTCTAGACCAGTGGTTTACACGTTTAGAAAAGTGCCCCACTTCTGATCTATCTCAGCATATAAATATATATATTTTACCCCCAAAATTAGTAATTATATTTGAAAAGCATTTTGTTTAATCCAAACTCAGCAAAGTTCATTACTTGTATTTAATGAAAGGCACAACTTATATGAGTAAGCTTCAGAAGTGCATGCTGACCAAGGTTATATCACCAATCCTTTCAGCCTCAGGCTATAATACTTGCACACAAAGTGATTATATAGGGTGAGTTAGTACATTAGACAGTAGGTTATATTTGCTTTTACTAGTAGTGCATGTACCTATGGCCCCAGTTCTGCGTATGCAACCATTGGGACTGCAGAACGTAATTGTCCACCTCACCACATTTTGTTGCCTGGAGGTAGTGTTACCAAAGCTATCGTTATGTTAAAATATCTCAGATTAATGAGAGCTAAATGGAAAATGGGTTGCTTACAAGAATGTTTTTAAAACTTGTACCCTTTTTTCATAACATTTCTGTGTTTTCAAAGCGGCCTGAAAGTAATTGTGCAAAAGCGCAAAAGTATTCATGCAAGGGAACTGTTTGCATCTTCTAATGTTATGTTAATGCACATTTCCAGTTCCTTGCAATTAACTAACTTTCCAGCAGCTGATTAAAATCCTGGTCTTAAATGGAACTAAAATAAGCACACAGAATAAATTTTCCCTCCAGGCAATCAATCAATAACACAGAAATAAGTCTTAGTATAAGCTGCTACATCCGACAGTGATGTCTATAGGAATTTTTAAAGAGCTGTTGTTGCCTCAGTGGAAACAATACCGGTATTTTTTCTCCTGCAATACTAAGGACATCTTCATGTTATGATTCACTTGCTCCTTACTGGTTTATTCCATCATCTGACATTATAATCCTCTGAGCAGATGAAGATAAACATAATAGAGTGTCAGCATAGTTGTTCCTAGGGAGAATGTCTGCCAAAGATCCACAAGGTGTCAATAAATAGGCTCGACCTTGTAAGCAGCCTTTTTGTTGGTTACAAAATATATTTTCCGCAGATATTCTTATATCTATTTTACAGAAGACTGCTTAAGTTTCAACTTAGAGCCAAACTTTCAGAAAATTAACTGATATTTTTCTAACTCTGGTGCTCATTACAGATCTGATTCTTGTCTTTAGGCAGATATTTAATACTTCAAGGACAGAGTTTGAGTGCTTACAGTTAGGCCTCTAGCTGGAAAAATCTGGCTTATTTATTACTTAAATAAGCAGAGATTTGTTATCATTTTTAAAAAGCAGAGGGAAACTAAGGAAACAAATAGTACAGGATGATATTAGAGGTATGACAATTAATAACACTCTATTTATAAATGGAAGCAGAAGATCTTTCACAAGTACATGTGAATAATTTTTAAAAATATTATTATCCATTATGCTGAATGGTATAAATCAGCTTAGTATACATGCCTTTGGTGCTTCAACACAACTCAGTTTCCTGTTCATTTTCCAGCTGTTCATTACCCTTCCTAGTTCAAAGAAGAATTTCATATTACATGACTGAAAAATATCTGATCCTGATCTATGCTGGTACTCACACTGCTGTACTTATACAAAGTCAGGAAAATATACAGAACATTTTGCAATGCAGACAAGCCTCATTAATTAATCTGTGCAACACTGATAACAGCTTTAATATACTTTGTACAGTTTCAAGCTTGGTAACTAAGGCACACAACAATCAATTAATCTGCCCCATACCTGAAACAGAATGGTATGTCAGCCAGCGTACTTTTTCTCCTTAGCTTTGCATTTACACTTGTATTATAAAGTAGCAGTCAGTTTTGAAAAATCGAGCTTCTGTTAATATTAAGGAAACTGAAAAGTGAATAGCCATGCCAGACTAAAATGATTCAACTGATTCTAATTTAGGTTAGCACACACAGAACTGTGTTTACGTAACCACAGGCAAGAAATTCAGAGTGAAAGACTACCAGATGGCACAACATAGCCAACGGGGCACAGGTGTGGTCCTGCTCTGCAGAAAAGTGCGAGTGAGTGAGTGTGCGTATGCAAAAATAGCAGCTTCTCATTTGTGTATCTTATTTCCTGTATGTGTCCAGAATCATATCTTCTTACCCCAGTGACGAAAATATTTTGGCTGCTATTTTTGCTTTTGCTAGCACTGCACAGTTTAGTACAGTTATTGGAGCTGGCTTCCGATCTGGACTTTGAGGTCACTGACTTATAATTGTAAAGCTGAATGATGGCCTTCATTTAGCCCCCTGCGCAGTACAAAGGGAATTAGGGGCTTTTCAAATGATATAAGTAGACATAAACTTTGGCCTGAGAAAAACATTACAACCAGGGGGAAAAAGAAAACAAAACAAAAAAAAAAGGAACATTCAAATTTCAGGTTGGCTTTGCAGGCCTAGTAATTGGAAAGGGCATCTTGTCGTTTGCACACAAAGAAAGGATGATCTGGAAAGTATTTGACACACAATGAACATAGAACCAATCCATGCAATTTTACAAGATCTCTTCAGAATAAAACACATTAGCTAATACCTCTGTGTTAAGGAGGTATGTATTATGTAATGTTTGACACTGCACACTTAACCTTATTAGCAATACCTAATATCAAAGTAACACTATATCCCAAAATAATGAGTTGATCTTATTAATGTGTATGGCCACTGAAGCTGTAAAGAGTTCTTCTGCCTACTTTAGTGAAATTAATATCTAGCCTATTTTTTTAATTTGCTTTCTTTTTAAATATTTTAAATGTACTACTCTCTAAACATAGAATGAATATTGTGAGGAATGCTTGCTTCAGTGTTACCTCTTTTCTTCTTACACTTCCTTTTAACTATATAAATAGCATCATTTTTGTCAATTCTTGCTGTGTGGTTTAGTTTTTAATATCTGTGATAACTGTATCTTTTCTTAAAATGTTTTCATTAGGTATTGCACATAAGCACGTGGAAATGGAACTGAAAATCAGCTACCTACCACTCTCATTAGTCTTATATTCTGTTATGTTTGCAGTTAGCTTGAGATTTAAACAGAACTGCTGAGTATTTTAGTATCTAAATAAAATACAGTATTTAAAAAAAATGAAAAAATCCTATTCAAACACATACTTGTTGATTAACCTGCTATAAAACAAACAAAAATACAATCTTTAAATTCCCCAGTAGAAAATTCCTGTCTCTATGGGTAGAAAAATCTGAAGTTATTGGAAACAGGTCTCTGAGGAAAAGCATATTGATAGCATGATTTCTCCCTAAAATAAATTTTTAATGAAATGAAAAACGTGCTGAATAGGTAGATGTTTAGATTCAATACTTCAGTCCGCTATTAGTACCTAAATAGTTTGAGTGTCTCCCTACCTGTTTTGTTTTTTTTCTTTTAAGATAGTCAGAAATCTGTATAAACAAGTTACTATGTAGTTTTCATCAAAAAGTCCTTTCAGAACCACTGTCCATCATTATCATCATCTTCTTCCTCCTCATGGTCCAAATAGAGAAGGGCAATTTTCTTTTCATCTGAAATAACTGACCGTTGGTCTACCATTCTTTGCAATTGTACAGTTTTATCAAAAAATGATTTCTCCACGACCTTTTCACCATGATCATGGGAAAAACTGGAGTGAACATAACCTCCTCTGTTATTTTCATTTTCTACAATCTGGTCACTTTCAGCTATAACCTGTGACTGACTAACAGAAGGGTCTTGGTTACTGGATATGAGGACTGTTGCTTGTTCTCCACCTCCCACTGTAGATACTCCACCCATATTGGAAACATCCATTTGAAAAGTAAATGATGTTTCCTTGGATCCTAGTTTAATGTGCTTTACCGATCTACTGCTCTCAGATGAATCTTCTGTTTGTGAAATATCTTCCAGTGTTTCAGAAATAGGCTCTCTAAAGATTATTTGCTCAGCATGAGTTTCTACGGGACTCACTTTAATGTGCCTCAAGGATCTATTAATATCTGAGCTTTCTTCATTCTCGGAAAGACGTTCTCCTTGGTTAATGAGCTCTGGAGTTTCAGAAAGGGAGCCCTGATATATGATTTGTTCAGTGGTTTTAAATCCTCTTTGACCTAGTCTAATGTGCTTTATTGAACCTTCTGAAAGAATCTGGTCTCCCGATTCACTGATTTCTATGCGCTCTGAAACAGGCCCCTGGTAGATGATCTGTTCAGTTGTCATAAACTCTTTGGGACCTAGCTGAATATGTCTTACTGAACTTTCCGTCTGTGAAAAGTCTCCAGTATCACTGACCTCCACTTTACTAGAGATTGGTCCTTCCAAGATAACTTGTTCTGTATGAATCTCTTTTGGACCTAATCTGAAGTGCCGTATTGATCTGCTGACATCCACAGACCCTTCTGTCTGAGAGAGATTCCCTGAGCTACTGAGCTCCAGAGAGTCTGAAACAGGCCCTTCAAAACTGACTTCTTCAGTTACTTGCCTTGATCCTACTGTGACATGTCTTGTGGACGTCTTAAAGTCTGTTGAAAACTTCTGCTGAGAAAGACTTCCAGATTCAATTTCCTCTACAGTGGTAGTAACAGGGCCTCTATAAATTATTTCTTCTGTGGTTTGGATTTCTTTAGGACCCAGTTTAAAATGCCTAACAGACCTGCTGATCTCTGATGATCCTTCTCTATGAACAAGATCTTCCATATCCCCAGGCTCCAGAGTTTCAGAACCAGGCCTTTCATATACAATCTGCTCAATTTTCTGTACTTCTGCTGAACCAATCTTAATTTGCCTTATGGATTTGCTCTTATCTGTTGATTCTGGTGAGTGAGAGACTTCTCCAAAATCTGCAGTTTCCGAAACCGAACCACCATAAATAACTTGTTCAGTGGTATGATACCCTGTGCCACCGCTCCTCCTCATTGTGGATGAGTTGTAGACTTCTTGATTAGCCAGAGGAGTGTGTTTATCAGTGCCTGAAGAAACATCTATTTCTATATTGCTTTTACCATCAACAGCTCTCTCTGAGCTCTCTTTTTTCGGGGAATGGAATGGTATCTTCTTCTCACTTGCAATCACTTCACCAAGCTGAGCTGCATCGAATTCATCAGTATTAAGGGTCTGTGACAGATTGACTTCAGCAACAATGGTTACCAAGCCACCGTCCTCTGTGTGATCAACTTTTTTGATATCAAATTCTAAGCTACTGGAGTCAGCTTGATTTTCTTTTGTTAACACAGACAGCTCCTCTTTCACACTTTCTGGGAGACTGCCCTCCAACTGCTCCAAAGCTTCTTTTAGTTGATGTTTAGGGTCCTTAGTTTCCTTTGATAAAAGCCCCTTTATTGAAGTCTGAAATTCATGGGGTATTTTAATTTCTTTTTCAATAACAATGGATTCAACATGGGATGTTTCGGCTTTTGGATGTTCTTCTTTTAAAATATGAGCACTTGCTTCCTCTTCTACCACTTGGTATGTTACATCTGGAGAGCTTGCACCTTCATCTCTCTTACCTTGTGTGCCTTGCAAAAATTCATCTTGCCAAGAATACTTAATAGTTGATTCTTCTTCTATATGAATTTGCCCATATAGTGAGTCATCGCCTTTTTCATGAGTAACAGGATGATCATCAGGAATAGACACAAAATATTTCTGTTCAATAGGTGAGTCGTCTTCCTCAGTTACTTCTTCCACATGAGTGTAACTCTCATGGCGTTGTTTCTTCTTTTTAAGATCTTCATACGTAGATGTTATGACTTGCTCCTCCTCATCACCATAATGCCTCTCTGTTTCGGGGAATGTATCTTCCACTTCCTCTACTTCAAAAGGTGTTGAAAAATCAGTCCTTTCATCAGTGGCATAATCTAGTGGCTCCTCTACAATCTCAACGTTTACAGACACATTCTTTCCACTCTCACTTCCTTTCAGGCCATGATGTACTATATCTTCTATCTCCTCTTTGGAAGGAGTTCCCTCAACACTCTCCAGAACAACCTTTTTAACATCCTGACTTGATAAACCTCCGAGATCAACTTCACTGGAAATGTTTACGTTTTCTTGAACTTGAGACTGTACTGTGATTTCAGTCTTTATTTTCCCATCATCTGGCTGTTCTTTCCTACTGAAATAAGTCACTTTCGTGTCTGATGATATCTGTGAACTAGGAGGCTGCGCAAAACTTTTAAGAATATCAGCAACAATATTTTCTGCTATGTTTTCAGTTGACAGAGACCCCATTTTATGACTTCCGTCGCTAATTCTCTCTTCATTTTCCAGACCGGATTCTGCTTCTGAAACAGTCACTTTGTGAATTTCAACAGGCTTAGTTACATGCTCATCTGTTTCACTTTCTATGGAAGCTTGAAAACCTTGCAGCCTTATGTCTTTGCTTTTATTCTGAGATACTTTGTCAGGAGCAGACGTTTCAGAACTGATGGGCATCTCAGTGACTTCTCCGTTTCTTGATTCTAAGGACATGTTTGTATCTTTTCTGGTTGACTCACTTTTCAAAGTTCTTGCATTAGGAATATCACCCCCTGTTACCTTCTGGCTAATCACTTCCTCAAGGACGAATTTTTTCTGCTCTATCCCTGTTTTAACCTCAGTCTTCTTTCCAAAATTAACACTTCTGTTTTCCATAAAAGGTTTCTCATCTGTTTTCTTTTTCTCCAATACACTATCTTTCTCCTCCTTTGTTTGTTTTTCTAGTTTATCTTTTTCTTTCAACAGAATCTTTTTTTCTTCAGTTGGTTTGCTCTCACCTCCTTTTTCTTTTAGTGAGGTCTGAGTTTCAGTTCTGGCTTCTTCATATTTTGATGATTTGGTGAAGCTCGGTTTTGTCCTTATATTTTCAGCAGTGCCTGGCTTCGCGTCAAATTTGTGGTCCTTGTTTGATTTTTCAATGTGTGCTGATTCTTTTGAAAAAGATACTGTGGATGAAGTTGTAACTTCAGTTTTCTTCATTTCTGGAAATGTTTGTTGCTGCTTTTCAGCGTTTTTCCAGCTACTGTAGGCTGGAGTAAATGTTCTCAATTCTCTGTGGTCTGTCACAACCCTTTCATCCTTTTTAACAGTTGTGGAAGGATGATATATTGAACCAAGCACATCTCTTCCAAAAGATTTTCCACTAGCTGTTGTCTGTGATCCAGCCTGTGTTGATTGACCTGAATAGCGTGCAGAGCTGCTAATATTCGTCATTGGTATTCTGCGTCTTGTATCAGTGCTCATGATAGCTGGAGAGGCTTTCTTTTTATTCCTTTCTTGATAAGTAGAATAAATATCAGTGTAGTTATATGAAGTGTTTATAAAATCTGCAAAAAGAACATAGATGAGCAAAAATTAAAATAATGGCTTGTATCCAAAAATAATATAAAGTAAAGAAATATTATTTTAGACTGAGATTTTGAAAGAAACAATGTCTCTTCATCTTCAGTGCAGCTTTGGATAGGCATTTCTGTAGGTTTTACATGATAATTATGCCTATGCATAAATTATATTACCAAAAAAAGCGAAGCTTTTTACTAAGTGGCAATTACTCGCTAATTTTAACCCATTGTGAGCTACTAGCTATTATGGTATTTACTTAAGAATTACACCTTTCACATTTCTATTAATGTTTATTTACATTTACAACTTATTATTAAATAATATATGCTAAATATCCTAGGCTTGGTTGATTTTCTGCTTCTTTAGTCAAAGTGGCCTGAAGTTTCTCAGGCCACTGAGAATTAACAGCACCTTGGATATGAAAAATACCTAGCACCATATGCTGGAAATTGAAAATACAAATACAGCTCTTCATAGCCACAAGCTATGAAGATACAAGAAAGAGAGCAACAAAGAACCTCTTAGGCTATATCTATACAAATTAATCAAATGGAACAGGAATCATTCCCTGTCTCTAAGACCAATTAGCATTGCACAACTCAAATCTAACATAGAAATGGTATCTTAATGTTGAATAAGTCTTTGAATTTTCTTTCATTACTCTGTTAAATTTTCTCTTTAAACCCATATGATTTTTTAACACTCACAACATCTTGTGGCAATGAATGTCATGGTTTTAACTACATGTTCTATTAAATACCTCTTGCTATATAGCTTGAAACTCTCCTAAGAATTCTGATTATCCCCAAGTTCTTGCACTAGAAGAGACATGAAACATCACTCCCTACTTACCTTCTCCAATTGGGTCATGGTTTTCTAAACTTCTGTCATATAGTATAGTACTACCTTCATTTAAAAATACTAAAACTCAGAGACAACTCAATATTCACTTTGCAGTACACTGGTATTAAAAAAAAAAAAAAGGTATGCTTCAGAAATACTATAGCACAATAGTTTCCAGTTATATTTCATTTCATTTAACATTCCCTTTTTAACGTTCATTTTTTACCTTGAGGCATCTTCCCTAAATGCTGATCTGTCCATGTAATAATCCACTGGTTGCTCTCCCCTTCTAACAAAGCTCTGCAAAACACATAAAAGGCATTCAATGAAATTCAAGGGAAGAATAGTCATAATATCCAAAATTTATAAGTCTTACAAACTGAAACAATCGTCATGCAGTTGGAGCTGATCCTGAGTGCTTCTAGTACCCCTTATTTTTATTAGTGGGAGCGTGAAATCTTCAGCATCTTTCAGACTCTTAGTTTTCCAAGTCCAGGTCTTGAGAAGAGTCTAATAAACTTACAGTGGGTTATAGCCGCAGAAACAGTACAGTTTTAGAACAAATCTTCCCAATTAGTCAATGTGCTGCTTCCTGACATTGACAAGGCCCACTGATTTGCTCTACTGAATAATATAAACTAGCAAAATGTTCCAGAACCATGATCTTGTGACAGAGTCAGGAGAAAACAAAGCAAAAAAAAGCTTAACAAATATTTAGGAAAGTTTTCTCAGAGAAACACATGCAGAAGATATTTATAAAGAAATGGTAAAAATGATTAAATGTTAACAAACGAATACTCAGTGGCTTTTCTGCTGCTAATATAGTAAAAAGTGTTGTTGCAGTGTGGTATATCAGGGAATTGTTACACGCAGGATTCTCAGTTCTATCATATCTATATTTTCAAATGAATACGGAAGGAAAGTATTACTTCTGCTGTCAAACACACTGGCTAATGCTGAAGGAAAAAGCTTTTAATAGGCTAGAGTAACTATTCTCAGTTCTCGCTGTAGCTGAAATTAACACAACATATTTTACAACAAAGAATGAGGAAAATTCTTTGTGACAGCAACTGCTTGCTTTTTTAATGGACATCTCTGTTTTTCCCCTCTGTTCTTCAGCCTTCCATTCATTTTTCCTTGCAGGACCTCTGCAATAGCTTCCATAGCTCCAGGAAGCCACCACTGCCACGGGATTATCCTGGCCAAGACTTGCTTGGGGCAAATGACCTAGGCATCATGCTAGCTCAGCAGCAGTTTTTCAGAAATGGACAGGACACTAATTTTGTTTACCTTCACTTTAAGGAAATTTTTAGAACCACAAGCAAAAGAGCCTGAATAAAAGATTCAGCAACGGGCAACAACTGTTGATAACCTGCTTCACAGTTTTGTCTGCTATCTGTTCTCAGGGTGCTAATGCACAGAACGGAGTGGGTTAAGTTGCTTCCTCTATGCTAGGGACGTGCATTAGCTGTTCTTGGAGATGTTATATCCAGTGGACTGCTCGAGAAAACTAGCTATCATACCTTTATACTAAGCTTTGTTCCCTACACTGCATGTACGTACTGAGACAACTGCTCGCCTCCAGACCAACCTGACATCAGCCACAGACTGGTTCAATTCCTGCATAACTTACTACCCAACATTTTCTGCTTCCTACAGGGGTGAAGAATTCCCAGAGAGATTAGCATGGCTAAGGGATAAAACATTTTCAACAGTAATTGCTCTATGTTAAGAATATCCAGATAGGCACACAACATGCTTTTGTCCCCCTGGGGAAGGAAACAAAAGGGCTTTTAGTACATTCTCTAGAGTCACCACATTGCTCTGCAGAATAAAATTGTTGACTTCCATACACCAAATACAAAATGTAGATACCAGAGTGACATCTTATTCACTCCTACAATTTCTAGATACAGTGATCCAATAAGCCTGGACCTCAGAATTCCTGTTAAATTCTCTGTGTGCATTCGTCTCTCCTGCTGTCCATATACTTGTTTTATCCAACATGAAATATGTCCAGCTTCAAGCGGGGGAAAAAAAAGAATTGTCCCTTTTTCTAGGGGTGTGAGCTATGTTCTCCCCCCCAAAAGCACTAAACTCTGCAGCATTTCTGGTGCAACAGACTAGAAATTCTATAGCAGGTTCTTTAAATATGCAACTGAATGCTATAATCAGTATAGAAAGCTTGGTGTTTTTATACTGAGTTCTACTAGCGAGATAACTGTTTCATCATTTCCAGTTTTGGAAATGCCAGATGTTTTGCACTGATAACATACAGCTGCAACATAAAAGTTGTCAAGAGTGAGGCTGGAGGATTATGATAGCTGAGGCTTCTGACTCCCTAGTGGGGAGTTGAAAGCAATTTAAGATTGTGGGATAAACACATTTCCTGGGCATTTCTGTCAGAATGAACAACACCACAGACATTTGAAATGTCACCTGTAGATTTCACATTTTACATGACTTGGGACATTTTATACTTCTTTTGGTTTCTGACTACATCTAGATTCAGTAGGACAATACTGCATCAGCAAATAGCATTTGTAAGGTTTCCTTTGCAACCACAGATTTGCCTAGAATCAGAAGAAAAGCCAGGTTAGAATTACCTAACATGTTTACAGCTCGCTTTCCCCTTGGTACAGGCTCAAATGAATACCTTTACCTCTGTTTTATTAATCAAATTCAATCTTAGGATAAGCTTTATTAGGTAAAATCAAAGTAAAAGCTACTTGACTTTGTCCAAGTTAAGAGAAGCTTGGCTGGAATGAGATCACTTCAGCATATCTAAAGAACGTTCCCAAGTCCAAACATCTTATCTGATGATGTGAGTGCCAGGCAAACTGCTCTGATAGACAGGTGCTAACGAGGCTGATGCTGATGTTAGAGAAACATATCAAGGAGCTGGCATCGGAAGTGTTAACCGTGATGAAGGAAACTAGGAATGTGGGTAGCTTGACTAAGGATTTTTGGCTGCTGTTAAAACAACAGTTGTTCAGTTGCTGGAGCAACGTATGAAGTCACTAAAAATAAGTTCCAAGAGGTAACTGTATATGGCAAAGGGCAATAGCAGAGAGAAAAGCTGGATCTGAAATATTACTACTGAACATATTTTGTACTTGAAAACAAAAGGCAAAACTTCATGAAGCCTCTATAAAACTGGACAGTGAATCGGTGGATTAGTGCACCCTGTTCATAATGTATTTCCCCAACCTTATAGTGTAAATAAGAAAATGCTAAACTGACTTTGACTTAATCAGTTAGCATAGGAAACTGTAGTGTAATGTACTGAGCAAACTCAGCCTCTGTTCCAGGTTTGACAATAGCTTAAAGCTTTGCTTTAGGCAAGTCATGCTACTTCTCTGTTCCTCTGTGTCCTTTCCTAATCTTAATTATTTAAACCATAAGCTCTTCATGGTAAGGACTGCTTTTACTATGCATTTAAATAACCTGCAGAACAGGATATCAGTCTCAGCTGTATGAACTCTAAGTATTCAGAATAATATCAAAAAACATTCCTTCAAGCAGCACTCTCTTATCAAGAAACCGTGTCAGATACTTCCCAGAAATCAGATCCCAAATGACATATACCCATGCTGTGCTAAGGCTTAGTTTAAACGTCAGAAAAAAATTCCAACTGCACCATTAATTCATCTCATTACACTACAGTTCTCATTATTAGAGTCATTTATCTAAGGTTAGCAGCTATAGGCTAGTCAACCTGGAACCTCGCTGTGTGCTGCATGATAATAGAAGTAACTAGAACTCGACGGTCCCCAAGAGCAGGTGGATGAGATAAACTGGTTGGGATGGGGAGAGAGAAGTTACCCAAACCAAAAGGATGCAGTGCAAACATTATCATGGTCATTCATATAGAGCAGTAACTTGTTCCTTCTCAGTGACAGAAACCTAAAACCTCGGATAGGGGCAGTTAGCCAACAGGCCATAACAATTCAGCCTCTCTATCTTGAGTATGTGGGAAAGAACTATAAAATAACCTCTCCAGGAAGTGGAATGGAGGAAGCACTTTTAGGGGAAAAGGCTACTCCAATACATCTTTTTTCCATCGTGCCATGGGAGGACAAGAAATGTGTGAAGGAAAGCAGGTAATCGACTGCACATTAAGTGCCCTGGACATAAAAGATGCTGAATGTTCTCCATGAAAGAAAAGAAAGATGGGAATGATGACGTATTGGATGGTACAAGCATAAACAGGAAGAAGTAAAACTGACTGGAGAAACTACCGTAAGTAGCTGAGGAGGTGTAAATGCTGGTGATGGTCTCCTGAGAGGAAGACAGGTGGAAAGGTTTAGGGTAAGCACTGGTGGAGGAAACCAAACTAAGAAGGATTAGAAAGTATGTTCGACAGGTATAGCAAGAGGTCCTGAAAATGACCAAGACCAAAAACATGCTTTGGAGGCTCTAGGAAGTAGCTGCTTCAAAATACAGGGTGGTAACCTAGAGCAGAGCACTTGCAGGACACTAGGATTTCAAGACAAAACCTTTTACTTTTGAACAACAACACAGGTTAATGAGGGCAGAAAAATATTTTTCCTACAACAGAGGCTCTTGGCAGCCTCTGATATTTGAAGATAAGGAACTTCTGGCAGCTGGGGAAAAGGGCTTGATGGTAATGCTGATCCTAGGCAGATTTTCCCTCTACTTTTGAGTCTTAATGGTGGATAGTTCACCATTTTTGGAAATAAAACTAGACATAGTTTGAGTTTTGCAGGTTTTTAGCAACACAGAACAAAACTGTGAGGCACTTGATAAATATTTAATTCAGGATTGGAGGAAAAGGATTGGAATGAAGGCTTCTATGAGGTATAACTTCATAAAGCCACGTCAGACACACATTTCACTTCCCGAGTGAGTCTCAGCTCTCAAAGCAGGAAGGGTGGGCAGGGCAGAATCAGAGAGGAAGTAGGCATGGTCCTTGGGGAAGGGTGTTTTTTGCAACAGTGATCCTTCTTGCCAGTTCAGGAGCAACATTTACCAGTGGAAGAAACTGGTTTTAAAACAGGACCTGTAGGAGTTGTAAAACAAAGGGAAAATACAGGGCGGGAGTACAAAGGAAGCTCCGTGGAAAGAAGTTGGCCAGACACCACACCCTTAGCCTACAATGCCAGGAGGAGAGGAGGTGCCAGTTCCCTCATGGAAACTTCTCAACGGAAAGTTCAGAATGCTGAATTTGAGTGTGTATAGGCACCTTTGGCTTCCTGTATGCATAAGCAAGGATACATGCCAGTATCCTTCCTGAAGATGAACTGAAGCTGGCTTCACATACCCTGGTTATCACAGATAAAAAGGCCTCGCAGAGAAAACTGGATTCAGAAGAGAACATCAGCAATCCAGAACTTTCTTACTAAACAGCTAATTAACTAGATCCATACTGTTCCCTTCCCATAGCAGTGTTGATAAAGGTCACCCAGTAGGGAAGGCATTATATTCTTAATTGAGGAGAGAATGAGAAGGGAAGAGGAAAAATGTATAAAACTTTCTTGGCAAGAACTTTCTCTGCAAGCATTACAGAGCCTGTTTTCTGAAATATAGGAAAGTCCATTTCTCTGTTTTCATCTCTAGACCTTTTTCAGTGGGTAGACGCTCATTTGTCCACTGAGGTCTGCCTTGCCAAGGCAAGTGGTGATCCTGACAAGTTGCATTCTCTAAACAAGTTAAGGAAGTATCTTAATCAGACAATAAACACATGCTGCAGGTGATGCTGATTTGTTCCCCTCTCATTATTGGTTGGTCTAAGGATCCTCAGCCCTGTTAATGCTACAGATAATGAGTGATACGACCTCTGGAGAAGTTCCAGGATCGAACGGGCAAACAAGTTTTGACAGAGTGGAAACACTGATGGTTCATTTATTAGCTAAGAATGTATCAGAACAACTGGGCATCGTCATTCCTAGGTCTGGTTGAAAACTAATCGTCAAAGCAATTATGAAATTTCTGTTATTGTGAAAGTGCTTAATTCCATTTTATAGATGAATAAATTGAGAGGAAAGGTCAAATGACAACATAAAAAGTCAACATTGAAGCTAGGATTAAATTTAGAAGTATCATATGTGTCAGCAAAGGTAACAGAATTAACACACACATAAGGACCATCGTTGGCTGCCTTTTCCAGGGTCTGTTTCTTCCGCTAGTGATACCCCTTGGCTTTCCAAGGATCACAGGGATCCCACTGCACCTCCAGGTACTGCTGCTCATCAACTGACTGTGGATGACTTGTCCCAGATACTGTTTCTTATTTCAGCCCTTCCAGAAGCCAGAATCACTTACTCCTTGCCAGCTGCACAACTCAGCTTAGCAAGTTTCTTTATACAGAGTAGAACTCTTTATACAAAGTAACCAAATATCACACAGTGGTGTCTAACTTCACTGCGACTTGAATCTGAAAAATCCAAGCTCTAGGACCTTCCTTGGTACGTCATGGAGTTTCTTATGTATTGCTCCCAATAGTAATTTTGTTTACACAAAGCATATATATATAAATATATGAGCGCTGACCACTGGAAGTTCTGTATTTAGGTCATGATATGTATCTTTAAATGCCCTATTTTTAACTTCCTGGTCCGCACATCATAACATACAACTCTGGGCATCTTGCATGGACCCTCTTTGTTCTTCGATGGGCTATAGACATGCTTTGTTCATTAGTCTATTACCAATCTGCTCAGAAGTTACTCTTTCAGGTTCCTCACATTTTCAATAGTACAGCTACAATTAAATTTCATATATTTCAGTGTATCACTTTCATCTGTGTACTTCACCCATAATTCAGATGGTGCCATCTTTATCCAGACTTAGGTGCTTATTGGGTCATAGCACCATTACATAACATTTACAGGGCGCAGAAGGACATATCATACATAATTTGTAGCCACACTGTGTGTTTACACAGGTTGAATATGAATAATGCACACTATGTAAACAAGATAATGAATATCTGAGACACAGTCCTTACAAAGGACATGAAAGTAGGCTGACATTAAACTTTTGCAGATTATTGCTTTGCTCAGTAAGAATTGCACCCCTCTGTATTTGAAGATCAATATCTCCATGACATTTATTGAAAATATTGCTCTAGTTGGATACTACTTTTATTGTAAAGGTTATATTTTTTCTACATCTCTAATCCATAATCTTTTTTTCCAGTTTTTCCTCTTCTGAGTCACTTTTATGCCACGTGCCAACTGATACATCATGATTCTCCAGACAGCAGAATTACTCCGGCTTTTCAACTGCACAAGTAGCAAGTGGCTAGAGAGATATACAGTACCGAGGATTTATTAGCAAAGATGTTGTATGTTGACATCCCAAACCCAAACATGTTTTCATAACAAACCAAGGATGGAGAAAGCTAGGATTTATCAAATAGATTTTTCTGTTATCTTCCCATTATTCTACAACTGGAACAAAACAAGAGTGGGGAACTCACTGCTTACATCAATGCCATAAGTGCACACTAGGCAACACATTCAAAAAATGAAACGTGGCCTGTAAGTTGACAGATGGCAGCTACGCTGCCTCATGTTTTACTGACTACAGTTTAGAGGTATTGGCTCCTCAGCTTGTATTCAAATAACATACCAACAAGTTACATCAACTTGATATCAAGTTGACCAGGACTAAAAAGGTTTCTTAAGTACCAATATATTTGTGCAAAGTTAACAGGATTTTATGGATAATATCAGCTTCTCTAACATGTTAGAATACGGGTATTTTACAATTCTTACAGTCTCCCCAGAGATCTGAGAACTGTCCTGTATTAACAGTCTTTTGAAGGAGTGCATCTTCCTTTCACAGACAGCACAGTCGAGCACAGGATGCCTTGGTGACCTAAAGTCACAGAACAAGCCAACAGCAAGCTAAGAACTGGTATTAGGAGTCCATTCACTCTGTTCGGACAAACAAGACAGAATCTTGATCTGAGACCCTAAGAGTAGGTGTCTACATTTAGAAATACTGGAAAAAGGATGAATGGGGTTCCCATGTCTGTAAAAAGTGATTAAAATTTTCCCTATCATTAGACAGCTCAGTGAGATTGAAATTCTTACCTGTAAGTTTCAATTTCAAGGATGAGGCCTGCTTTCACTTGCAGTAGTTCTTGATAGTCCTTTAGGTAATCTGTGATCGACATGGTCAGGAACTGCTTTTCTTCTTCTAGGGCATCGATTATCCGCTAAAGAGAAATACTGCTTTTTAGTTTTGAAGAAACAAAAAAGTCACACTTGAATGCCTAACAACTTAAAAGTTTTAATTAATAAAATCTAAAAGAGCAATAAATCAACATATTCTGTCACTTCAGTAAACAGCACAAAACTACTCAAGGACCTCCCCATATACAACCTGTAATACATTGCTGCTGAAGCAGATTTTCATGCTGAGATTCCATCTTATGCCTTACTAAGCTAGCTAAATATTTAAGCAAGCATCGTTCAATGCCCTATACAAGAGTTATCAATATGCACGGCATGAAAAATATGTTCCTTTATAAATGCAACTTAAATATGACTCATTCTGTCATTTTAAAGGTTCAGATGTACAATCATACTTGAGATGCTCATGAATTCTGGCAGTTACTTTGCCACAAGAACATGGCCTACTTCTCTTCGTTAGCACTTTCAATTAGTTCTGTAGACACATGGGTCCAAATGAGTTTTGGATTCTAGCATCTAGGGCCATTCATTGTGCCTAGATTGTGAATGATGAACTTCCACAGGTCCCTTGCAGCCTAGTTTTCTACAATATTTGGATGCCTGCTTTGTTGTCCACACCCAGCTTTGACCTAACCGCTGCTCAGAAGATACAGCAGTGATTGCTCATTTTCATCTTGAAAAAAGTTAACTGCATATAACTTTATACCTTTAATGGAGGGGAGTGCTGGGGAGGTGGAATATTAGGTACTTTGTATGGCTCCTATAAATGACTCAGGAGCAGCACTGATGAGATGAAGGGCAAGGCCTGCCCATCTTTTCCTTAACAAGTTGTGGAAATGTAGCAAGGGACCGAGGATCAGAAAAATATCAGAGTTCAAAGTCATCTGAATGTGAAAGTACACTGAAATACTAGATGGAAGTTTGAGCACTGAATAACTGTACACAACAGCAAAAGCAAGGTCACGCAACAGAACATTAAGATCTGATTTAGACCAAGACAACTGACTCTCCTACTCCCAAAAAGAACATCGCAGAATGAAAGCGCTTTGATCCCCGGTGTTACCTCCCACACGAAGGGCAAATTCGCAGCTCCAGAAAATAAGCCCTCCCCAGCTAGCCAACAGGAGTTTGTTCAGCACAGACTCAGAGCTGAAAGTATCAGAGTTACCTCCCGAGTGCTGTCCTTAATGGTTTCCTCGCTGCAGATGGGATCTGCTAACCCAGATCAATCCTCCCCAGCTGGCATACTGATACTAACCAAAATGCTAGAGATTAGGCCTTCCGCTGGAGGCTAAGAAGGCAGAAGTGAAATCTCAGCGAAGGCCTTTTTCTACTTTGTTCACATCCCCCCCCCTGCAAGGCCACAAAACTGTCATTTACAGAGCAAAACCTCACACACGTACAACACTGAAGGAATTCATTACAACATATTTTGTGTCGCGTCTTAACAGATGCTCTGCGATACAACCTGGAAAAAATCAAGGCACTGGCAGTCTAGTTTTCAAAAATTCAAAATACATCATTCTTAGGCAGCAGGAGTTCAAGTATCACAGTATGGGCAACAGCATAAAAACTAAGATACTGCAGGGGACTCCCAGACTGGTTAATACCAATGTGATATTTAATAGTTTTTTTGTAAATGAGAGTAAAAAGAGAGCACTATGAAGGAAGCTGCTTGTATTTGTATTTACAGGTGTGTATATCCCTCTGTATAATACACGTGTTCATCTGTTCCTTCATTTGCACTTGCAGCTGTTGCTATATGATTAAGCTGCTATTCGAGCGTTCATGAAGACTCCCACTTTATAGCAAAAGACAAATCATATCTGCACGTCTGCAACAGCACAATCAACTATCCCACAGCCTTATCCAGACTACGGTGGAGGTAACATCTTGTATGGTCATGCAGCATGATAAGCTGAACCACGGACCTTTAACAACTCTGAGGCAACGGTCCTATTCAAGAACTGACACAATCCCAATTTTCCCAATGGAAAATCCCAAGATGAGAAGTGAGGAAGAAAAGTGCCAGGCCTTGCTTTTAAAAGGAGTAGGCTACCTAACAAAAATGGACAGAGTGTTGCCAAGACCAGGAGACTCTGCAAAAGGGGCAAAAGAGGAAGAAAGACAGGATTTCTGTGTGACCAACCCCTAAAGCATTCCAAAAGGTGTTAGGAACTCTGATGCAAAACATGAAGTGATTCAGGTGTTTGTCTTCCCATTAAACATACAAATTTCTTAAACTGAGACGAAAGTGTATATATGCGTGCATACATTAAGAATCTTGAGCTTCACAACGTACAGGTCTTGTCACAGTCACAGAAAAATCTACCCAATGAATCTGTACACTGGACTAAACAAGATGGTAGCGCTCTAAAGACTTGAGATATTCATCCCTGTCTTAAGACATACGACCTGTAGTCCCTCGTCCTCTAAGGCCTAAAGTCTGACTGCAGAATCAGACTTTGAAAAGGTACCTAGATGTCATCCACTGGATTTGGAAAGCACATGGGATCCAAAAGCCTGAGTTAAATACAGTATCCTAATGATTACCATAAGGGGATACAGAACTCAGCCAGCTGTGTAATATTTCCAAAGGAATTAATTCCACCAGGGCAGACGTTGTATAGACTGGATGGCAGACAGCCACCCACCCATCCAGCCCTCCAGTTACTGACGTTTAAACGTAACGCAGAGGACAACAGGTTCTAAGTCCCATTTCCAAGCACGCTGAAAGGGTACATAAACCACTTTGGCAAAGTTCAGGAGATTAGAAGTTGACAAACTTCCCTCTTGTAAGAGGTAACCTGTATTGTTGCAGCCATGTTTTCTTCGCACAGGAGTCTCCTCAAAGGGATTAGCTTGGAAGGATTTGTTTCTCACCCACATCAATCCTCCCCCCTCCCCCCCCCCCAAAAAAAAATCCCAGTGAAGTTCCACTAGAACTGAATAGAAGTGATTTTTCTCTCCTTCAGATGTTCCTTACTGGCCAGCAGCAGGAAATTTTAGAAGGGCAATGGGGGGGGGGGGGGGGAAGAACATTCATGGCTGTCCAAGCTGTACTTGCTCAGGGAATAAAGGGAGGATGCCAGGCTGCAGCACTTTGCTGACACTCTGTGCTTAGCTGGCTGGAAACTGGTACCAAAAACTGCATGCGACATACTGGTATTAAATGTTAATTAGGCGAGATGCTTTCTTGTTCTTTGGAGCTCACAGCCCCATTGCCCAGATATGGGAACCAATCCTAAACCCACTGGATTAGTGAAAAATTTCTGCTTGCTTTTGAGGAAGCGGGATGAGCCATGGCCTTTTTTTACAACCAAAAAATAGAGGGCTTTCTGCTGCTGTCACTCCATATGGAAGCTGCCACTCGAATCACTGAGTTTTTGCACAAGTATTGTCACGCCACACAGCTAGAGTAACAGAGGTAACAGACAACAGATCTACTGAGTTTATCCCTCAGCACGCAGGACCAGTGAAAAATTTCCCTACAGTACAAGATTTAGAGCTTGCTTGGTTCAGCTTTATTACAGTTGCAAACAGATATTTCTATTTAACATTGCCCAAAGCTTTAGTGAGCATAGGGAGGGTGCAGGAGACAAAGATGGACATATAAGGCGACTAGATGATATATGGAAAATATGAATAAATCTAATTGTTATTGCAGCTGCAATGGACACTCACACAGTAATCACTTGACTTAAATCTGTACATACATATCATTTCTATGTGACACTTTAAAATAAATAAGCACCCAAGAGATGCTTTTTAAAGCGTCTATGCTAAACATATTTTTACTAATAAAAGAAACAATGAGGAAAGAGAAATTCATCACAAGAACAAAACCTAAAAGACTTGCTTCTACACGTTCTGTAATTTTTCTTTCTGCACGTGAATGAAAATCATTTATTTCTCATGTAAAATAGACTGGCCACTAGGAAAGATCTTTTTCATTGTAAACTAAACAGTTTAAATATGGAACCATTCGGAAGTAATAAATCTTATGATTTAATTTACAGCAGAACTTAAATGTTTTCTAGATATATATTGAAAGCTGAGACTGTTCACATGTGTTCAAGTTGGATATTAAAGCATTATAAATTGTTTTTTCAAACTAAGATCCCTAACATTAAATATAGACAGGAGGACACATTTTGGAGAACAAAGGAACTTTAAATAGTAGTAGGCATATGTACATTTACATAAATTTACACTCCTTAAAAAAAAACAGGAAAAGGAAAGTTTTTCTCCTTACATTGTCATCTGGTTTTGACCGATGGATAGATTTAATTAGTGAAGGATTTGTATGTAACATCTTCTTCCGAAGCTTTGGATATGTTTACATATATGTTCAGAAGAAGAAGAAATTGGCCTATCAAAAATCAAAACATGTGGATTTAAAAGTTAAAAGTCCTTCTGATTACTTCTTACATACCCTGCCTGCCTCAGTGGAGAGCAATGTGCAAACTCCGCAGCTTGCAAACAACCTACGATTTCACAGAAAGCAGACGCACAGCGACAGGTCCCAGTCCTTTCCCGACGGCCAGCATCTCCCTAATCTACCGCGCCTGTTGCACACAATGTGGTTATTAACACGACGGTTCGGCGCAAGCAGGAGCTCTAGCAGGCTGTTAATAAAAGGTCTAACAACGAACAAAGGAAACGTTGCGCTCAGGAAGCGGAGCGGTGCCCGGGATGATCTAATACGCGCTCTCCGCTCCCAACCTGATGAGCGGATGTTCCGCTGTCCCAGCGCATCTGTGCGCGCACGGGGTGACTACGCACGGGACCAAACGCGACGCTGACAGCAAGGTCCCAGCTACAGACGCTGCCCTATCCCTCCGTTTAAAAACACCAAACGTTTTAACATCCACCTCAAAGAGATACCGGTCACCTACGCTGTTAAAAGCCGAACTGCCAAAAATTCCCACTCAGCCCGCAATCCGTAGCACAGTAATGAGCCTCCTGCTTCGGCCAGGCCAGGAGCTTCCTCGCCCCCACCGGGGCCCACCCGCTCTTCTCTACGCTCCGGGCAGGCGGAGGCAGCGCGCACAAAGCGGGCAGAAAACTCGGCTCAGCCCCCGGCTTCACCCCGCGGCCGTGTCGCCGCGCGTCGCCGGCTCCCCGCGGACCCCCGCCGAGCCAGCGCCGCGCTCCGGGCCACCCGGGAAGGCAGCACCGGGAAGAGAGGTCCTCACGCACCTGGTACTGCTCCAGCTCGGCGCCGTGGCGGTCCTGCAGGGCCAGCAGCTCCCGCTCCAGCCGCTCCCGCAGCCCGCACAGCTCCCGGCCCTGGCGCTGCAGGTCCTCCAGGTGCTGGCGGCACTGCCGGCTCTCGGCCCGCAGCAGCTCCAGGCTCTCCTGGCTCCGCTGCGCCTCCTGCTCCTGCAGCGCCTGGATCTGCTCCTGGTAGCGCAGCAGCGTCTCCCGGCAGCTCTGGCTGAGCAGCAGCTCGTAGGTCTCCTCCAGCTCCTCCAGGCTCAGCCCGGCCAAGGGGGGCGGCAAGGCGGCCAGGTCCAGCCTCAGCTCCCGCACCTCCAGCGCCTCCCGCCGCTGCCGCTCGGCCAGGTGCCCGTGCTCGGCCCGCAGCCGCCGCAGCAGCTCCTCCAGGGCGGCGCACTCGCCCCGCAGCCGCTCCAGCAGCTGCCGCTGCCCGGCCAGCTCGGGCTCCAGGCGGCGCCGGGCGCCCAGCACCTCGGCGCCCAGCGCCTGCAGCTGCTCCAGCTCCCGCCGCAGCCCGTCCCGCTCCAGCTCCGCTTCCAGCTTGGTGCGGGTCAGCTCGTCCAGCTGCAGGCGCAGCACGGCCAGCTCCTGCTCGGGCACCCGCAGCCCGATCAGCTCCTGCTGCCGCAGCTCCGCCAGCTCCCGCGCCAGAAAGCGGTTCTCCTCCTCCAGCTCCCGCACGCGGGCCACGAAGAGCCGCAGCCGGGAGTTGAGCTCCTGCAGCTCCCTCTTCTCGTCCCATCCCGCTTCCCACCGCCGCCACATCTTGCCCGGCTTGGAGATCGGGGCCGCCAACCGGCCCGGGGCTGCGGGCGCTGCGCAGCTGCCGCCTGCCCGCGGGGCTCTGCGCGGCCGCGCCGCCGCCGCCCGCCCAGCCCGGCCCGGCCCGGCCCGGCCCCCCGCGCCGCCGCCGCCGCCGCTGCCCTGCGGCGCCCCCTGCCGGAGGCGGCGCCGCGCTGCCCCCTGCGGGGCCGGCGGCCGGCGGAGCCCGAAGCTGCCGCGGGGCAGAGAGCTGCGCTTGGGCCGCGCACAGCGCCGGCTCAGCCGCCCTCGGCAGCAGCGAGAAAGCCTCTCGCTTTTCCTCCCCGTCCCGCCCCGGGAGGAGGCGCGGGGACGAGCGGGCTGAGACTCAGCCTGCTTCTCCGTCACCGCGCGCCACGATAACGCTATTCCTCGGGGGATGTTTATTCAGTTTGCGGTTCGTTGCTTACTGTTACTGTACGCTGGCCGGGCTTATGTTAGTACAGAGTGGCCAATGCCGTCTGAAAAAAAGCCGCCTCTGAGTTGAGGAAGTCACTGAAACGCTCCCAACTTTGAGCTTGTGTCGCAGCCCAAAAATTCTTTGCGCAGCAGCAGGGCGTCCCACCGCCCAGGCACAGCAGACGCGCCTGCCGCCAGCTCCTCCGCTGGGCCCGATTCCCCTCGGCCTTATTTTGTGCCATATATGGGCTGGATCCCGGAGAAGTCCTTTCATTGACTGCCCTGGATTTGGCTCTGCGCGAGCTGCTCAGCGTGAAGGCATCGCACCCTGCATTATCTACCAAATTAGAGAAAAAGATGAGGAGTGACTCATTTCAACCTTTTTCGTCTCACCAGGCACTCTGTCTCTGTCTCTCTCTCTCGTGCGTGCACACAAACATCTAAATTTCCCTGAGTGCTGCAGCACTGGGAGGTTTGCAAAGATCCGCTGCTCTGCGTATGCGCAGGAAGGCGGCTTTGCCCAGCTACTGCCTTGGCATTCAGTCCCCAGGGCTGCTCCCAAGCCGTGCCCACCCTGGGAAGCGGCCGGCGTTTGGGACAAGCCCTCCAGTGCCGGGGATCGGGACAGGGCTCTCCCACACCGGCCAGCTCCTCACGCTGCACCCCGTTCTCTGCTCTCTTCCACCCTCCCTGAAGCCTTTCGCCTCGGCAGCACGTCTTCCTCCTGTGAGAAAGGCCAAATTTTGGCTGCTTCTTTGCTCTCTGCTGAGTAAGTTTCCCTTTAATCTCAATAAAGCCTCCAGGATTTGAGCTCAACCACCACAGATAAATCATTGGCTTTGGCCTAAAAGTCAGCCAATTTAGCCTTGGCAGATTTGCTCTGTCAGAGGTCACTGAGAGGCTGAGATTTACTAAAGACACTTACTTTTTCTTGGCCTTGTGGTCAGAATTAAGTCCCCCAGTGACACTTTAACACCTGCTGTTCTTTCATGAGAGAAACCACTATGCATCTGGGAGGAGGTATGTTCCTGTGGTTTACGAGACTTTGCCTACCTCTTATGCCACTGTTATCCTAAAACCCCCAAAATAAAGAGCAGACTGACAACCAACACACTGAACAGAGCAACGCTGCATTGACATGGGCAGGCTGACTGGTTTAAACAAGCCTTCTGGGGTTTACTGTAAACACCCTGCCAAATGTCATGCCAGCAGTTGCTTATCTTTCCTTAATGACATTTTTACTAATTCTTTACTGCAATTGTATTCATACATTTTTATGACTGCATTGTAGAAAACACAGTAAGTAGCTGCTAAACCTCTCTTTTTATCTCTCTTGAAAACACACCATAAAACTCTCTCCAGAAGTTGGACAGTTTTCCCAGCCTGGTGAATACCCTTTTCCTTCAAGGTTGTTTTGTACACTGACATCTGCTAAACGGACTGTGGCTTGCTCCTGGGCCCGGAGCTGCAGGACCGTTAGCAATTGGACAAGCAGTCTGTGGTCTGGGACAGGGAACGACTGAAAGGTGCAAAATCTGAGCTATCCACTTCTGACACAGAGCTTCAAGTCTTGAACTGGGTTCAAGCACTCGGGAGCCCAGGGAGCGTCCCCACGCCAATGCAGGTATCTGGATACCTGCAATGAAACAAGTGGCAGAAGAGAAGGTGAAGCAGCAGACCTTCAGCACGAGACCAGCCACAGCCTGGAGCCTCTCTCTTTCCACAGGAAAACCGTGGCGCCGGGAACCGCATCCTGCCCTGGGAAGGCAGCCGTAAATCGCAAGCAATAGCGGCAAAGATTCAGGGAGGGAGAGGGCAGGGGGGATTCACAATTGCACTTGCCACCTCGGTGACAGCAGAGGCAAATCATGTCTCTTCAGCTCCAGCGAAGGTCATGTGCTCTTGGGAGGTTCATTGTCAGGATCCTACAAATTATAAAGTGTCGCCCTGGTAACTCTTAATCTTGTTTCGGCACAGATTGTTCTGCATGCTATCTCGGCTGTGAAGCTTGAAAGATAAAGCTGTCGCTGGGGAGATGATGTGATTCCGATGCTCCTGAGATGGATCGACACCGAGAAAATGTATAGTTTATTAAAATGGTGCAAGATGTTGGAGTTTCTTTTAATGTGTGAGTTTCAAAGTACATGTATAGTTACAGATAATTCCTGCAACTAGATCAATGCAGGAATATCCCCCCCCCCCACATATCTGGGTGGGGACGGGGTGTAAAGTGCAATGTTCTCCATCTTCACTTGCTGGCTTTTATGGCTCCCCTGCTTTTATAATAATGATAACAAAGCAAACATCAGTTATTTACCATTTTAATAAATAACAGATATGTACTAGAACCTATTCAGTCACGAAGGGCAAAAGTATTACAAAATAGCATCTTGTTTTTCTTCAACGTAGAGAATTGCACTAAAATCAGGCAAGCTGGTGCATTTCTCCTGGTGTTTCGGGCATTCTTTTCTGAGATTTTAGAGACTGAATCTCTAAAGAGATGCTGGTGCGGGTGAGAGGGCCTGGGGCCTGCAGCAAAAGCCAGTGGCGGGCCTACCAAATCCAGAATGGGACACGGTTCATCTTTGCACCTTGCATTGCTCCGTGGGCTCAGCGGTGTTTGCAGGGGGGGAGCTGGACCTCAGCACTCCGCACCCGTTTCACTGAGCGCCATAAAGTTCGAAAACCCTCAAAAATGGGCTGAAATATTACTGGGGGAGGGCATGTTTCCACCTGGGCTGGATCTTCTCTCCCCTTCTAGACTGGGATGGTGGGGGGGGAATGCTTTGCAGCTCCCACGGTCCCCGTAGCATGTCCACGGGACTGCTCTGGCGTGGGGACCGCAGGCAGGCGTCACGGGGTGCCGGCGCCTCAGGGGCTGCCCGGTCCTCGGCGTTTCCGCGGCAGGACGCCCAGCTCGGCGCCGGCGGGAGCCAGGCATCGCTCTCTTCGCCAGAGGCCCAGTTTCCCATGCATATCTCACTGGACTCGGGCAGTTTGTGGATGTGAGAGGTGCCTAAAAAAAGCAATTTCATCTATGCCACACCGGCGTATTTGCACCCCTTGGCTAAACCTTTACAAATCCATAAAATGAGAACACGAGTTTGTCTGCAGAGGCACCGATGCTCTCCACCGCTGCTCTGACCCCCGAGAGTGAGCACGTACCGTCTGCGGCCTTTGGCTGCCGCAAGCGTGAGCAATAAGCTGATTTTCTTTTCAAAAGGTCTATGAAAACAGGAACTTTATTTGGCTTGCTACAGGAGCGCCTTTTTCAGAAATCCCTCAGAAATACTTATTTGGAAGAACAAAAGCCTATGGCTCTGACCGATGTGCTTCCTTGCCTCCACAGAGGTGTTTTTCGCTTTTCTGTGAGCTCTTTAACCGGTACTGCCAAGGCAGTTTTTCTGGAGGAGCACTTGCAGAGGTGCTGTCCACCTCTAGATGGTGCGTTTTACCCAGAAGAGCTTCACGCCCAGGCCTTTACGCAACTTTTTCTTCCTGGCCTGACACAGGTTGCAAACCCTCAAGAACCAAAACAGATTTTAGTATTTCCTCGTTTTCTAACATGAGGATCCGACTGCAGCGCAATGCAGAAATGATAAGACTATATTGCTTTGGCGGTTCAAAGAAAGCGTAGAATAAATGTGGCTGGGCACGTGAGGCCTCTACTATGTAGTTGATAGTGTTGCATGACTTCTGGGTTCCTTCCTGTGCTAACTAAATTAAAACAGAATCGACTTATTTTCTGATATAATGCCTCTGCTCTTGGACTTGAATGTAAGGAGAGAGGGAAGGGACAAAGACTGGTAATAAAATAAGTCTAAAAAGGTGGTGGCGGTGGTTGTAATAACTAACTCCGTCCACAGGATTTATATGTCTTTTCTCTGGGCAGCAGAGAATGGGGCTATGAAGATTTAGAGGAAAAATAAGTTTTTAGCAATAGCATCATGTTGCCACAAACTTTTTGAGTTCACCGAGAAGAAAGGTAAGATCTGCTGGCTGCTTGGGCAGATGATTGCTGACTGCCATCAGGTGGTTTCTGCAGGGCGCTCTGCCCAAAAATCTAAAAACCCCTTTCCAGATATTAATTTGTTAAGACTTTAAACCTACTTTTGAAGCAGATTAAGTGCTCCCCACACACTTGTCATGTCCCAGGCCCCGATCAGGACATCGCAGCTGCTCTCAATACACAGCTACGCCGCGTGACAGTTTAGGGCAGGAAATAAAGGCAATGAGCACGAGATCGATGTCACGGAGGAGCATTATGACCCCCTGCGATCTGAATTTGGATCTTAGCATGCACAGCTCTCACACTAATCATATATATGTCACTGGGCCTGTGATTCTATTTTTTCTGTTTTTGACTCTATTCTGAGAGATTTCCCTCTAAATGTCAGTATTTCTTTGCGTTGAAGGAACAATGTGAGATAGTTTAAACCCCAGTTTTGGCTGCTTTAGTAAAGAAACGAGGAAGACTTACAGAATTAGCATCCCTAGGCTTGATTTAGGGATAAGCACGGCTCGGTTAGCTTTCCTTGCCTTTAGAAATTGAAAGTGTAGTTGTTTTCACTGTTCTCGGTCACATAAATGATATGGTTAAATTAACCTGGAACAGAAAAGACACTGCTCTGCTGGCACCGTCCAACTGCAATGTACAAAAAGGAATCAGATAGAATAAATGATGAAAAAGAAGTTAGATCAAAAAATCTGCTGGGCTTTCATAAGCTAAAATGGTACTCACAACACCGGTAAGGAAATTACTCACGTTGACTTCAATGGGTCCAAGATTTTCCCCATGATTTACAACCTGAAATTGCAGCTTTTAGAAGCGTAAAAAAAAGGCCTTGTATGGAAGCAACATTTACAGTGCGTTATGAATACTATCTACTGCTTTTATTTTACATCTCAGCTTCGCAGTAGAACTTTCTTGTAAATAAGGGTTATTTCCCCTAAAAGGCTATTATGAAGTTATCTTTGATGCTGAGGCTACAGCCTCAGTTCCCAACTGCAAAAGAACACTTTAGGATATAAACAGCGTTGTTACAGCTACTTAAATATCCTGTTTTCGCTGGTAGCAGCCTAAAGGGGAGGGAGAGCGCAAAGAGGAACGTTTCACTGCGGCATGCAACATTTCACACTCCGCTCCCAGGTTCGTGCCAAAAGGCCACCGCACATGAATTAGTCTTTCATGTGGTTGTCGCAGAGTGTTGCTAGAGGTTTTCATTTAGCTTTTTACTCTGAGATTTTTCCTCCTGACTGCTGAGAGCAATGCTGGTGGAGAGGCAGGGACGGTTCCTGCCCAGCCCCATCTCTGTCTGCTCAGAAACTGGGTTGCTGCGACCACGTCTGAGCAACCGTGCGGCTGTTGCTCGGTTTTGATTTAATGGGACAGTTTCCTCGATTAGTTCAAGGTGCTTTTGTTCTGGAGATGGGCATTAAAGTGTGCTATAGATTCTGTCCTACATGATTTGGGATTTTTTTCCCTTTCCCCCCCAGTTTTAACATGGATTACAGGCATACCTGTAATAATGTCGTGTTAAAAATGGGGGGAAACAAACAGGGTTCGCATTGCGCGGGCAAGGCCGACACAGACTTAGATTTTCGCAGAGAACAAAGAGCAACCCGAGATGGCAAATGTCTCCTCAGATGACGCCTCCACGGCAGGGCGCCGGAGGCAGAGGGGTGCAGACGGCCGCGGGAGGAACAGCGTGCGGGGTCTGATGGCTCCGTCCCGGAGAGATTTGGGGTCACGCCAACAACCAGCAGTGCCCGCCCTGGGCAGGGCCCAGGGAACCTGCACACCTTCGGGGTGGTCCGAAGGGTCAGCACAGCAGCCAAGATATTTTAAGCTATGGAAAACACACCTGAGTGGCTCTTGATCACATTTTAACAGTCGCAAAACCGGGTGTTTGCAAGAACTCGTAAAGGAAACTGTCAAGAGGTTTTGCAACAGGAGTTTACTCAGGCCCTAAATATTCAGAGAAACTGGGCTGCCATTGACAGGGCATCTGCTGTGGTGAGAAGGGATATAGCTGCTCATGTACAGGTGTATCGCCTCTGATATTAGGCTCATTTCCTCGCTTGTCTGCGGCCCACAATCTTCTAGCCAGAGTTTAACATCTGCCGTAAGCGTTATTTAGGGAGAAAAGCATTTCTGCCCGTGTGAGAGGGCCCGGCAGACTGTCTCTGATGATGGGGAGTCTACCAGCAGGGGGTACAGTCAGCAAGTGAGCTCAGGCTACGCCTTCAAAAGGGGTATTTTCACCCCGCATGTTGATGAAGCATCTTCTCCTCCAAATTCTCACATCGCATCCAGCCCTTCGTATCGCTCTGGCTGGGACTATAGGTGTTGTTTTCACATGGAGGACGCGTTTTATGTTTCTTTATGGAGAAAGAAATGCATTTTCCCAGCCATACGATGGTCGTCAGCATGACAAAGAGCAGTGGCTGGACCGAGCGTCTCAGATCTACCCTGGTTTTATCTCAGACTTGCATAAAGCTCAAGCAACTAGATTTGAGAGAGAAATCTTCATTGTGCTTCTCCCATGCCCTTACCAATTTTAATGGTAAGCTAAGGGAGATGAGTTTAATCTGTTATTCCAACAAAGTTGACTTTTAACCTTAGAATCCTCATTTAGGACAATATTTAAGCGCAAGCTTAAAAATCCTTAAGTGGGGTTGTTTTAATAAATTGAGAATCTCGGCCGTGTGTCCTACTACAAGCCTCTAAAGATAACAACAGGAACATCCTCAAGATAGTCATAGTTTTATCAGTGGCAATTAATTCCAAGATACAAATAACTCAATATCTATAATACAGCCCCACAATTAAATTATATTGTGCTATTTTTATTGATCTCAGTGCTCATTACGTGTGTTATACTCATTTCTAATAATCTCTCTGGCCTTTTCATTTACTTAATGCTGCTTATCATATTTAGCTCTGGTTTAGCTAGATAGGTTAATTGAAAGATAGGCCTCCCTATAAAGCAGTCTGCATTTACTGTTTTAAATATAATTCCAGTTCAGTGGATGAAACAAAACTGAGTAAGGAACTGAAGTTTAAGCACACTGGAGTGAGGAGTTCAGTTGTTTAAAGGCATGAATACATGGAATGATTTTGTCTTTCCAGGTTTCAGAGTCTTGGTCCAACTTTTCAGCTTTTGTTCTGGAAACATTTTCTTCCATATAAAGATTAAGATTCCGTATTAAATTCACCTGGTCCTTTCTTCACCTTTATCGGTACCTCTGAAACAGTGCTGGAGTGCCTTGCTGCATTCAGAGCCAAAATTATGACCACTGGATTTCTGCGCTGGGATCTCTTTTGTAGCACTGGAGCTGCCAACATGCTTCATCCTGGGAGGCTAAACCTCAGCCTTGCTGACGAAGGCTGCAGCTTTGGGTTACAAGGGATGCAGAGCTGGACGCCCGGAAACCAGCACTCGGTCCTTCTTGCAGACAATGTGAGGACATGAAAGCAGGCGGCTTTGGCCTCACCTCTGAAGAGTGAAGATCCACGAAGATAGGATAATTTTTGGATGTAGATGCAATCTAAGAACAGTTGCATCTTTAACCAAACAGCAAAGGTAGCTTCTGGAGGGAGTTTGATTCCCAAACTTCCCCTTGGTACGGTTCCCGTCAGGTTTTCCTTGCTAGGCAAGGTCAAAAGCAGGCAGGTCTGGGCTGAAAGTCTTGGCAGAAGCATTTGAAGTGGTGCCAGAGATTTTGCAGGTGACACTGCTGTTGTTCCTGGGTGAGAGCGTGCACGGTGTGGGGCGCGATGTTTCTGTTGTGCTGTCTCAGACGCGTTGAGAAAATGAGGTCATTAAGGGTGCCATGTCACTTTGTGTAAGAGCACGGCTGTGAGATTTGCAGCGCGAGGGTGATTTTAAAGCTAAGCCAGCAGCACATATCCACAGCTCCTCAGCCTGGCCTGGACTTTCTTGTTCATACGAATTAAGAAGCTTCACAGGCTCCGTCATTTCTCAGAGGAGTCAGATCAGATGCTTGTTCAGGAGGATTCAGTGACGTGAATTGTAGGCATCATTGGACAGAGACGTTTGTACAAATAACGTTCCTCAGCCTTCCCCCCACGAGGGCTCCTCGCGCCCCTTCCCAGCTCCCCTCTCCCGCCGGGGAAGCTCTCTGCCTTCCCGCTCCCCCGGCACCGGCTGGGGTGGGCCTAACCTCGGGGCCGCCAGCGGAGCGGGCTGCTCCGCAGTCCCCATGGAAACAATTTGGAGAGGTTTCGAGCTCGTGCAGCGTTGCTGTGCACTGAGAAACAGCCGCTGCGTTTCGCCCTCCAAAGGGCAAAACCTGAATTTGCGAAGCCTGAATTCATTAGCGTCTGAGAAGCGCTTCGTGGTCCTTGAAGAAGGTGCTAGAGAAGAGCAAAGTGCTATTACCTCAGATTGACAGGTTTTGTTTTGCCCCGCAGCCCTAGCTGCGCTTGTTGGCTGTGCGTGGTGGAAGCCGGGATAACGGAGACGGGTCTCCTTGTCACAGACTGCCTCTTGGAGAGCTCTTCTGCCACCATGTCCATGCTGCAGAAGGTGGCTCTGACATCGAGGAGGCCTCTCATCGAAACCTCTGCGACTGCCGTCAGCCAAGGAATACACTCTGGAGAAGGCGGGGTGTCTCCTGCGCTCACAGCGCAAGGCACACGGGTGAGCTGGGGATCTGCTGCTGCCCCCCCGTCAGCCCTGAAGTCCCCAGCAGCGGTACCTGCCTTGCATGTCCTTGGACGCTACCCTGGGCCCACACGGAGCCGTGTACACAAGCAGCCACGTGAAGGCCGGGTTTGCAAGCAGATGCACATGAATCTCGGGATGAAAACATTTCCCCCAGCGCTCTACACTGGCGCTCGGCAAGCGCTCAGCACGAATGGACGCACTCTGCCTCCAAATGCCTGGTGCTAACAACCGGTGGGCAGATTTAGTCAAAAAGCAAAACCCTCCACAGGGAGGGCTGGATTCACTGAGGCAGATTAAGCACTTGAAGAGCAGACAGAGGTCTGTTACACCCTCCTCCAGCCATAACGAATTCATGATGCGCGCGACTGCCACTAAGCTGCAAGTCCAGCCCGTGCGGACTTGCACTTGTGCATCGCTGTGGAGCTCGGCAGGTGCCTCTGCAGCTACGGGCTGGGCTTTGAGTTCCCCATCCTTGTCCCCTCTACCTGCATGAGCATGGGCGAGACCCCGTAAGATGCTTCCCCTGCAAAACCCTCTTTGGCAGCCAGCTACCTTGGCCTCTCCCACCATGGGAGAAGAAACCTGGCTGCTGGCTACGTTTCTCACGGAGCCTGCCAATGAGCATTGTATCAGGGCTGGCATTTTTTTCAATTCTGTTTTTTTTTAATGACCTTTTTTTAAATTAAATGTGGCTTTCCAGGAAGTTACAAATAATAAACACGAGCATCACCTGCCTCCTTACAGGTACAGAGACTAAGGACTACGTTGCCCCATCTCCAGCCTTAATTCCAACAACAACTGCAAGAGCTAACTTTAAACTGCTTGTATTAACATTTAAAACAGATGCGCTTTCTTCAGTTGGGCGAGATCAGTTGAAAACTAACCGTCCAAAAAATGAAAGGATCAATTTCCCTCTGGGTCAGGTCGCTGCCTGCAAGGCTGCACAAGCCCCGGTCCCCAGGTGAGGGAGAGACAGGACACGAACACCAAGGGCGAGAGGGTGAGGTGTCCTGTCTTTCACAGCACAGCCTTAAGACGCTTGAGCCACCCTTGAAAGGACACCGTCATCTCATCCGCCTGCTCTCTCCATCCTGGCTTTGGAGATGCCCTCTCCCCTTCCAGCTCTCGGCTTGCTCCTCTTCGCCTTGTCCTCCGCGGTGCCCGGGGCTACACCCTCCTTCCTTCCCCTCTCAAATTCCTCTTCCCCCCCTTTGCGTTCTCTCGCCGTCTTTGCTGTGATTCATCAGTGCTTCAAAGATACCAGTCTGAATGGGGAAAAACTCATCAAACATCAGGTTGTGCTGTTCTGTACATTTTCTATAGTGACTCACGAGTCTGACCAGATAACTCCCCACCCCTCTCGCTTAGTCACTCGCTCCCTGCCACATAGGCTTGTCTGGCTCCTCGGGTAGTTCCCGCGTTGTTATTACTCCTGGGGGGTTTTGCAGTTTCCTAGCGAGCCCACCCTCGCCCAAAGCGCGTGGGATGCTGCAGCAGGCCGGGCCGCGGAGCCGACCCGGCGCGCCCGGCGCAGCGAGGAGCGCAGCAGACCCTCACAGCAGCAACTCTGGCCGTAGAGAAACCATAACGCATAACCGCGTTCGCTCTCCCCCTCTCTCCACTTCAGCTACGCACAAATTACTCTGTCATTGTGGCGGAACAAATAAGGCTTCATTATCATTACCATCCTGATGGGAGTAAACAAGTTTATTTACACTTGAGCACTGCCGAAGAATAAAGTCATAGAGAAAAGTTCATGGTAGGTGGCCCCGTCTTTGTCGTCAGGGACAGCTTTTACAAAATCGCTACCCACTCGGCCAGACAGTCTGCTATTCAAGCAGGCCCGGGTTAATGGAAGTACGGTGTGTGCTTGTTAAAAGGAGGACTACAACACTTGTAATCATGGGTGGTCACATTTTTATTTAATGATATGTATCTTTCCCTTCTCCAGCGTTCGCTCTTAACCCTTTGCCTCCCACTCGCCAATTCTTTTGCAATGAATAATTCAGCCTTGCACAGCCAAATCTGAGCCTAGGTCTACAACCAGCTAAACCCACTTGACAAGTGATTTTTGTTTTTAAACTGTCCTTTCGTTAATGGCCCCGAGATGCCAACAAATCAAAGAACCTCAGAGCCGAAAGGGCCTCACATTTGTAATCAGTGGAGCTAAAATTATAATAAAGGGCAACGGCAAACAAACTGGCCGCGGAAAGGCCTGTGAATCAGAGCTGCTTCCTTTCTTTCAGAGCATTTGTTTGGCCCTGGGGATAAATCTGTTGGAGCAAGGACACTTCAAAGCCCGAAGTCTGATTCCGCTCTCGCTCATGGCGGTCACACCAGCCATGGCAATGGGGTTGTACCCAGGGCGGGAGACTCAGACCCACCGCTCTTATCACAGGTGCAATGAAAGCCACAGTCAGCTCTGATGGTAAAACAAATCGATTTATCTATGATATGACCTCACTGAAGTCCTGGGTGCAAACATGCTACCCGGAAAAATCCACGTCATCTGCAAACCTCCCTGCCAGTGCTTATCACCGGCCAGTCTGAAGTGTTCGCTCCTGGATTTGGGGGAAGTTCAAACTCCTGCGCTTCTCACATCTAACCCCAGTTAAGAGACGCACAGAAGGACACGCACGTATACACACTCATACGCAAAGCTGGGACTGACCATCAGACATCCAGTCTTTTAATCTGCTGGTTTGCTGGCACTTACTTCTTCCTGTTGTCACAAGCAAAAGGTTTGTCTGCCCGTCTGCCACCACTCCCGTCTCTCCCCGTGGTAACTGCTGAACTTCACAATCACTTGTGGCAGAGATGTGAAGATACGAAATTTCTACAAGTTCTAGGAAATGAGCAGCTGTGTGAAAAGCTGACGCCCCAGTTTCCCGCTCTGCCAGCCAGCGGGACCTGCGGGGCCACCAGCACATCTGCAGCTCTGAGCCAGCACGTCTCGGCCCACCAGTGGGTAGAGGTGTGGAAGATGAGGGTGTGAGGGAAGGAGGCTTGGAGGACCCAGAGGAAAAGAGCCAATACCCCGGACAATGAAGCTCATAAATCCATAGGAAACCTGGCTTTACTCCTTTGCTGTTGGCAGAATAGGCTGTTATATAGTATTTAGTGTGAACCACCACCTGACACTTGGGTATCTTCTTCACCGACAACGTTTTCTAATGGTATTTAGGAATGTAAAACCCCAAATGCTTTCAATCACAAGCAGCTCTGGGAGCAGGGAAGATCCCCGCGGGCCACCAGGTAGACGTTGCACCAGCTGGTCGTCCCCATCCCCTTAGCCCGGGGCAGGGAGGGACGGCAAAACGCTCCCGGCAAAGCTGTGAGCAACCACCTTACTTAGGTGCCCTCCACCTCTTTGGTGTCCTTACTGTAGCCGCTGACGCGAAGATACTGAAGGTGCCCTCAGGCGCTTAGCGTCGCTGCGGCGCTCGTGGAAGCAGGAAAGGCTGCTCCGGGGCCCGTCCCTGCCGCCCCGAGCCGGACAGCCCCCGCAGCGGTGGGGAGCGGCAGGTCCCCCCTCGCCATCCAGGGCGGCGGGCGGGCGGGACGCACGGCGGCCGCGGCAGGAGGAGGAGAGCCGCTCGGGCGGACGGCGCCGTGCCCTCCCGGCGCTCCGCGGCCCTCCGTTCCCCTCCGCCTCCAGGCGCCCTTGTTGTCCCGGAGGAAGCACGAGAGGGCCGCCGACGGGCTTCCAGGCGCGCGGCAGCCGATGGGGCTCGCTGATATGAGCCCCTCTAAATGAAGGCAGAAAGGAGGTGACAGGCAGTTTTCCGGAGCGGAGCGGTTGAAGCCGGGTCCCTCCGCACCCAGCAGCAAGGCATCGCCCCGGGTGGGCGACGCGCAACGCGAACACCTGAACCACGGCCGGCGGTGGGACAAGTCGCGCGGGCGAATAACTGAACAGGCTCCCAACAGGCTTCCGGCGTGTGCAACCCCGTCCGGCGGGGTTAACGAAACCCTGCAAAGCAACAGGCTCCAGGCTACGTTGGCAGCCTATAACGCCGCGGGAAGGGCTCCGGCGCTGGAGACGTCACCGAGGGCGCCGGCGGCGAGAGGGGGCGGCGGATGAGCCGGCGGTGGGGCAGCCAGGGCAGGGCGCCTCCGTCCGCGCTGAGCCAGCCTGCCCGCCGCCCGCCTTCAACCCGCTCGCGCCTCCCTCGGCGCCAGCCGAAGCAGAAGTGGTTTCGGGGTGGGAGAACAAAGTTTGCTCTCCGGGAGGAGCGGGAAGAAACAGAGCTCGCCAGGAGGGAAGGGCGGACTGCTTTGGGCCTGCCCGTTGCCTTGCCGCACTGAGATGGGCGCTTGGGGGACGATGCGCCGGCTCGGAGAGAGACCGATTTACAGCCGGGAGGTCCGGCCCCTCCTGCGGGATAAGGGCGCTTGGTTGCTGCAGAGGGGCCGGAGCAACACCCCGGGGCGCCCGGCTGCCCTACGCCCTCGCCAGCCTGCGCCGGGATCCGCGCGGCGTCCGAGGAGCCCAGCGACAAAACCCGTTCGAGGGAGCTTTTCCCAACCCGGGTCTTCCAAAAAAAGCAGCCACGGCTCCTCCTTTCCCGTTTGCTGCCCCGGGCTGCTCGCCGCCGTCGCGCACCAGCCCCGTGATCCTCCAGTGCACGCTGCGGTTGCTCCCTCGCGGTCTTCCCCCAGCGCGTATTTATTTGACGGGTTTCATTAAATTATCGCGCCGACATCAGTCGGTACACAACTACAAATTAATTTAGTGGGTTTGCGTTTTGGCTGACCTAATGTTCATTATACTCCAGTGGCATGTGTGTGTTTTCTATTTGGTAGTTTGCTTCGTGATAAGATACATAGTCCAAAGTACTACACGTAGAAATGGAGGTAATATTTACAGACACTCCGTGCAAATACTGCAATTACCTGATTAATTATAGCCCCTGTGTTTGTTCCTGGAGCTTTCACTCTCATCCCTCCTCCCGCTCCCCTTCTTCTGCTGCCACGTTTGTATGAAAGAGATGGGAACAGTCATCAGATCCTCATAAAAGAAGCAAACCCGTCTGGCTTTAAACCTAAGTTCACAGGGTGGCTCACAGCCCTCCTGCCCTCTCCCCGCTGTCGCCTTTGCCTGCAGGGGTTCGTCACGGCTGCGACGCAGGGAGCGCTGCTAGACGCTGCTGTGGTTTTGAAACAATCCCAGGCCAGAAGATGGGGAATCGCAGCCTGAACACAGCCCTGAAGAAGAATGAGAAGCAAAGTCAAGAGGGACTTTGCAACGGTGTTAAACATGCAGGAGCGCTGTAACTGTGGTTCCCCTTAACCGCAGAAAATGAGCAAGCTGCCGACTGCGCGCTGGGGACTGACAGGCGGACAGTTGTATGAATGAATGTTGCATTTGTATAGCGCTTTCCATCCTGGGATCAAAAAGCACTTGAAAAACTCTGTGCAGCCGAGCCAAGATGCAACCGCTGAAGTCGGCCACCTCGGAGGGGAAATGCAGCAGCTGGTGGCGCCGGCCCAACCGCCAGTACCGGGCAACTGCTCCGCTCTTAAATGTAGGCATTTAAGTGCAATTGGAGGGAAGGACTCAGGCAGCAATATTTGACCTCGTTCTTCTCTGATACGTATCTGTGACAGCAGTTCTACTTACTGCAGCGAAGTCAGTGCCGATTTAGAGCGGTTTGGGAGGGCTTGCAGCTGCTTTTAGTGTGCCCTGGGAGACGGCTGAGAGCTGACCGCGGGCTCGGGGTGGCAGAGGGCAGCACCTCTACTGTGCTGATAAACGCCCCCAGCCACTCGTGGGGGTGACGGGGACGGCCACGCTCCCAGCCCCGCTGGCCCTTGGGGAGCCTGAGCCCAGCGACGGTAGGATGCAGCATCAGCTCGAAGCAAACGGTCCCGTGCAGGTGTCCGGCACAGAGCGCAGCCACTCTGGTGTAACCATGCGAGGGCCGTAGCCAGCCGATTTGGGAGCGTTCCCCGCCACTTCTCCCCCATGCAAAGCACGACTCGGAGGCAGGGAAGGGAGCAGCATGTCCCAGCTTGGCCAGACTTCAGAACCGCACGCGGTGCGGCCACGGCTCGTCCTTCCGACCAGGGGAAAGGATGGGCGTGAAGGTAGGAGAAGCAAAAGTCCTGGAAACTGCTTCCAGACTGATGGCAACGCAGAGCGAGCGGGACTTTGGAGACTTTAGCAGGAAAAAGGAGCTGACAGAAAGGAGCGGGTGGGCAAGGGTTGACCCCATCGCCCAGCTCGCACTCTTAGTCCTTCTTGCAGAGAATTGCTTCTTCCTCCCGCTGCCGTTTCGCCCTCGTCTTGCCCAGCTAGTGACTGCTCATCACTAGCGCTCTGCCGTTCCTCACCTGCTCGCAGGTGCAACTCTTTCCTGCTCCCTTGGCCCATGATCTCCGCAGGGTAACTGCTCCCTGCCCCCTGCCAAGAGGCTTCCTATGGGCTGCCATTGGTGCTTAAGCACCTTGGAGCCAGGAAGCCTGCAGGAATGCAGTTGCATTATCCCTGTGCTGAATCCATCAATGCCCTGATCTCCGAGGTGAAATAGAAATTGCATTACAAACGAAACGCTCTATTGCTCCCCTTTACCTCCTGCGATCACCGGAGATCTTTGCGGCTAGTGTGCGAGACAGCTCTTCCCTGCTAATTAGCATTTAAAAGTGCTCTTCTCTTTCCCTGCCACCGTGACACGGGGTCTGCGCTGGCCCGGGCTGTTCCCTGCAATAATTCATCACTTTGGGAACATCAGAGGGCTCACCGTCAGCTCACGGGCTTGTGCCGAAACCAGCTCTGTCCTCCTGCATCTGAGGCACTAGCCTTGGCACAAGCTGCTTCAGGACTTCAATCAGATCTCATTCTTAGAAGACACTTGTCCAAAGAGAGTGGGTCTGGTTTTACGAGCAGGATTTTTTTTTTTTCTCCACATGGATAAACAGTTTGGCCAAAGAAAACGCTATGTTGTGTGTGTGTCACCTGCGGAAAACCCCTGAACACGCCGCGCTTCCCGGGCTCCCGTTGAAATTCCACCTTTTCTGTGTACAGAGCGTAAGCAGCTGGGGGCAGATACTGTCCTTCACTTTGCCTGTTCGCAGCGCTTAGTACAATAAGGGCCACAAGAAGATCAGTAATTCCCATCGGTCCTCTGCTGTCCTGCCAAACCCATAAAGTACAATCCACCCGCCGCTGCAGATTCCCACACGGGAGCAGAGTGACTTGGGGAACAGGCTGGCTTGCGGCCTCCCCGTTCGCTCTGCCGCGGGCGGCAGCTGTCGTCTCAGGGCACGTGGGCAAAAGCAGCCCCGCGTCCCCCCGTGCATCGACATCCGGGCCGCGTTCGCCTTGTCCCTCCCCGGCGTCAAGCCTGCAACAGCTGGGAGATGCTGCTCCGCCACGAGCCCTTCGCTGGCAGGCCAAGAGCTGGATTGAGAACGGGGGGCACAAGGGATTTCTCTCCTCCTGCCACGTTAGCTGCACGTGGCAAACAGCGTGCCAGAGGACAGCTGTCAGGACCGCATCCATTCGGGGCTCGGTGCGCGCGCGCGCAGCCCACGACTCACCTCCCATGTCCCCTGGGGCGTCAACCACGACTGCAGAAATGTCCCCTTCTCCTCTCCCCCCGACCGCCCCGGCAGCAGTGACCACCGCCACGTTCGGGAGCTCCTCGCTCCCTCTTGGGTCCTGCCTCTTTCTGTGCCTGAAAGTGATATTTCCGGGCAGCTCAACCGTTCCCCACCGAACGCCCCGTTCACAGAGCCCGGCGGTATTCGGGCTCTCTGCTGACTCCTTCCTCCTTCGCCTCGCGTCGCTAGCCAAAGTCACGAGTGGGTGTTTGTACTCAGCCCTGTATTTCATATTATCGGGGGGGAAAAAAAGGCGTGTTACAGTGCATATATAAAATAGTGCATATATGGTTAGCAATGGCTGAGCCTCGGAAGGTGCAGAAAAGGTATTAAATCAATGACTTGGTCTCTCTGCTCTAGCACAGGAGCTGCCAAGCCGAGCTTACCCAGGGGCTGGCGACGGGCCGCGGGAGCAGCCCGGGGCTCGGTCTCTGGCCGCGCGTGTCAGGCGGTTTGCCGCGGCGAATGACTCAAAAACCCGCCTCGGCTTCTGCGTTCCTGGGTGCACGCTTGGTTTTCCCCTTTCTGAGCAAAACCGGCAATGCCGAAGCGGGGAGCCTAGCGCCCTGCCTCTGTGCCAAGGCGTAAAGGCCGGCTCTGCCCCGGGTGGGCGGCCGTCACGCTGCACCGAGCGCCCTGGGCAAACCCCAGCGGGTGCTCGGCACAATTCGGCTGCCGAGCTGGAGGCGCCTGACCCAAGGGATCCCTTAGTAGGAAGGTGTCTTTGCTGGATTATATTTCCAAAACTGTTAGGTAAGATTTTTTAGTTTGTCTTTTTTAATGTAGCCCATGTTGGCAAGCATTAAAATGGTGTAGGTTTGGTCCAGGCATTTCCGAATGGTCCTTGCTCCTCCTGGGGATGTTTCGCCAGGCGCAACGCCTGTGAGCTCTCCTCCCAGGCCCACCAGTTGCTGCTGGCATTCGTTAGCGGACAGTTAATTGCGTCTCTCCAGACCCTGAGCACTAAAAGACCAAAGAGTTGGTTTTCATTTCGTAAAAGCAGCACTAATCTCATTTTTAATGTTAATTCACGCAGCTCTGCGAATTCTCTCTCAGCCCGGCGTTTGGATGTGGAAACTGGCGTTTTCTGTCCGTGCGTGCTATGTCCTTTTTCACCGAGCTCCTCCTTCCGCCTGAAATACCCTTCTTATTTCACCTGCTGTACGAAGCACTCAGGGTGCACCCGGTGATAAGAAGGAAGCTGGGCTACGGTCCAAGCCACCGATGTCCCTCGGGTTTCTCTATCTAGCTTGCCTGTCTATTAATTTCTTAATTGCCCATCACTTTCGCGTCTGCACGGCCCGCGCGAGAGCACTGATCTGGGATTTCCCACCCCGCGGCGTCTCTGGCGGCTCCCTAGGGCGCCGGGAGCCAGCTTTATCCCGAGGTAGCCGCTTCCGCCAAGATCCCGTTCACGAGCTGAGCTACGAAAAGCCAAGCCTGGCTCATTACTTGCAGCTCCGGGAACGGGAGCCGTGGAGGAGGAAGCGTGTTTTTGGGACGGGACTCTGTCAGAACGGAAAATTACACAATTGCCAGGAAACGGAGCCCGTCTGAAGCCCAATTAGCCCAATCGCCGCGGCCCCACGAAGCTGCTGGCAGGGTTACGTAAAGCTCTTCTCATTCCTCAGAGGGCCGCGAAGGCAGCTCTCTCCCAGTCCTCTTCGGGACTCGCTAACCATCACCCCCGGCAGAGCCTTATTTTGTTGCGCTGTTGTGGTCTCGGAGAGGGCTGTGCTGTGTCTTAGTCGAGCCAGGCCCCCCCCCGGCGCCGCGTGGGGTCTCCCGGTGTGGGGGGACGCGGAGCCAGAGTTGCCCCTGAAGTGCTGCTGGCCACGGAGGAGGACGTGGCCGAGGAAGCAGGTCCTAATCTTCTCCTCATCACCAACTAGTTGTGTGACCGCGGGGAAGTTGCCTCCCATATCTAGTTCACACTTCCCTTTCTTCACAGCGGAGACAGCAGCCGTTTGTGTTCGTTGCAGAACTTCATTCATTCGTGTTTGTTTATGGTATCTCAGATGATGGAGGAACCGTGGGCAGGGAGGCAGTCAGGAGAATGAGTTCCTATTTGCTCCTCAGCTAGAAACAGTAACCTGCTTTAGATTAAAAACACAAAAAAAGACCCCCAGAGTGGTTGTTCCTCGGATTTTACTGTTGCTCCTTTTGAAATCTCCCCCGCTCTCCGGCCTCGTGCGGCCGGGGTGAAACGGGGACCGTTTCCCAGCGCGCCGAGCCGGTGGCTTCCTTCCCCTGGCAGCAATGACAATGCAAACCAAAATAGATAATGCATTTAAAAAATCTACAGCGGATCGTCATGGCGATAAATAATTGTAGCCTGTTGCCATAGCAACTCTAGCTGTAATAAAGAGAGAGGCCTACGTGCAGCTTAGCTAAATTTAGTTGCTCCAAACTATTAAAAATATTTTCAAATACTCTGGTAACTCTTTCCCAAATTTCCTAGGGTTGCAAATCGGAGTTAGACTTTAATCTTCATTCGCGCTCGCTTGTTGTCCCTCTGTTCCAAGTACCCTTCCTAACTGAAACAATCAATTACATTCGATTTAGAAGTCTTTAAGCCGAGGAAGGCACCGAGGACTTTTTCTGTTTCCCAGGCAGCCGAGCCTTTCCACCCGGAAGTTTAAAATCTCCCGGTAGGAGATTTTGGCTTTTGCCAGGCGCGGTGGGAACCTGCGCCGCGGGATCTCTCGTGCGTCTCGGGACTTTTGCCGTGATGCAAATAAATCAGGAAAATTAATAAAGAAGCGGCTGGGCTGACCTATCCCACTGCATAAAGCGCCTCTTAACCCTTCCTCCAGATTTTTCCCGCCGTCGGTATAGGTGGCTCTCCGTGAGCTACGTCTCCTGGGAGGAGCGGGGAAGCACACGAGGGCAGGAGACCCGGTTTCCTGAGGTTTCCACCCGCACTCATTTATGTTTTGCCTTTCGGCTGTTAATTCAAACCTCGTGCCTGAGCAAAAGTTGTTTGGGGTGAAGCTGTTGGTGGAGCCAGGCGGAGCCCGTGCGTCGGGGCCGCGCGCCGGCCCCCGGGTAGGTTCGGTGGGAGAAGAGCTCGTTCGCCACGGTGGGACCGACCGCCTTTCCGGGGAAGCCTTTCGGTCGGGCCGGGGAGAGGCGGTTAACCCCCCTTGCCTTGTCTGTGCTTTCCTCGGGCAGACAGGCTAAAAGATGTGCTTTTTCATAAACTCGAGCTGCGAAATAATTTACTGAACGCTTCCTCGGAGCTATTTGTTTTGCTATCAGCCGGTGCCGTGGTGTTAATGGCGCAATGAATTATAGTTGCTGGAGTACGGGGTAACATGTTAATAGTCCCCTGCCACAGGCGAAGAGGACTACCAGGCACGTTTTAGCTAGTGTAATGTTCCGTGTCTCTGAAGAGACAAAAACAAGTCATTTCATTGTTTTCTCATTGAAAAGAGACTTGAGACTAGGACTCCCCAACAAAAAACCAGAACCTATGGTACCAGAAGCAGAAATCCCTAAATTCCCAGTAACTGCTGATTTAGTCTTGCACCAGCGCAAAACCAGAGAAACGCATCTTGAGCACTCTTTAGCGTATCTGTGTCTGTAATGGTGGAAGTTTCATTTATTACGGGACGGGAAACGCGGCCACGAGCTCCACGCTGGGAGAAGAGCCGGGGGATGGAGGCGCTGCGCAGAGCCGCAGAAGTCTGGTCGACCTTTACCTTGGACGCTATACAGGGCCTTGGGGAAAGTCCCCTGCCTATGCTCCTCTGCTGCCGTTTCCAAAGCGTGCAGCGAGACCCAAGCAATTCCCCCTGCCCACTTCGATCTCGCTTGGGAGCTCTTCACGGCCAGGACCTGGGTTTCGCCGGGACGTTTGCACAGTGCCTAACACCCTGGAGCCGAACTGCAAAAAACCACCAGGCTGGGGAACGGGAAGCCGGATCTTTACCTTTGGGGCAACGCCACGGTTTAGGAAGGAAGCAGCACACGGGAAATGCTGCCCAGCAAGAGTCGCCCAGGCTGCGCCATGGGGCCGCCCGGGCCGGCGTCGCCCTCTCTTGCAGTCCCGGCGCAGCCCATCGTCCTGGAGCTTGTTGTGAACCAAAATTTTGGCTACAGGGTCTAAATCAGGTTTTAAAAATAGCGTGCCTTTTTTTTTTTCCTCTCTTGTTATAAACAGACATTATTATCTCATGGAAACATTTAACCTCAAATGGAACCTCGGCTAATTTTTGCTCTGTTTATTATAGCCCGTGAAATATGAATGAGCGCCACAAATATAACTCTATATGATTATTGAGTGGTGATGGGCCAGCTGGCAAGGAGTCAGCTGTTTGGGTAAAGAACCAAAAGTTCTGATATTGGGCTGAGCTTTATCCGAAAGCTCCTGACCTCTGAGGCAGAGAATATTGGCTCGGAGAGCTCCGAGCGTTGTCCTTTCTCTCTGAACTTCAGCGTTTCTGATCCTGGTCGTGGTTGCAATCAGGAAACAGAAGGGCCAATGGCAAAAATGCATATCAGGGTAAAAAGTTACTGGTTTACTTGAAAATCATGTGAATTAAAAATATATATCTTTACACTTTTATTTGTGCTTTTTCATTTAAAAAAAATGTCTGTAATGTAGAATGGTATTATTCCTATTTCCCATTTTGATGCAATACATGCAATTACGTAACTAAAACTGTGATGGGAAAATTTTGACTGAAGCACCTTTTCATAGTCTAAAGAAGAGTATAATTTTCCTTTAATTTTGTTTGAGCAAGTGGATTTGCCACCAAAAACCTAAAGTCAAAATAACTATGGAAGCCAATGCCACCAATTCTGCAACCGGTTCCTGAAAAATCACTGTGAATTATCGGGGCTGGGGAATTTGTGTCAAGGATGATCCTTTTTGGCTCTGAGTGTGTAGAGCTCCTGGGACAGTGGCATCACGTAACCTAGCTAGGTTGGCTAGATATTATTTTAATAACCATAATGATGCCTGTTGATGTAATGGCAGCTTGCAGGTATCTGAAGCCTTCAAGACTACTCATTTAACGTGTACGACTTGACTTATGCCGTAAAAGAAATATTATGCTAACCAATATGTACCAGCTCAGCCTGCCAGGTCTTTGCTCATTTTCGGAAGCGGGGCAGCACCCCGCTCCCGCCGGATCGGCTCCCATGGGTGCTGCGGGGCCCCCACCACCGCCAGAGCCGCCGCCACCGCGCTTCGACAGCCACTGCTTTGACAAGTCCTTACAACAGGGCTTTGTAGGGACTCCGATTTGGCTGGCGTGGCCCTCGTTAGTAGACACCCACGTATTGGGTACAGAAGGGCAAAACTTGCTCTTTTTGCGAGCTGTTTATTGGAGAAGCTTTCAGCTTTACTGGTCGGATTTCTGTTACGGAAATCGCAAAGGTTGGAAAGCACTCAGCCTCCTTCGCTCCTCCCAGGGACTTCTCAAAGCCGCGATACCTTCCCAGCACTCTCAGTGCAAAACGCGCTGGCTGAAAAGCCCGGGGTCACGACTGGTTTTCACAAAGACGCAGCAGAAGTCTACCGGAAAATGTAATATGTTTAACTCCACTTATTGACTAGTCCCTTAAAAAAATCCTGCACTGGAAGAACACCTTCTTTTTATAGCGGTAATGAAGACAACACCAAAATGTTCCGTTAGTCGGAAAATAAGAATTAGCTGTACTGTTTTCTGGACAATTGACAGGTATATCATTTGTATGGTGGTTTAACTACGACAATTGATGTGTGGGCTAGATCATTTTTACATTACATCTGCGCTTAAAAATAATTTCATCTGAAAAAGAAGAGATTAAATTGGATATTAAGGAACCAATAGTTAGAAATGCTTTGTGGAGTGGACAGACAAATATTTCTATTGGAAAAGGTCAACTTGTTCCAAAGAAGAACTCAAACACCGCAAGCAGAAGAACGGTTCTGCCATCCTTTTTCCATGAGAGTTTCCATACTTTCGCAGATGATACTTTTTGGACAGAAATAGGTATTGCTCATGTTTCAACAATATAACAAAAATGCTTAATTCAGTATGGAGCAAGATTCTTTAATATGGAAATGACTAAACACAATTCTGTTATTTTTTTTAATGCAAGCAAGAAAATGAAACAGAAATGAACAGTCAAAAGTGCATCTGAAGAACTAGCCATAGGATGGAAACAGAGGTAACTGCCTGTTAGACACCCTTCCTAGCTGTATTATAGAATACTTCTAGTACTTTTTAGGACTGCAGCATTTAATTTTTGAGTGATATATTCCCTGCTTAGCTAAACAGAGATTAATTTGTATTCTGCTATGAAATGTTACCTAATATGTTGGGTTTTTTTTTTTTGTCTATTCCAAACTGCACAGAAACAAGAAATTATTCATTGCTGCCTGTTCTTTGATTTAACAAAGCACTAAACTTAAAACATACGCAGGGGGCAAAGTCTCTTTGTAGGTTCCCAATTTCCCAATGATCACAGTTACTTGGAAATAATTTAAAAATTGCCGTCCAGCCACTCAGATGCTGGTATTTGCCCAAGAGTGAAGTGATGTTGGACATCTGCGGGGTGGCGCAGGGAGAGGAGCAGGCTGCGGTGTGCCGATGTCTTGGAAGAGTCTCCGTGGTTTTTGCCCACGTTTGTAACCGCGTGGGAATTTTCTCATCTCTGAACGCGCATCTGCGATATACTGCCCTAACACTGAAAAAAAGCAGGACCCTCCCCAAACTTCTGGCTCCCCCAAGCTAAAGGGTAACTCTGGAGGAGGCAGAAATTCACCCTTTGTGCTTCCAGCCGCTGCTGCGGTAACTTGACTTTTCTGCCCGCCTCCGTTAGGCAGGGGATGCTCCGGGCGCGCGGGACAATCCCGCGTTGGCTCGGGATCTCCGGCACGCAGCAGGATGGACAACTGGAAGAAACAGAGCAACAGGAGAAAGAAAAGATCTGTCCCGTAAGAGACCGTAGTTCCTAGCTGGTGCGGGAAGGAGCAAAGCGTGTTCGCTGCCGCTCTGCAGCAAGTGCAAAAGAGCGCCTTGCCGAGCCCCAAAACAGACCTCGCGAGCATCCTTTGCGGGCGCAGGGACGGCCCCAGAGTCGGGGGCAATTCGCTTGCCGGCAGTGGCAGTACAGTCACTCCCGAGGCCGTGCCGATCGCCAGTTAGCTGACCGAGTCCCCGGCGGTCCTCGGAGCGCCGGCGGCGGCGGCAGCGGCTTGGGGGCCGCGGCTCTCGGCGATCCGCCGGAGCGCTGCTGCCGCGGGGTGAGGGAAGGTGGAGGCACCCAAAGGGCCTGATTGACTCAGGATATTTTGCAGCCCCGACGGGGCCACGTAGGAGCCTCCTGCCGCCCCTCGCCCACCCCTTCCCCGCCCCGGCGGGTCTGGCCGGCAGCCTGAGGCAGGCGGCGTGGGCGATGCTGATGGGGACGCGGCCAGGGGCCACCCCGGGGTGGGCGGCGTGGGCGAGCGCTTGGTGCCCCGAAGCGGTGGAGCGGCGCTGGAGGGTGCGCGCCGGGGCGCCGAGCCCCGAGCTGCCCTCCGAGGGGGTGCCAGGCCTCCGCCGCCCGCCTCGGGGGTGGGGGGTCCCTCCGAGAGGAACGCCAGCCATCAAAATTCGAGCAATATCTCGCTGCCGTGGGAGTTAAAGAAAGTCCGAGAGGGCCGCTGGTTTTTTCCGTAGTCGGCTGGCCCGGAGAGCGTCTGCTTCGGCAGAGCTCACCACGCGCCTCCCGTCAAAACCTGAAGGAAGAACTTGATTTCTTCCAAAGTCCGTGTCCCTCACGTTACAAAAGGACGTTTACCACCCCCGCGCCGGCAAAAACCCTCGGAAAGAATAACGTGTCGATAAACACCCCAGTTGCTCAGGAAGACGCGGATTTACATCTCTGAGTCAGATCTTTGCAGCTCCCTGCATATGGTCTGCGTGAGATGCGGTTTCTGGCTTAGTGACTCACTCGACACCAATATAAAGAAATCGTTTGAGACGGAGCGAGCAAACAACACTCGTTTGGCCAACTAAAGCTCCGAGGGGCGAGGGAAAGAGGCTGCTTCGGCTCCGTCTGCCGCTGGGGTCCATCAGGAGTATCGCTGCCGTTACCTTCTCAAAAATTTCTTACAATTGCCTTTCTGTCGGATTTTTGCTGTGGTCAGAAATGTCTAAGATTGCTAAAACTGAAAGAGATTAGAAAAATGCTTTTCTCCCTATCTTTCCAGGTTGTTTCCTGAGTGCATTCGATAGCCCTCTGCGGACAGGGTGTTGGGTTTCGCTGTTTCCACTGTGCGGTCGGCGAGGTAGTTTCCTTCGGATGTTCCTGTGGGTTTTTCATAATGGGGTAAGGAGAGCGAGAGAAAAACAGTTTAAAATACTATGGTTAAAGCCACAAAAATTGGCAGGTGGACTCACCCACGTCAAGTGCAAAAATGCAGACCTGGGCAGCTATTCGTTAATAGAAGGACAACTTATTTTGGAACTGATTGGATTGCCGGGGGACAGCGTTGTGTCGGATGAGCTTGCAGCCGAGCCTGGGTGTCAAGGTTGCTTGTCATTTAGTTTGATTTCCGATTTTCTTTTTTTTAAACTATATTCTGGTCGCTTTAAAAGCATACAGCAACAATTCAGCTGTCATTACTGAGCAAAAATATATACATCACGGTAGGGAAAGACTCTGCATTGTCCAAATTACATCATCTAGCATTTTAGGGGAAGGTGTCTATCGGCAGCCTCGTAAGAGTGCCTCTTTTTGTGTTTTGCATGCCCGGTGCTGCTCCTGACTCTTTTCCCACTGCACATTTCAGATTCTGAACTTGGAAATGCTTCTCCTCCCTAGCCCAGCCAACAGACTTCAAAAATCTCAGGAATCCCTGAATTTATTCAAATAGCTCTCTGTAACCTATGGTCTTTTTATTTGAAAGAGCAATATTCAATCCAGAACTGTTTAATTAATTCAAGAGTGTTACACTTAAGCAAGTACAGCAAAATTATCACAAGGGATACTATAGCCATTAAATAATCAAATAGCAATACCATTAAGTCACTAATTGGTATGTACAATAAATGGCTAGACTGTGTTAATGGAATCTCTCATATATCCTGAGAAGGGTCTGAGCCTGTACTGCTGTACAGGAACGAGAAAGCTTTCCTTTTTCAGGATTTATCCTGCATCCAGAAATGCCTCTATCCAGCCACCAGTACCAACTTTCGCATTCTTACTACTTAGCCTAGGAAAGACTTCCAGGAAATTCCTGGGAACACTGACTAAGGAAGAAATCAGGATCTTTGTCCAAATAGCTGTCCTTAGACTATCCAAGAATGAAGCACTACCGTATGCATGGATATTATAGCTCCTGGTCACATAATTTCTGCATTCAAGTATCAAGCCATTGACTGGTACTGAACAGTAAAATACTCAGAATATATCCACCTGGAGGCTATACCATAGCCATATATAACAATATCTGGGGAATAATTTACATACTCAAATGCAAAATATTAGGTGAATGAAGGAACAGAAGAAAAAGCAGAAAAGCACAAATTTATTCTAAAGGTAAACAAGGTCTATGGAAGAATTCCTGGCAATGTTGAGAGAAAGATACTTCGCATAATACCCTGGCAATATGGTCTTGAAACGTCCTTAGATGCTTTGTCCTGTGATTGTACTACGGCAGTGGCTTGAGCTGCAGCAGCGCATCGGTGTGCCTTGGCTCCAGCACAGGTAGGTGTACATGCAACAGCCCCAAGACCAGGAAAATCAGATTTAGAGAAGACGAACAAGGACAGAAGAAGTGTCGTGACCAAGGTTACCAAACGGGTCAGGAACTACCTTAGAAGAAAACCCCAGGTCTTTGAAATGCTGCTCCGGAGGTGGTTGCTCGGACCACAGCGCTTTCCACACGAGCAACCCCATAGACAGGGGAAGAATGACAAATTTTTAATTAAGGAAGCTGACCTCTCAGTTATGCAGACACAACTTCCATAATACCAGGCTAAGCAACTGCTTTTCTACTTATCCACAAAAAAGCCTCCAGGAAAAGAGATTCAAAAGCAAAAAAGTGTATCCCACTTTTTTCACAAATGGTCTCCTGATCTTGGCTGCTGACAGTCTATCGTGCTGGCTCTGGAAAAGTTAATCAAGGATACGCACATTCCTCAAAGTGGACCCCACCAGATAATGTCATGTTTTAATTAGGCAGAACCAAGGAAACTGTTTACAAGGCTCTTTCAAATGCCTCCCTTGTGTTGGCACCCTCCTACCACAATGGCAATATTTAGTAGGAAGGTCCTAGGTATAGTTCTCCTGCGGCTTATCTGAATGTCAGTCAGCTCATCAGAAGCGCATAGTGAAAAGTGATGAAAACCAAAGAGGATCAGTGTCTGTTTTGCTTGGGAAGCAGTGTTCTGGTTGTGGAAAAGTTTGGGCTGCATTAGTGAATTTTCTCCAGTAGGGGTTGCAAGAAATGTGACCTGAGCCCACTGTGAAAAGGGCTGCCCTGAAGCCTTGGGGTCACTGCCCAGGCCATACACGGGGGGAAGAGGGAAAATCCACCCTCCAGCTTGGTGCTCTGACTGGACAAAAGTCTTACTGGACTCTCTACATGACCGTGCGCTCTTTCTTTACTGACATTGATAGGAAACTCCTATAGTGGGTCCGTTGGCTGCCTGCTTGTCGTGCCTTGCCAGTAGCCAAGAAGCGAGTACGGCCGCCTTCATCGCCGCTTCTCACTCTTGGAATGGAAATGGGGCTCTGCCGAAGCCCCATGGAAATGAAGCAGAATATCTGATATCGGAAGAGTTTGGGTGACACCGCAGGTGCTGGAATCGCTGAACACCAGGGTAAGGAAGAGGCAGCAGGCAAGGCAGAGTCAGCTCATGGTGGAGAGATGTCAAAATGCTGCTGAGGGGAGTTCAGGGTAGGATAGATGAGGTCTGGAGTGACTATCTGCATTACTGCCCTTTTTATCCACCTCATACCATATGCTGTTGACAAAATAGCTATAATATAAAGGAATCCCTTCACTTCCCCTGAGATGCAGCTACGTTAGGTGAGGGAGCTGTAGTCAATACTTGGTGCTTTTTACACCGTAAAGGGAATTTACCGAGGCATAATTAAATTACCCAATGTGAATTCAGCTGCGTTACGAGGATGGGCAAACCCTTCCCCTTTGGAATAGGGAAGCAGAACTTGCCCTGACCAGAAGTCACTTGGGTTTTGTGTGTCCACCAGAAGAAAAATGACATTAAAAGTTCATTGATATTTCTCAGCTGATATGACTGAGTCTGACTCAGACCAGTGGAAATTGCAGGACATTGTCTCAGAGGGCTCTTGCAAGTTAATAAAAAGTTTCCTGGAATGATTTCCAACTCTGGATTGCACAAAGGAAGAGAATGAAAGGAAATGGGAAAACTCGGGTTACACAAAGCACTGCAGAGCACTTGTGAAAGCAATTTTCTAACAGTTGTGGGTAAAGGATCCAGATCTATATGTTTTGGGGATTTTGTAGATTGATAGGTACTTATTTACCTCAATATCCAACATTCCAGTTACTCAAATATATAGTTTCACCTTTCTCTTGTTACAAAGATGCCTTCTTTAGTATATTTTCTACGAGACTGGTTGGTACTTCACAATCTGGGTGTCACTTCCTTTTACAGAAGAAGAGGGTTGGATCAAAACCTGAAACTCATCTCATCTGAAAATAAATTAACCCTTTAAACAATTGTTTGAGTAAGTCGTGGAAGAACTGAGGGGGTAAGGAGGACTGAAAAAAAAGACTTATTTGCTACAGTCTTCAAGGAACAAATGAAGAATGATCCTAACATCTGGCTTATAACTTTAATGTACATAGTATAACAATAGAAGGCATTCTTAAGTTTTTACAATGAAATACCCAGGAAGATCATCAGAGAGATGAGTTTGATGTTAGTTCATGCTAGCCGGGGATGTCCGCCTGTTAGCAACACACAGGAGGTGTCTGTGAAGAGAAGATGGGGACATGGCTGCGGTGGGGAAAGCCCAGCCAGATGGACAAGTGGGTGGAAATAAGAGTAGTAGCAGCAGGGGCCCAGAGGAGGCTCAGGTCGATGGGGGCCAGCTAGGATGCGGTTTGAGGGGCAGCTGTGGCTCGTATAAATGTGTTTGGAGTCTGTTTTGCCTTCCTTCCCCAGGCCCCATAGCTCAGCTTGGAGGTCCAGCCCCATACAAGCTTCTGTTGCACTTCACCTGTGGCCAGTAAAGTCTCGTCAGCGGATGCAATTCAGTGAATCCACGGAGTTTCCTGAGGTTGCAAAGGCTTTGAAAGCTCCTGTTACAGCCCTTCTGTTTGGAAAGTGTGTACTAGATGTTCGCCAGATAGCTGCAAAAGACCTGTATGTGTTTTCTTCTCCTTTTCTAATCGCTGACATTCAAATACTATTCAGATAATATCTGTAAAATATTAACCTGTTAGACAATGTGTCCTATGAAAGTAAGTCCTGATACGAAGGTAATTTTTTCAGTGTTACGTACCGGTGAGAAACAACACAGTTAAAAAGAAAAAATGACTGAAAGAGTAGAGCAATAGAGCTGGATATTCTCCTCTTTATTTAGAGTCAACCTAGCTACCACTGGACCGTTCAGCACTCTGGCATTACAACAGCAAAGCCCTAATCAATGTGGATGAAGGTTTTCATGGTTTTCATGTAGTGAAAAATTTATGTAAGTTTATCTGGAAGATTTCTAAAATGAATAGCATTTGTCGTATGAATATCACACCATTAGTGTCTATCTGAAATACCAGCAGTCTACTATGCATTTTAACAGAAGAATGGGAACACTAACATTATCTGAGCTGTAATTACTGTGGGGAGGAGCAAAATACTGGTAATGGGGACAGAAGCTGGTTTGTCCTGGCCCCGTCTGTCCCAAGCCCGTCGCCAGGTGTTGGGACGTGTTTGCTGCCTGAGAGCTGTTTTAGGGCATCAGAAACCCCAAACCAAAGACATCTGCTGAGCAAGATGTTCTCAGTTTGAAAATGTGATGGCATTTGGGGTATCACAGACTTAATTTGCGTTATCCTTGCATATGTGCAGCTTGTCACCAGAAACCAAATTTTCTGAAGTGGCAATGCACTGTGCAAACACTGCAACCGTTATCTTCTGCCACCATTTACACACCTCTTGTGGATGGCAAATAGGGAATGAATTGCGGTCCCAACGCTTCTTGCTCAGTTGTCCTTCCAGAAAAAAAAAAAAAAAGAAAGAGTCATTTAAAATCCACTTTTCATAAATACGGTAGTGCTCTGTAACACGGCATGAGTAACTCAAGCTAAGAGCTTGATCCCGGCCTCTGTTATGTGAGCTTGGAAACCTCCTCCAGTACTTTGTACTTTTGTGTGCGTGTGAGTCTTTCTACAGGCATCTGCACGTGGAGGCTTGGGGAAGATTTTAGGGTGCGCAGAAATGCATGCGGCTGCTGTTCAGCAGCAGGAGGCTGCTCCAGGCACGATGCTCCTGCGACTCCTGCAGCGAGGCAGAGGAAAGTGAAGCCCAAAGGCAAGGCAGCTTTAAACTTAATTTCAAGCTCTTCTCTGAGAGCCGACGGGAAGGCTGAGACGAGCGCTGCTGCCTGGACCCTCGGCTCCCAAAACCCAGGAGCTGCGGAGCTGCTGAGTGCCAGAGCTGAGAGGAGCATCCCTCATTCCCGTGCTCAGCAGGGAACGGCTCTTGGCTATATCGCAAAATAGCTTCAATCTTTGCTTTATCCTCCGTTGTGTGAACACGCACAAGCCGTCTGCTAGGACCTCTCTCCTTGGGTTGGGAAAATGGGCAGCAAAAGGCCAATTTCCCACCTTCGGTGGGCATCAATGCAGGAAAACGTCCCTTCAGTCGGGACGTCACCGCTATAAAGCCAGGGCAGCGTTGCCCAGTGAAAGGCAAGTGCCTGCACAGTGAGGAGGTAACGTTTTACTGGGGAGGAGAAGTGCTGGAAACCAGCCTCTGCTGTGCCAGAACACGCTGCTCGTTATATGATATTAATAGCGCGATTTGGAGAGGCCACTGCTGCATTTGGGCTCTGGAGTTATATAGCTCCATAAGCTACTAAACACATAAAAACATATTACCCTTTAAGATCTTGATTGTCTCTGGTTTACTATGCCTACTCAAGAGTGTTATGTTTTACAAGGGACGCTATTACAGTACATATGATAAAACTCCTGTATCATTGCCACAGCCAGCGTGGCTTGTGCCGTGATCCGCGGGGGAAAGGGGTGTGAAGTGAAGCCATGAGGCTTCAAGGTTTAAATGCCAAATTTAACGCATGGGTCCAGGGAAAGTGATCCAGGAGTAAAGTGAATATGCAGGTCTAGTCCTCCTCTTGCTCTTCAGGAGCAATGACGCTCTCCAGAAAGCAGAAGTTCTTCAAGGTTTCTTCCTGAGGTCCTTAAGATCTGGTCAAATCAGAAGGTGCCACCACACAGAAGAAAGCTAGCAACGCAGCCTCCTCTCTGCTGTTGCTATCTGGATCTGGCAGGTGGAGAAAGCAGCCAAACATCCTCATCCTTTATCTTGAATTTACTAATCTATGCCAAACTCCTGTGAGCGCAGCAGTCTCAGATAAGATGCTGCCCTACAATGATGGACATTCTCCTGAAAAATCAGGTCTCAGCAGATTTCGATAAGGAACTGGAATCTCATGCCTTAAACCATATCTGATTTTGCCTGGAGATGATAATACTTTTTTTTTTTTTCCTCTACGCTGGCTACAGCAAACAATGCAAATCCTCAGGTACAAAGATATAGATGTCAAACCTAATTGAAAAGCCTCTTATTTAGGAATGTACTTAAACATGTGCTCAGCTTCAGTGACACATCCTGAACAATGATGGTCTTAAAAATGTATTTAAGTGTTTTCCCTCACCTGTGATGAATTTTGGTAAAATATTATCTAATGCATTTTTCTAATATAAGACCACTTGGCAGAAAGAGTACTTTTCCAGGCAAAATTACTTACCTTTTCAGGAGAGATTTCTTTCTTAAATGTTTTGCATTAGACTGGCGGGGGGAGGTTCAGTAGCGTTTAAAATTTTTGCATGATAAATAACTGTGCCGTGAAAAAAGGAGACTGACAAATGAATTCTTCCTTTGAAGCCTAGAAAAAAAGGTGGTCTTGGACAGATGATCTGTAAACAAGGGAAAGTGGGAGTTCATGAGAATGTTTCAGATGTCACACTAAGGTCCAACTGCAAAAGAAGCTTTGCGAGACTAGCAGGTATTTTTTATTTTCCTGCAATTTTTTTTTGAAAAGACTGCCCGATTCCTTTCCTAGGGACAGCAGAGAAGCGTGTTAAGCTTTGGTTCACTCCCTGCATTCAGTGAAGAGAGTTTTTGGGAAAGTTGCCCAGATGCTGTGGACCAAGTTCAGCTCCAGCGTAAGCAGACAGAATTCCCACTGAAATCAATGGGAGTTGCACCTGCTGACTTTGGAGTTGAATATGGCCCAATCTGGGGATACTATAAAGGTTCTGTTTCCAAAGTTTCTTCTGGCTCGTTTTATGGGAATGCAGACCTGGCGCCAGGAACGTCAGAAGACCAATAAATTCACTATGGGAACTTCAAGGCAAATGACAACTCTCTCTCGCAGAACAAATCCAGAAGCACACACGATGCTGAAGGACAAATGCTCAGTCTTTCCCTGGTTCATTTGCATGAATACCAGTTTTAGCTTAGAAATGCTCCAAAGGAAGAAACTGAGGAGCATGCGGTTGGAAGAGGTATTAAGGGAAAGGCTTTGGGTGGTTTGTTCAGCATCTTTGGACAATATATTTTAATTGTCCAGAATATTTCTGAACTTGTAGGAACAGTGGTCTGAAGTCACTAAGGAGGGTACAGATACAAGCTCTTTGCTGTCTGATCTTAGCAGCTGTTACGCTACATATTCCCAATATGGACGGAATTGTAGCTGTGAATGTCCCCGGGGGGAGGGTGACAGTACGGACAGGGCTAAGGGAGCCCATCCAGAGAAAAGTAGTAGTCTGAATGCATCCACGTGCCATTGGCTACAGAAGAGTTAGTAAAAGCATTATGTAAACGAGACGGAGTTTGTTTCGGTTGGGGTTATAATCTGCTGGAACGTGGGATTCAAGCAACGGAGATTCAAAGTCCGTTTCTTGAGTAATTGCTCTACTTCAGAACCACCCTGTTGGCAGAATACATATATTCCTGGCAAGCTGTTTGTAGGCAGTGTAAGTACAAAATGTGAAAACTAAGACTGCAATTAAAGAAAAAGTCTTAAAGCTCCCACATTACAAAAAAAAAAATAAAATAAAATAAAAGGAAGTTTTGATTTGCTTTAAATTCTAAGCAAAAACAGCATTAGCCCCATATCCCATATTCTGATTTGACCTAAAGTTTGAAAATATTTGAACTTAGTATTTTTGGTTCAAGTCCATTTCCCTAGTAAACAAAACAAGAGCACTGAATCATTTGTTTAAATACAGTAGTTTTCTAAACATGTCAAGAAGGAAGTATTCATTTCATAACACGGGCATTGCGCCCGCTCTGAACACTCATCTGGGGTGGGAAGAATAAGGACGCAGAGGAATGGGACGAATGAAGTAAGTACCCCGGTGCTCACAGACAGCTATCTTTTTTTTAAAGGAATATTGGAATTTCTTGCATTTGGCATATCCTGGACTGTTTAGACTTTAATTTCTTCCCCAAGCCACTTCTGATGAACAACCTTATTTCCATCTCGTCCACGTGTAGGCTAATATTCCTTCTCCTGCCGTTGAACATATGAGTCATCCATTCTAAAATATGGGATCATACGGGACACACGCACACACGCACTCTAAATGAGGCGAAAATTGATGTCAAGGCCTATCGAGTTCGAAGGGCCTTTTAAACCCGACCTCCGGAAAGCGCTACTATCGGCGCGTTCCCATGCCACCTGGAAATATGTTCCAGCCGCTCAGAAGCATTGTCAGTATCGTTTAAATGTATATGCAGCCATTCACAGCAATACGTTAACTTACCCTAAAATCTAAAGATGATTTCATCTCTTTAGAGATCAACTTTATTAATTACAGGGCTGTTTCTCCATAATCTTCTTGAGTAAAGGACGCAACAGAACACAAAACATTTTTCTTCCTTCTTGCAAATGTAAGGTAGTTTGGATTTCACCTGGTCTGAAGAAGTGGTCTGATGCTAACATGTCATAGAACTGGTGGAGACCTGAACAAAGGAAAACTGACAAGTATATGGTTTTGTATCTATCATGCACATGTAATATTTAAGTCTTTTTGTTCTGTATCAAACTCTACCAGAGAGTCAGTCTAAATGAACTGTTTCAGTCCCTAATTCAACCCACTATTGACTTTGTTTTGGACTCTGTTTACCTAAAGGCTGCCGAACTAAAACAAATAATCTTAATTTTCATATATCCACCTCCATCTGGAGTCGATTACCAACACACAGAGAAACAAGAGGTCTGTTTTGAAGTCTCTTTTAAATAGATGACTGTATAGCTGAGATTTTAAAAAAATAAACAGCCACTAGAGCCGATCTGCACCTCTGTTTCCTTCTTTCCGGCACAGGGGTAGCAATATTTATCTTCCTTAGGAATGAACTGTGACCTTTAATTGTCTATAAACATGTTTTAAGGTCTAGGGACGGACGCTGCTATCCGACCGGAGAAGGCAGCAGCTTCATCGCAGGTATTGGTGAGACCGCCGGGCGCCGCTGCCGCGGGCCTTCGGCACGTGGCCTCCGAGGGACGCCAGCCGGGCCCGGCGGGAGGGTTATGCCCGGTGGGATTCACGTACATCCGGGCTTTAGGAGGTGCACATGGAAGTGCACAGTGCGGCAATCACAGCGCAACAGGGACAGACCCGTTCTGCCCAGTGCCGGGGGTACAACCTCTCCCAGGTAAGCTGGTGCAGCTCTTGCGGGCAAATACTTCAGATTAACATCAAACCTCACGTGGCTTATCAGGAGTTAATAACGCGAGATGAATGGGCGTCGTAAGCGCGTTGCGGACATCAGGAGTTGGCGTGATAAAAGGTAATAAGCAGACGGTCCCCCGGACGCCTGCAAGCGCCCGCTACAAGCGCCCCGTCGACCTGCTGGACTCCGCAGCCAGCTCCCCAGGTGCCCCGCCGCGGACCCGCACACCTCTGCCGCCGTTAGTAACCAACCCTCTGCCCGGCGGCACGCGGTGCGACCACGGCACCGCCGTCTGCAGCAGGAGCCGGCAGAGCCCTAATTACTCGCAGCAGTTTATTAATTCAATACGTGAACGTCGGCCGCGTTTTGACAGCCGCCGAGCCGGAGCGGGGAAGCCGCCAGACGCCCGAAGCCCCCGGCAGCTGTTCCCGCGCACCTACCGCTCGCGCGCGCTGCCGCGCTCGCCTCCCAGGCGTCTTTCCTGCCTCATTTGTCACACTCGCAAACGTGAAAGGGGAGGCGAACGCGCCAGCGCGGGCGCTGGGTGCAGAAGTGAAGTGCTGGGCTGCGCGGCGCCGCCAGGGCTTGGCGTGGCTGCTCGGCGCATCGGCAGCCTGCTGCAACGCTGTCAAAAAGGCACAAACATCAGCATAATTTATCGGTGGCTATTTTAGGCAGGTGCACGGGAACTCTAAATATACGGCATTCACCGCTTGCTGCAGTTGCTATGGATATGATAGCTCAGGCCTGTAACGAGGGCTATAAATGTTGTTGTGCGCTTATTGTTGTTGTTGCTATTAAAACATGAATTTTATAGTTATTCCCGCTCAGCCGCTGCCCCTAAATCGTCCTCGTAACTGCATATTTCTTTGTTTGAAGGAAGGACACGTACAAGGAAGGTGGTATAAACAGCACCCTTTCTTCCCTTCTGGCTTTTATTTGCTACAGAAGGGACCAATTTTGAGCCGCTGTTTGCAGTAGTATCAGGGCCAGAAGAATTAGAAATCACTCGGAGGCAAGCCGACCGAAGAAGTGGGCTTCCTCCAGGTCCCTCTGATCAGCACACCGGTATTTAAGTGTTGCACACCACTAACATAGCCAATTGTTGGGGTTTTTTTGGTCTTAAAGAGGTGCGGCTTGCAGGGATTCTGCTACGGCCGGATGGTCTCATCTGCCCCAGTCCGGCCCGAGGCTGCAGAGCTGGTACGGAAAAGATGGGAGGAAGGTGAGGAGGCTCTGCGGACATCTCTGCCACCGCGGAGCAGCTACCGGCATGCTGCTGCCCAAACGCGTGCCGCGCTCCTGTCCCCTTGCCGAGCATTTTCCCAGGGCCGTGAGCCCCGTGGAGGCCGCTGGCGGCTGGCGCACTTCCCAGCCAAGCACCAAGTGGCGATGCCGGGCAAAAAAGGGCAAACTGCGTTGTGCCTAGTATCGAAGGGCTTGCTACCAGCTTATAAAGCGGGGTTTATAAATGGAGATTTGGGGGAGGGGAGAAAGCAGGTGATGGCCGAGGCCTCGGAGGTGTCCCACAGGTGCCGGGACCAGGCTCGCACACGTGGCTGGGAAGACGAGTCGCTCGCCCAGACCCAACCCCTAAGGAGCACGCCTTGCCTGCAAAATTAGGAGGGGTGAAAGGGGCCGCGAAGAGACCCTGCAAGAGGCACCTCCAGTCGGCTGGGCTTCGTCCCGAGGAGCTGACGCGCTCGGGGAGGGCAGGAGAATAAATCTCTCACACCGGCAATGCAAAACGTTCAGATGCTTAAAGGTTACGAGTAGCTAGCGTCTGGTAAAGAGGTCAGTCTGCCCCGAAACTGCTGCGGAAGCCAAAATAAAGTCTAGGCCGGCCTAAGTGCAGTGCTAGCACTGAGGCAGGGAAAATAGTGAGGCCTCTTTCTCCCCAGTGGTGGCCCCCGAAAGCAGTGGTGAGGCTGCTGTTAAAATTAAAATATGGCTGAGTATTCGGATATTTGCCTTGGGCAGATACATGTTTTGAGAGACCGGGGTCAGCGGCTGTTTTAACCGCGTCGTTTCATCCCCACTGCCACACTTCCTGCGTTTTCCACTTAAGCGGCATTTTAACCAGGACGCAGGTATGCCGGTGGCAATCTGCACCGCGCTCCGGAGGGCAAAGCGGGTGGATTTATGTGTTGCTTTCTGTCCATCTGTCTATCTTGAGGACCATAAAGTGGCGGTGGGAAAAGGGGAGGCATGCAGCCCAGCGCAAACACAGAGGAGGAATGGTTGTAGCACCAACGGGACGGAGAAGAAAGACGCTTTCTACCTGACCGTTTAGGGAAGATCAAGCCAGGAGAAAAACGATTTCTCCTACTGCTGAAAATTATACCGTAGACTTCATGCGTAGAAAGAAAGGAGGGAAAAAACCCTGCATAGATCTAGCCATGCGACATGCATTAAACATCATATACCTTAATTTTCTATTTAATTTTCTTTAATTTTCTTCTTTTCTTAATTTTCTTTATTTATTATTAACAGTCTCATGTAGGAGACGTTGCCAAGGATCAGGACACCAGTGAATTGCCAGGCAGTAATGAAGAACAGCGAGGGCTGCGCAGCTTACGGCTGAGCTGCTGGGCACGATGCAGCCGACACAAGACGTGGAGTTGGGGTCTCAGCTGCTGGGAGAGCGACCTCCAAAACAAACGGCTTCCAACAAAGCGGAGGCATGGTTTCACCAGGTCTCAGCAAAGACTGTGCGTGGCCACAGCCGTACGGGGCAGGTTTCTCCTAACACGTGCTCGGTTACTCGCAAGCACTCGGGAGCCTGAGAGCTGCAGGAACTCCGCATTTCGATCATCTCACTTAATCCATTGGCGGAAACTTTCCCCTTTTGGGCTGGATATTTTTATGCTCAGTCAGTTTGACTTTCTTGCAATGAAGTTCGAACAAGATATTTTAATCATTTCTGGATCCCAAGAAAGGTTAAGCTCTTGCAGCTGGTTTTAGGCTGGGGGTGCTGCTCAGCCTGGCTGAGGATGCCAGGTCTGGGTTCCCACTGAATTAAACCTTCTCTTCTTCCGTTCAGATCAACCTCCTTTGAGCAGGTCTGCGGGTAAAAGCAGAGGCAGATGGTGTCCGACAAGGAAATGGATTTCATCACGAAGCACCTTTGCACATCACCATGAGAATCATCTTTCATTTGTCCGATTTACAACCTTTAAATGGTGCATCGCGTACGTACAGTACAGTTTGCTCGAGGTTTTCATAGGTAAAGAGACGAGCGTGCTGTGGTTGTACCTGATGAAAAATCCTAACTGAAATACTCCCACCGAAAATAAATAAGAGGACCACTCTCGGAGGCAGGTGCTCCCACAAGGGAGCAGAACGCGGTTAAAAGCGTGCATTGAAGCTGAGCGCGTCTGCCTGCAGGGCCGACACGGAAAGCCGCGGAGGTGAAAGGGTAAGGACGGCTGCCGACTCTCCTCCGAACCTCTCGGGGTACGGAGCTACGGAGATCTCGGCCTTGGCAGAGGAAGGGCTTCCTCCTGTGCACCTCCCGGGATATAAGGCAGCATGTAAGTATATAAGTTAAGATGTCCTAGCGGAATCTAGCCCAAAAACTCCAAATTACGACATTCACCTTGGCAACACGGGAAGCTGGAGAGCGGCGAGAATGCCCCAAGTCCCCCCCTGAGCTGTTATTAGTTTGTTTTCCTTTGAGAAACAAAGGAAACTCCAGAAACAAAATGCATTGAGACGCCTATAGGATTGGGTCTATATGACTTAGTTTGCGAGGCCTTTGGGGGCGCAGTGCAGCTACGTTTGCGTCTCGTACAAGGCACTTTTGCATGACTTGTCCTATTCGTCGAAGCAATGAAAAGAAAGGCTATTTAATAACAAAAATTCGTAATGACAGCAAAACGATAACAGGGAGACACACGTTTCCCACTTCACTTTGGCCTTTACACAGCACCACGTTCACTTGTAAGTAACACATGACGATTTACACACTATATGTGCGGAAAGCGCAGTTATTCTGCTCAATATCCTGTGCTAGTACTAGGCACAGTCCTACAGAGCAATAATAAACATGCACTAGACTCGAAGATCTTTTCGGCCGAATTCAGTGAATCCTTGAAAACCCGCGTGGAGTCGGTGAAGCGTATGATACACCCGCGCACGTCGGTCTAGGGCTGTTTCGCACGGACTCGCGCTGTCCTCCTGCCCCGCATCCCTGCGCTGGGCTACCGCCTGGATGTGCAGGCACCGGTGTTTCGACTGCGTTAGAAAAATACAGTCCTGGAAAGCGGCTCGTGGAGAAATCCTGCCCCTGCGGTGCTTGACTGCGTGACAAAACTCCCCCTCACTGGTGTAGAATAAAGTCCCTGGGGCCTTTCCATCCTTCCGACAGGGTATGAGAGCTAACGCGTGATGGAGACACCAAGCCTGGACCGTTCTGACACGGCAAAATGTGTGAACACGGACAAAGGAAAGAAGGAAAACAGGAATGCTGCTGCGCAAAATGATGCAGCAACATAACTGAAAGTTTTGTAATCCGACATATTCAAGAAATCTTCTGGTTAAACGTGAAAAGTTACTTTTGACACTCGCGTTAATAATGTGACACTCGCCTGTCTCTTAATGCAGCTTCTCGTTGAACTAGCGCACAGCTAAGGCGCGCGGGTGTCTGCTTGCGAGCCCGGCAAGTCCAAACCTTCCCCGCGTGTGCTGGTCTCGTCCCTCCCCGTCCGAGGCCTGGCGCTGCGGACGGCGGCGAGCTGTACGTGGGACAGCGGCTTTTACGCCGTATTCACTGAGGACTGCAAACGTGAAAGGGGGCAAATTATGCCGTTGGGTCTTCTCGCAGGTGAGGCCAGCGGGAGCGTTCGCCTCCCTCGTTCCTCGGGCCCGAACCCCCATCCCGGGAGCTTGCCGCTCGGCCTTTTGGCCGCGCTCTGCAGCGTTCAAGCCATGTGCCAGCAACGTTAACAGCGATTACCGACAGCAAACAGGCAAACAGGCCGTGCAAAACCCGCAGCTGTGCATTTCTCCAGAACGCCGTCCCTTCACGCCTTTATTTGTATTAATTTTATTATTATTTCTGAAGAAGGCAGGGGTGTTTTCCACGGTGCCGGGCTGCCGCCAAGCCCCGCTCGCCTCCTGCCCGCCCCCAGGTGCGGCCGCGCAGCAGGCACCCGGCGCGGCGGCTCCCGGCTTCCGCGCCCCGCGCCGCCTGCCCCTGCCCCTGCGCGCGGGCCGCCGGGGCGGATTCCCGCGGAGCGGAGCGCGGCCCCTCGCCCCCAGCCCCGCGCGGGAGGAGGAGGAGGGGGGGGAGGGAGGAGGCACAGCCGCGCCCGCTCCGCGCGCCGCCGCCGCTCCGGCGCTCCGGCTTTTGCTTCGCGCCCCGCCGCCGCCGCCGCCGCCTGGGCGAGGGGAGCCGGCGCGGGAGGGCGCGCGCGCGCGCCTCCGGGAGGGCGCGCGCGCGGGAGGAGGAGGAGGAGGGCGCGCGCGCGCCCCGTCCCCGTGCGGCCGCGGAGAGGCAGAGGCGGCGGCGGCGGGCGCGGCGCTGAGGCTGTTGTTTACCAGCGTCAGCTCTCCGCCGTGCACAGCGAGGAGGAGGAGGAGGAGGAGGAAGAAGGGGGGAGGCGGCGGCAGCAGCGCGGTGCAAACCCTGCCGCGGGCGAGCGGCGAATTAATTGGGAGGAGCAGCGGCGCCTGCGGCCGCCCGGCAGGAATTACGGACCCTTCGCCGCGCGCTCGTGGGCTTTGACCTTCAGCGGAGCGGCGCGGAGGGGAGCGGAGCGGGTCGCCTCCCCCCCAGCCAGCCCCCGGCTCGCGCCCGCGCCTCGGCCCGCCCGCCGCCGTCGGGGCTGGGCACAGCGCGGGGGAAGGTTTTGCAGCGCGCGCAGCCAGAGGAGGAGGGAGAAAGAGGAGGCCAAAAAAAAAAAAAAAAAAAAAAGGATTTACAAATTCGCTGGGTGGTTTTTGTTGTTGTTGTCGTCGGCGGCGGCGGCCCCCCCCCCCTCCTCTCCGCCCGCCCCCGGCGCGATGGCACGGCGGCTCGGAGGGATGCGAGGGGGAGAGCGCCGGCGGGAGGAGGAGGAGGAGGAGGCGGCGCGCTGAGCGGCGCGGCGCGGCTCGCCCTGCTGCTGCTTTGTGTGTGCGTGTGTGTGTGTCCCGGATTTTTCTTCCTTTTTAATTTTTTTTTTAATTTTTTTTTTTTTTTTGGTGCGTGGTGGGGGGAGAAGGAGCCTGTGGCAGCGGCGCCGAGGAGAGGAAGAGGAGGAGGAGCAGGGGGAAACCTCTTCGATTCATTTTTTGCTCCGAATTCCGCATTTCGGCTCTCTCTGCGGCCAGCCGGACTTGTGGCGGTGGTGTGGCTGGGTTTTTTTTTTGTTTTTTTCCTTTTTTTTTTTCCCTTCCCCCCTTTTTTCCCCCTGCCTCGCCGAGGGGGGGATCCCTTCGCCGCTGCGCGGAGGGCGCTGACCTGCCGTCGCGGGAAGCGCTGTTGTTGTTTTGTAATAAGCCTTCCCTGCGCGCTCCCCCCACCACCACCCCCGCCGCTTTTCCTTGTTTTTTTTTTTTTTATTATTATTATTATTTTTTGGGTTGTTTTTGTGGTGTGAGGGGTGTGCGCGCGCGCGCGCGTACGGCCTCCGCGTGTGCCGGCTTGGAAAATGGAGGTGGAGGATGCAGACTGCCAGCGCCGAGGTGCCTCACGTTTGCGACTGCTGTGCACGACGCGCCGCTGCAGCCAGCGCTGAGGGCAGGCGGCGGCGGCGGCGGCAGCGCCCGCGCAGCGCCCGCGCAGCCCGCAGCGCGCAGCTCGCTCGGAGCTCGGAGCTCGGCCTCGCCCGGCCGCCCCATGCCCGCCGCCCGGGGCTGCTGCTAGAGCTCCGCAACACACACACACACACACACATATATATATATTTTTATTTTGGTGTGGTTCCTCCGGAAGATCAACACCCAAGGACCTCGAAACCCCTTCGGCTTTTTGCAAGCCGAAGGGTCGTCGTCGTGTTTTTTTTTTTAAATTAATTATTATTACTACTAATTTCTTGAGGCAACGTGGATTTATTTATCCTGCCCCCTTTCTCATCCCCCTTCTCCCTCGTTCGTATTTTTTAGAGAACGGGGAGGGGGAGGGAAAAAAAAAAAGGACAATTTTGGACTTTTTTATTTTTACTTTTTTATTTTTTTTTCTGAAAGGGGGATTTTGTCCAATTAAAAAAAGAGGAATGAAGTCTGGCGCCGGAGGAGGGTCCCTCGCCTTCTTCTGGGGGTTTCTGCTCTTCTTCGCCACACTTTGTCTGTGGCCAACAAATGGAGAAAGTGAGTATTGTGCGTGGCGGCGCGGGGGGTGTCGGCAGGGGCTCCCTGGGGGGTGTTTGTGTGTGACGGTGTGCCTGAGGGGGGTCGGCGAGGGGCTCTCGGGGTGTGTGTGTGTGTGAGGGTGTCGGCGAGGGGCTCTCTGGGAGGGGGTGTGTGTGTGTGAGGGTGTCGGCGAGGGGCTCCCGGGGTGTGTGTGTGTGAGGGTGTCGGCGAGGGGCTCCCGGGGTGTGTGTGTGTGGGGGTGTCGGCGAGGGGCTCCCGGGTTGTGTGTTTGTGTGTGAGGGTGTCGCGAGGGGCTCCCGGGGAGGGTGTGTTTGTGTGTGAGGGTGTCGCGAGGGGCTCCTGGGGTGTGTGTGTGTGTGAGGGTGTCGGCGAGGGGCTCCCGGTGTGTGTGTGAGGGTGTCGGCGAGGGGCTCCCGGGGTGTGTGTTTGTGTGTGAGGGTGTCGCGAGGGGCTCCCGGGGTGCGTGTGTGCGTGTGAGGGTGTCGCGAGGGGCTCCCGGGGTGCGTGTGTGCTTGTGAGGGTGTCGGCGAGGGGCTCCCGGTGTGTGTGTGTGTGAGGGTGTCGGCGAGGGGCTCCCTCGGGGTGTGTGTGTGTGTGTGAGGGTGTCGGCGAGGGGCTCCCTCGGGGTGTGTGTGTTTGTGTGTGAGGGTGTCGCGAGGGGCTCCCTCGGGGTGTGTGTGTGTGTGTGAGGGTGTCGCGAGGGGCTCCCTCAGGGTGTGTGTGTGTGTGAGTGAGGGTCGGGGAGGAGTTCCCGGTGAGTGTGTGTGTGTGAGGGTGTCGCGAGGGGCTCCCTCGGGGTGTGTGTGTGTGAGGGTGTCGCGAGGGGCTCCCTCGGGGTGTGTGTGTGTGAGGGTGTCGCGAGGGGCTCCCTCGGGGTGTGTGTGTGTGTGTGTGAGGGTGTCGCGAGGGGCTCCCTCGGGGTGTGTGTGTTTGTGTCTGAGGGTCGGGGAGGAGCTCCCGGTGTGTGTGTGTGTGTGTGTGTGTTTGTGTGTGAGGGTGTCGGCGAGGGGCTCCCGGGGGTGTGTGAGGGTGTCGGCGAGGGGCTCCCGGGGGTGTGTGTGTGTGAGGGTGTCGGCGAGGGGCTCTCTGGGAGGGTGTGTGTGTGTGTGAGGGTGTCGGCGAGGGGCTCCCGGGGTGTGTGTGTGTTTGTGAGGGTGTCGCGAGGGGCTCCCGGGGTGTGTGTGTGTTTGTGTGTGAGGGTGTCGCGAGGGGCTCCCGGGGTGTGTGTGTGTTTGTGTGTGAGGGTGTCGGCGAGGGGCTCCCGGGGTGTGTGTGTGTTTGTGAGGGTGTCGCGAGGGGCTCCCGGGGTGTGTGTGTGTTTGTGTGTGAGGGTGTCGGCGAGGGGCTCCCGGGGTGTGTGTGTGTTTGTGTGTGAGGGTGTCGGCGAGGGGCTCCCTGGGTGTGTGTGTGTTTGTGTGTGAGGGTGTCGCGAGGGGCTCCCGGGGTGTGTGTGTGTGTGAGGGTGTCGGCGCGGCGGTGGCTGGCGCGTCGCAGCCCGCCTGTGGCGATGTGTGTGTTTTTCCGCCGGTTACTGAATCCGCTCCTTGAGCACGTTTGAAAGCGTTGCCCTCCCTCCCTCCTGCCCTCCCGGTTTTCCGGCGGGAGGTTGGCCTTTATGCACCGGTGAGAAAGAGCTGCGGCCGCTGCCTCGCGGCAGTGATAGCGGCCACCCGTCGCCTCCTTGCTGTTCCCCGCACCTAACCTGTACACCCCTGAGAGCTCCCCCGCGTTTTAGCGCGATGTTTTTAGCCCGTTGCGGCCAGGGCTGCGAACTGCGTAGTCGACACTCGAGGGCTGGGGAGAGCCGTGCTTGCCTTCCGCACCTGGAGGGCGGCTCGGCCTTTGGGAGGTCTGGGTGAAACCACCCTTGCAGCGGGAGTGAGGAATTCCTGGGAGAAGCGTGGTGCCTCCCCTGACCGGTTTGCTGTGGAGGAAGGGCTGCGTCCGCGCCGTTTGGGGCGCAGAGCTGAGGTGGCGTCCTGCAGCTCACCGTCTCGATCCACCCCCCCCCCCCCGAATTTTTTAGGTCGCTACGTTATGTCTGCGCGTAAACAGAAACGTTTGATGCCTGGGAGGACTACACTGTTAAACGTGTGGTGGTTTTTTGTTTTTTTTTTTTGAAGCGGCCGTGTTGTATCTAGATTTAAGATTTGCGCGGTGGGTTTCCCGGCGTGCTAGCCGCTTCCTCCGCGCGTGTGCGCGTACAGCCCGCGCGGAGGAGAAGGTGCCTGGCGGGGGCCCCGGGCTGCCTGGGCTTCTTCCTGCCGCTTAATCCCCGCAGGGCCGCGGCGTCTGTCGGCGTCGTCCGGGAGCCGCCGCCGCGACGTTGTTTTTGTGCCGTCCAGGGCAGCGCGGGGGGCCGGGACGGCCCCACTCTGATGTCGGAGGGTCGAGGTTGCCTTGCACGGAATCAGCCTTCCCTTGTGTGTTTGTTTGGGGTTTTCTTGTTTTTTCCACCCCCCCCCCCCCAGGGTCTGTAGGCAGGGAGGTGTTGCGTGCACCTCGGAGCCCAACCCCTCTAATAACCGCTCCGTCTCCCTCTGCTCCACAGAGGCAGAGGTGTTGTTTTTTTTTAATACTGTATCTTGATGCTTTAATTTCTTCCGCTGTGTGTCTGTATGTGTATTTTTTTCTTTTTTGTTAAACATACTACTTGAGCTGTTGTTGTGCGCCTCTTATTTTTCGAAAAAAAATATTATGCGCCTTGTTGCAAGGAAGGGAGGAAATCTTCTCCATTTTAAGTGTAAAGGGAAAGAATTTGGGAGCTGTAAAGGCTTTTCTGAAAGTAGTAGTTTCGGGTTGAAAAGAAAGGGAAGCCCCTTTGGATGCACCGACAGTGAGGCTAACTGGGGGGAAAAAAAAAACGTTTGAGCAAGAAGCACATAGATGAAGCCTGTAACGCGTGTTGAGTAATATAATGTTTCATTAGGCAGCGAATGCCAATTAACTCGTTGCAAATTAAGGCACAGCTTTGCCTTTTGCGTTGCAGCGGCAGGGCCAGCTAGGGCTGGAGCAGTCGCTCTTCGGTGAGCTGAACTCTCTGGCTAGAGCTGCTTTCAAGAGGGAAGATTAATCTTTAGGTTTAAAAGCAACACCCCAGTGCCCTTCTTCAGGGAAGGGCTTGAAACAGGATGGAGTAGTCTGGAGAAAAAGCAGAAGAGGAGGGTCTGCTGTGTTCTGAAAACACTGAGGTGCACACGTCAAGATTTTTTTGTTTTACCTGCTACAGAACGCTTTCAAATACAAACGTTCATCCAGCTCTTGAATAAAATAAGGCAGAAACAATATGTTAGCATGTTAGCTTTCAGTTCTCTGAAGTGTTTGCAGTTACCATTTAGCTCAAATGACCCAATTAAGAACCTCCCGAATGAAATATCTCCTTCTGAAGATCTAGGCATTTAAATATGAGAAGATATGCTGAAAAACTTGTCTTGGGCGAATACTGCCTCTAATCGATCGTCTTTGTAGTTTACAGTTTAATAGCCTTTGTTTTCGCGAGTTATTGCTGAAAGAATTTTGCTGTTAGGGGGAAAAATGATCTCCAGAGCAGATGTTTTGCATCTCTTCATATTCTTCTCTCTCCCCACAATAGTGGAAGGAAGATTAATCTTAATTTTTATTTGTTTTTCATATATACTGTGTCATAGCTAAAAGGCACTTCCATTTTCGGTCAAACAAGCAAGGCACTCCTAAATAGGAATACAAAGGAGTTACAACAGGAAGGGGAAAACCCATCTCTTTAATGGTAAATTATATAAAATGCGTTCATGATCAGATGACAGAAATCTCTTTAAAATGCAGGTAGCTTCAGTGGAAAGCTTCTGATTAAAAAACGGTCAGTGAAAGATGCGCGGAATGTCTTAAGATTTTGTTAAAAAGGCACAAACGTGAAAATAAAACCCCGTCATTAAGATAAAGTGTGTGCTGGTGTTCCAGTGCGTGTGATGTGTAAAGCACTAACTGTTGGAGGCTGTTTCAGCCTAGAGGTGAGTTTAAGATGAAGCCTACAGTCAGGATTTTGTTGCTTAAGCATGGTAGTGTTTTGATTTTCAGTCATGTAGTGTGCTTTGATGAAGGGAGCGGGTTAAACGTGCAGAACAAAAATAGTGTAATTAGGTCTGATAATACTTTGGATTGATAGATATATCGATGGATCTGTTCATCTTAGTTCTGAGCTTTTATGTGTAATCCAGGCTATGTTTTGTCTTTCTCATGCTAACAGCAGTAGTTCATGCTTTTAAATTTGAATGTCTATCCCGGGTTGCTCAGTAAAAACCCTCATGACCTCCTGAGGTTACACCTAATTTTTACATCAGCGTTTTCTTATGTGCCCTGGTGGTTAAATAATATTGTTAAATGTGAGTTGCATAATTTCTTTCTCTATTTGAGGTTGTGAATAGAAAGTGCCAGCATTAAAGGCATGGGTGTTAATTGGGTATGCCAGAAATAGAAGAGAAGGAATATTGTGGAAGTGATGAGGAATGGTTGGAGCCCACAGCAAGGAACGGTGAACCAGGCAGTACTTCAACTTTTTTGCTCGTGCTAGGGTATACCTTCAGAGTGTTTCACTACCAGAACTGGAGCAAAGGCTTGTATGACTCAGTAATTGAAAGGGTTAGGAAATGGTGATGACTTAGCTAATATCAGGCAAAATGCGCTTATAAGGTTAGAAAGCGGAGGAACGGGTATGGAAGGATGCGTACTAGAAACCGATACTTAAGAGAGCAAAATATTGTTCTTTGTGTAAAGTGAAGGAAGTTTAATGTGGTTCTTGGCAAGGTATTTAATAAATATTGTTAGAAGTGGGAGAAAGAGGCTGCAGAGAGTGAAAAGAAAGATCAATTACTTTGAATGTTAGCCCAACAGAAGACATGAATTTTTTGGTTTTCAAAAGGAAATTGTTCAGATTTGATAAAGCATTGTTAGATTTTTGTTAGTTTTTCCTTTGTCGGTTATTCTTTCAAACTAATTCTAGAGTACATTTAAAAGCACAACTCCAGTGACAAATAAATATTGTTTCCATCTTAAAATAGCATGCACAATCTAGCGTTTCAGTATTTGTGGGATGTTTTTGAATTTGTCTTCATTGTTAAATAATTAATATGTTTTGTATGTGTGACTTTGGGAGAAGTTGTTTCAGATCATACTGAGTTTTCTGCTAAACTGGCATTTACTAGGAAAATCTTGGAGGAGAATGCCTTTAGTAAGGAGTTTTTTGTTTGTTTGCTTTTTTTGTTCCCCCTGCTTCCCCCAAAGCATCTAACACTTAGAATTAAAATAGTTTCTGGGTTATAACTACTGGCTTTAAAGAGTGATTTCAACTCATGTTTAACTTATGCTTTTTCCTCTTCCTCAGTTGGTGTTCAGTTCTTTTTACTGTGATGTGGAGGTAGATTTTGCTGGGGATCGCCGGACCTGTTAACTCAGTGGAACCAGAAGAGACAGTTTTGTTAAATGGTTAATTATATTGTGTATGGGTTCCATCTGTGCAAATTGTGAGCTGCCTCAGACTTCCCTGCGGTGAACTTTGGTAGCCCTCAGCTTTGAGGGAGAGAGAAATAATTATGCGCAGGAAACACTGTTTTCTTCACTCTTCATGTTAGTTTTATGATCCCAAAGGGAAAACAACTTGTCTAGCTCATCATCTGTGACAGTCCTAAAGTTGATAGCTTGCAAACTGAATGAAATTATTTAAAAAAATTGGAGCATCTCCCCAAGACATTTATAGGTAATGAATTTAACCAGCGTTATTTTACTTCTTTGCAAAAGTGCTAACTGAGAAGCAATTGCAGCTTTCTGAAACTGTTCTTTAAACTCTGGTTTATGAACTTAAGTACACTCTTATGTGAATTTTAGTGTAAAGCTTTCACGTTTGGAAGTGCTTTGTGATATTATCAAGTAGCAGCTATTTCATATATATGTTTATGTGTGCCTAGGAATGGGTAAATGGCAGTTTAGTATTATTGAGAACTGTTGTGCGTGCTAGTTACTCGGACTGCAGCTAATTTAGTATCTCGAGTGTCACAAAACTGAAGTTATTTTAGTGCACATACATAGTTCCAGTTTATTTCATGTCTTTCTGATAAAGTTGGGCTTTTAAGGTTTCTGGTCTTAGGTGGTAAGGGAACATACTACTTTTAAGAGTTCCTCTTTCAGAAAGACTCCTGGAATGCAGTGATGAGTTTGAAAGGTAGAAATACTGTTTTAGTATTTCGATAAATTTGACATGTATAATTTTTCTATCACTGTAAATTGTATAGACAGCTTCCTTGTGTAGGTTAGTTGGATTAGTTTTTATGATTTATGGAAGCCACTTTAAAAAGAATAGTTTCAAAATTCTTTTATTGTACAAAAGCAGAACTCAGCCAACAGTAGTTCACGAAGACACGTTTGAGGTTGTTAGCCAGCCTGTCTTTGTATTTATTTATTTATTTATTTATTTATTTCTCTCTTAGCCAAGCCATGGCAGGTACAATCTGGACTGATTTCTGTAGCACTATATTTGTCTATTTTGTGTCCAGCACTGTCCGAGACAAGCTTTGAGGACAGGCAAATGATTAGCAACAGGCGACGTCCGCTCATTTATCTCTGAGCTCTGCAGACAGACCTGTACCAATTCCTCAACCGCCAAAATAGGCTACGGTCACTTCAGGCAGGACTTTTTGTTAAGGAGTTTGGTGACAGTTTGTCTTATCCTTTAATTAAGGAGATGCGTTCCTGTGAAACTGGTGTTAGCATGGTGGTGGATTTTGAAGGGTTAACTTGCATTTTATCACTGAAACTTTTTTTTTAAAATCTTTGTAAATGCTAAATGTGGGCAGTTCCCTTAGGATTTCTTTCAAGACACCAGTTAACTTTTCCGGTGTTTATATTCTCCAGAAGTTGTTGTTGTAGCACTAGATTATTTAAAATTTGCTGAAAAAGGAAAATTGACATGCAGCATTTTTCTTCTGTATTTTACAGTCAATTTGCATTTGCCTTGTAAGGCCTAATATAGCATACTTTTAACTTTATTATAATTATAATTATAATCCATGCTTGCAGATAGATTCCCTGTTACCTTCTTGGTAAACTTGACGGTAAGTTCAGAAATAAGCATCTGTGTCTTTTGGTGGCTCTCCAGATAGTTTTTGAGGTAGCTGAATTCTTTGATCTACCCAACTAGAGGGGACCTGCCACCCCAATCAAGTGGTATGCTTGCTCCTGTAGAGGTATAAATCCGCTTAAATATTTCGGTTGAACAGCAAGTGTGTGCTCTTGTTGCAACGTGAGGTCATTTTAATAATAACTTGGAGGAATAATTGACGTTAGACTTGTAACTGAAGAGAAGTGCTAACAAGGTTGTGCTTTAACTTCATGTATGCTGTGCTGTTGACTTAATAAAGTATGCATTATATGAATAAGAAGCTTCATTATAGGAGGAAATTGGTGAACTGTAAATGTGTGTGCTTTACTGTAATAATTAATAAAACGGGTATTGTGTCCTGCTTTTGTGGGCTACAACGTTGATAAATCACTTAGTCTGTGAAGACGTGCTTTTTTGGGTAAGCCCAATGACCCAGTGATTTCATTTGCCGTGTGTTGCCAGCAAGGTGCATATTACTGAAATAGCTCTGTGACCTGTCAGGGAGAGCGTTATCTGCAAACCTGTTATTGGTGCCATTACAGGCTGTAAAGATAGCTCTGTTTACTTGAAAGTGTGAACATCAACTCTGATCAAAACACTTTCTCTTAACAGGTGGGCTTTTTTTTTTCCCCCCCTCTTAAAACAAAACAAAAACATAGCATCCCTTCTCGCTGTGGAGAGGGGCAGTGTCAAAATAGGAGAACATCAGGGAAATGCAGAAGATATTAGGGCTCTTAATGGTAGAGACAAACTGTACTTGTTTTGTTTTGTTTTTGCTGCTGTTCAGTAGGTGGTGGGTCGCTGTTACTGATGTTTTTCAGAAGTTTTATAGTTTTTACTTCAATATGAAAAGTTCACCAATTAGTACACTACTCATTTAAGTTAGTTACTTATAACACCCTATTCAAATAATGAAAGCTGTGATTGGAGGCAGGAAAGAAGAGATTTTTTTGAAGTTCAGAATGCATGAAATGAATGCATGCTGAAGCAGTCAAAGATCCCTTGCACTTTATCAGAGTGCAGTCTGTTTGAATGAAAGGTACTGTACTTGCCGTTAAGTTTATAAACTTGCTTTATACAGATTACTTTCTAAATAATTCATAATGCTACGTTACAAGTGTATCTGACAGGTTTAAAATAAATGGCTGGATGGTAAGAGGGAGCATGCATTAATTAGAGCTGAGATAATGTGCTTTTTGAAGTATCTGTTCCATTTGTTACTACTGGAATAGTGCAGGTACCTGCAGCCAAATGTGTGTTTCTCAAGCATGGATTACCTTGGCATCCTCAAACTGTATTATAGTGACAGCTTGCATATAAGACAAATGAGACAAAGTGGCAGGGAGGGCTAAGATGCTCATTTTTTTGTTTAGTTACGTACACGTTTCTATAGGAATATGTGGAGGGCATTCGCGGGATGAGGGTTCTGTAAGCAAGGCAGTTGAAAGGCTGTATTAGTAGCAAGGCAGTAGGAGGTTTCCCCTTTACTTGGTGGGCCACTATATGTGGTTTTCTTGGGGGTCATGATACTCAGCATGAGACGTCTTCCTAATATGCATACGCAGGAGAACTTTGCAAGGGCTGAGTTGTTGCATTTGGAAAAGTTTGTTGGTGGGGAAAGAGGGTTCCAGATCTCCTGGATGCAAAAACAGCGTCTCCAAATATAAATCAACACCATGCTGTTTTTCTCAACTTTGTAGACTGGCAGCTCGTTATTTCCTCTTGGGAGATGTCTTGAAAACTTAAAACTGCAATGCGAGTTTTGCTTCAGCTATTTGGAGAGCAGTGGACAGCAGCTAGACTGACAGGATAGTCAAATTAGTTTTACTCTGCTAGCGTTTGGGAAAACGAGGATTAGAAGTAGGCTCCTGAAGTAGTTTATAATGTAGAAAAAAATCCGAAATGATGTGTGATAGAGCAGCCCTCAAAAAATAGTAAGATGATTTGCTGGGTTTGGAAGGTCGTCTTGTAGAGATGGAAAGTTCAAATATTCAATCTTAATCAAACCAGGTACAGCATTTTGGAGCAAAGCCCAGTGACGACTGCTGCTGGAAACGGTCTATAACCAAGCTTTTAAAGGAGAATTGGCTTGCGATTCTTCAAAGGGCTTTACCCCTGGATCTCACTGGAGTTGGTTTCCTTGGTATTTGCGTTGGCTTCAGCTTAGAGTTTGTCTATACTTTTTGCACTGTCGGGCCTTCCACAAATAATACGTTTTGCTCCCCTGCCACTCGTGTCGCCTCCCCTTAAGTTATTCTGTGTGTGAGTAGTAGGTACCTTTAAAGGTTTAAAAGCGCATTGCAGAAGCGAGCACAAGAGGAGTGAGGGCACTGGCACTGCGCTGTATGGACAGGCAACTGTTTGCACGGCTTAGCTGACTGAGAGTAGCGTTGGGGTATAGTGTTAAGGGTTGAAATCGCGCTGGAAGTACCGTGTTTGTCTTGTCCGCTGTGCTCTTCACCAGTGCAGAAGTTATTTTAATTGTGTTGTTGTTGTGTTATTTTTGTTGGTTTCTCTTGGGAGGGGGTTGAAATTGTTACTGTTGTGCTCTGTACTTGGGTTTCATGGATCCCACTGGAGATGTGGTTTGATCTTCACAATATTGATGGAGTTAAATCGTAAGGGTTGTTCTTGTTAAGCTGTTTCAGGTGGTTCTACCTTCCTTTTAGCTGGAAACTAGTGATAAGAGGAGACCCAGCTAAGATGATGTAAGAAACTCTGTGAAAGGGTTCGCAGACCTACTGGGGCGGAGGGAGGGGGGGGGGTCCATTGCAATTGTGATGGTGTCCGGCTGCCAGGGATTTTTAGCTGCTTCTCTCCAGTTGTTCTGTGTCCCCAGCAGGTGGAAGCAGCTTGTGGTTCTGTATTGATGGTCGTTAACGTCATTCCCCTTCAGTTTATTGCGGCTGCAACTTTTTTTTTGGATGTACGTTTTATCCGTTCCTTGCAAATACCAAATCTCCTAGGAAGGGTAGAGGGACTGAACTGACAGCTGTGTCGAGGTGCTGGAACTTGCTGTTAAAGTGTGCCTTGCGCTCCTCTTCCTCACACAAGAGAGGTCCTGACTTTGGGGGGAGGAAGGCTGCAAGCCAACAGAATATCTGACTTCATCCGTGTGTAGAGGAAGATGCCAAAAGTCAAAGGATCTGTTGGTCTTATTGCTCATGTACTTTGGATATGGACTTTTCATTTTGATAGTTTGTGTTAGTATTCCCTTGCTGCTTTTCCTGTGGCTACACCCATGACACAGGTTGAGCCTGTGCAGTTTTTTTAAGAAAAGCACGTTTGTTGTTTCAAACCTGGGACTTGGCTTGGTCGGAGACTGTGATTTGTGCCCGCTTGGATCCTGAGTCTGGGAGTGATTGAAGGTTTTGATTTTTGTTGGTCCATTTCCTTTTGTTTTTGGTGCACTAATAAAACGTTATTTGAACTTTTGTCACATTAGAGAAGACTGAATGCAAGGACCGCTATATTCATTAATAATGCATCTTAACAAGAGGTCTGCTATACCTGTTTAATATTTTAATTAGGTTGTGAGAGTCCCTTTTAAAACTGGAGCTTATATACACTCTAAGGGGTTGCTGTTCTAAAATGTGGCCAGTGTTACAAGTGAACGAACAAAGATTCTTCTAAGTTGGTTCTGTTATTTTAAAGCAGCGAGGCAAAGACAGAGAAATGCATTTGAGTGTGCGTGTGCGTGCGCGTATGTTGTGGCAGGGTATGCCCTGGACTTCAGCAGAAACATATGTGAAGTGGACATCTGTTTTTGCATGGTTTGTGTTTTGTATATGTCTTTTGTGTATGCTCATTGTTTAAATAAACACACTGCCTTACCAGGAAGGCTTTAGTGCCAAATGCCCACTGATGAGATGTATTAGGGTTTTGTTGTTTCCCAGCCTTGCTGAGAAACAGCAGCTTCACAATTCAACACTTTGAGGAAGATTACAAAAAGAACTTGGGGTGGATCACAATCAGCACTTCAAAAGCGGTAGCTTTGGAGTAACTCTGCTCTAAGGCAGCACAGGGCCCATGGAAAAACACTGTCATCTTAACAGATGCAGTGTTATTTTGGAGATTCCACTGTATAAATACATGGACTGTGGTTAAATTGTGATGGCAACAGATGCAATCTCTGTTCTCGATTCTTTCATCTCTTTAATATTTAAAAATATCTCACAAAGCAAAAACCATCAGGGCTGAAAATATATACCTTCTGTAAACTGTGGAGGCTATACCTTTTGGGCTTTGTTTTGGATATCTCATTGCAAATTAGACTTAGACAGAGTAAACGTGCACCTCTGTGAGGGATCCTCTGCAAGTGCCTGCTACTGACAGCTTATTCTACAATTTGCATATGAATGGAATTATTTGTTATCAGCAATAATTAAGAAATGTCAGCAAGAATGAAGTCAGAGTTGGTTAATCTGGCAAAAAAAAATGTTGCCAATATTTTTCACAAAAGAAAGTGACAGTATGAAAACAAGAATTACACATTCCAGTGGCTAAGCCAACATTGTCTGAGGATTTTCTTGGTGTTTGTGTAGCTGATATCAGTGACTTTATTTTTACATTTGTCCAGAATACATTGCAGTGTTTGGGAGCGAGAGAATCGGAATGTGTGAATCAGATGTTGTATTGCAAGGCTGCACAGTTGTGTTCGCATTTGTTTTTCTTTCCCGATTTGGTTCTGTTTAAATACTGATTTGACAGGTATAAATTGAGAGCAAGTTTTTTTTTTTTTTTTTTAAATGAACAGCAAATAAAACATAGCAAGATGCTGTTGTCAGTGCCTTCTCCTCTGCCCACTTGTTGGATAGAAAAGCCTCAAGTTAAATACTGTAGCTGGATTTTAAAAAGGGACCGGATAATTTTGTGAGCAACAACATTGGTAGTCATGCATGCTAAAATAGGGAGTGATCACATCTCACGCTTCAGAAGCTGACAGCGTGCAAGGGTTGGGAAGAAATTGTATTCCTCCTTTGGGTGTTTGTATTTCCCTCTCCAGTTGTAAAACAGGGAGAAATGCTATCCTTGAGAGTTTGTGAAAGGACTTCATTTCGTTAGCGTTTTAAAAAATGAGTCCAGATAGTTGCGTGACCCCCTCCTGCAGATGGAGGCGTCTTCAGCGGGAAGCCGTGCATTGTGAAGCGTTCTGAGATTATATTCTTAGCTGAAGTATGAGAGTGGGGGTGTTGGAATCAGCTGGCTGATAAGGAGGTAGTCAATATATTACACTAAAAATAAACCCCAGATCTTCACAGGAGACTGTTAAGATTACCTGGTGTCCACACGCACGTTAGGAAAAAAAAAAAAACAGAAGTGGAGGTTGTTTGTATGAATGTAGTTTGGCCTCCTTAGGAGGATGTGTTGTGTTACCATCCATCCATTGTATATAATTTTCTTCATCTGTTCAGGAGCAATGGTGCTCACAGGAAATGTGCAGCTATGTAATATTTCTTTGTTTGTTTGGTGTGTGGCCCCAAGCCTTATTTACTGCAGTATCAAAATACTGTTCTGACCTCAGTGACTTGTCGCTGCTCCTAGTGTCCAGTGCCTCCTCTTTGACGCCCTCCCGGCTTTCCGCAGACCTAGTGAGGACATGAATCTCATTTAGCAGGGAGGAGGCGGAGAGAAGTGACTGGTGGATAGACTGAGGATAAAATTGTCGTACGTCCCCTGATTTCTGCTGGTTGAGGGAGGAATGCCCCATTTAAGATGTCCGACATACCCCTGTTGGGTATGTGCCCCTCAGTTCTCCTCTCCATCAATACTCAACCTCTCTGTAGAGTCTCACCACATGGCTCCTGGGTATGTTGACTGGGGAAGGGCATGCTTGCAAGGCCAACTTTGTCTTGTCTGGTGCCCAGAAAGCAGTGAGCGTCATTTTAGGCTATGGGTCCATGGGAAGCTGTGCACGGTCCTAACTGCTAGATGACCAGAGGATGGGAGAGTTCATCATCTTCTCAGCTGATTTAATTAGCGAGCGACATGAGCTCAAGGAAGGACGTGGTGAGAGTCTGAAGAGATGGGATCGTCTGATTGAGGACAGGGGTGACGGAAAAGGGAGACAAGCGGTTATCATAGCGCAGTTTCCCCGGCCGACAGCAGTCTGCGTGCTTTTTTGTCTGTACGGTGAACGTTTTGGTTTAAGTGACTTAGCTATGCGTTGCACAGGAATCCTGCAGGAGAGGTGGAGGTGGACTGGAAGAGAAACTACTCCCTCCCAGGGCAGGGAGTATTAGGTACGCGGAGGAGGGTCCCTCTGCATCAGCTCTGAGGCCCAGCATCCAGCAGTCCTTGTTGCTGGGAAGGAGCAGCTGCAGGTGAAAGCAAGGGCTTCTTGCTGAAATAGCTGAGCATCCGAACACGAGGGTTAACGCACTGTTATCCAGCCCTCCTGTCAGAGGAGCTGAGCTATTTTTACTGAAATGTGGCGGATTGGTTTGTTTAGCTAAGACTTGCATTTTATGGAGGAAAAGGTTAGCCTGGGTGCTTAATGAATGTAGAAGTTTCAGGGAATTGAAACAATTGTAATGCGTCTGCTGGACGCTTCAGTTCTAGGTAGCTTCATAACCTTCTGCTGGGAGTGTCAGACTTGCTTGAATTTCTGTCTAATTTGTCCTTCAAAGTTTATTACTTCATTAGTGTGAAGGCTTCACAGAGCATTGTTAGCTTATTATAATTTTTTTCTCCAATTGAGATGGAGCGTGGGGTGATTTTCGTAGTGACTTAAAACAGCAAGCAGGAAAAGCTTGCTTTAAACAGTTTTAATCCTATTTTGCATGTTTTTGGGGGGGAGTGGATTTTTTTTTTTTGATTGACAGCTGTTAGAGCACGATTTACGCATATGACCTTTATGGAGAATGTAACACTTTTACCAATAAATAGCATTCAGTGTTTCTACATAGTCTTGTAAGCAATTAGATAACTTATATTTACTCACATCCTTACTTTTCACATTTTTAAGTGACAAAATGGTAAATTATACATTTGCTGGTAGATTACTTCTCATTTGTGTTATTTTTCTATTTGGGTGGAAATGGGTTTTTAATTGAAATGCAGAAAATCTGAATTTAAAAGCTTAATTAAAACTTCAAGTGTGATGGACACGCATGAAATAAAAAAAAAGAAAAAAAAAAGAAATCTTCAACAGAGAAAATAGCGTACCTCAAAACTTCAGAGCTAATAGATCTTATCCACTGACTATTTTACAGGTTTCTACTCAGCATCCTTTTTTTTTTTTCTTTAATTTGAAATGGATTGCTCATTGAGTTGAACTATTTGAGTAAACTGAAATGAGGCACTTGCAGAAGTAGCTCTTGATGTTAAAATTGTAACATTTCAACAAAGGGTGGCTCCAAGAGAGCACTGAACAGTAAATTCACCAGTCCAAACTTTTTTATGTAAATTATATGCTTACTATTTTTATTTAAATTACAGTAGGCATTGGCCCTAATATATGCTGTTATAATTTCATGTTAGATTTGTAATTAAGTTTATTTTTAGAAGAATGTGTTTAAGTGGTTTATATAAAATGATTTTCTATTTTTGTAAATGAAATAATTATTTTTTATTGACTTTTAATTTCATGCAAATGGCTTTTTTGGCTTGGGGGATATGTAAGCGGAAAGCAAGCTAATGATTTGAGAATCTTTTCATAATGTGAAGAATAGAAGATTCTTTGTCACTAGCTAGGGGCACTGGTAGGCAGAGTTAACTCATATTTAGGCATGTTTGGGTTTATGTGACTTCTTTATGGATTGTTTTTTCTGGTTAAGCTAAGAAACCAAATTGTAACTGCATCTAACCGGGGGGGATAAGAGAGATGAGCGTAACATGGTGATTTCTCAAGATGCTGGAATATTTAACAATCCGTGGCAAATTTGATGGAGAAGTGAGTGTTAATTGTTTGCAAGTCAGATTTACGGGCTTGAATTTGGCCTTGCTATCATGTCTCTTCACAGATGACATTTAAGTCCAAGGGGAGTTGAATGATGAGTCATTGTTGAGTTAGTAAAATCATGATTGATCTCCATTTCCTGTTGATTCCAACATTACTGAAGTATGAAAGCTGAGAATGAGTGATGACTTCTTGGAGGGGAGTTTGAGGGTGGAATGTGGAAGTGACTTGATCTAAAGTAATTCAATGCTGCCCTGGTTGTTAGTAGAATAAGGTCTATAGTGAGAACAGGTGGGTGTCTGAGATTGGAGGCTTTTGAGAAAGCGTGATAGTCTAGCTAGTTGAGCTTCTTAGATTTATTTTAAGAAGTCGTGATGGTCTGGCACTGTAAAATGTGCTCTTTCAGCAAGGTGAATGGAGGAGGGAAAAGAGGTTTCTTACGTGACTACTGGTAGAGGTTTAAGATTAGCTTTTCATTTTCATCTTTTAAGAACGGGAGATATTTTCTGATAGACCCATATTTCTGTCACTTAGCTCGGAAGATCATACCTTGAAATCCCTTTGCTCCCAGATGCTTATTTACCGGCAAAGTCTCTTACTCTTTTGCAGCATGACTGCAGGTGACTTCCATGAATATGAGATTGCATAATGACGGAGAATGGTGTATATGGACAGCAGTCTTCCGTGATGGAGAAAACTTTCCATACCTCAGATATTGTTTGTGATCAACTTTTGATGAATCCTTGGTCATGTCATTTTGCAGCTTCTCTTCTTTTCTCTCAGTGAAATAGGATTAATGCTGTTTTGAGAGATACTACTTAAAAACATTGCGATTAAAAACATTGTGAAACATTGTGTAGCGTACGCAAGTAAGTATTTTTTTCTTCTGGAACTTACTGTTAGCAAAACATTTTTTTTGTTAGGAACTATTAAGTTATGCTACTAGACTCTGCCCACGTTGCATATGTGAGAGTCAATTCCGCTGAAAGGGGATTTGCTGAAATAAATTAAAGGGAGGGTGTATACTGCTCTGAGTTATATTTGGAAGTAAGCTATAAAGAAGCCTTGAAGTGATTCAAGAAACGAAAATTTAGATTAGTTCACTGAACGAGTAAGAAGAGATAGCAGGTAAGACTCCCCCTTCTCTTCTACTTATTGCTCCTCTCACAAAATTCTGATTTTACAGAATTTTTCTAAAGTGGTCATTTAGGCTAAGTAACAATTTGTGTTCTGTCTTGTGACCTTGTGACTACTCAGATGATCTTCAATATGCTGAAATTTGTCAGAAACATACTCTGATATACTATGTTAAGGCAGAAACAAAGAGCTAGGAGGAGGAGAAATATACTTCTTTTTTTTTTTTTTTGATAAGTCTATATATGTTTTTTTCCAATGCTGACATTTCTTGGATTGCAGAAAACGGAGAAGGGGAGGAAAACGGATGCTTGTTCATGCTATCTGAGGAGAGCTTGGTTTTCAAATTGATAAACAAAACAAGAAAAATCTGCCATATATTTGAAGAGCCAGGTGTGGGGTTTCCACGTTTAGAAAAGCTGGATCAGTTGGTCTGGCTTTTGCAAGGGAACAACTGGAGAGAGAAACTTTTCTGAGAGGGTGTAAAGAAGAAAAGGTTGAGCAAACGTGAAATGTTCAGTTGCATGGTTGAAATTTGATGAAGCATGGAAAGTGCACTGGTTTTCCCGAGAAGTTTGACTGTTTCTTCAGGGTGTTGTGAATTCAGAAGCGAAAGCTGCCACACGGAGGAGAGAGATCTTAGTCTTACTTGAGAGTTGTAGAGCTGAAAGAGAGTTTTATTAGCAGTGACCAGTTCTCAGAGCTTTCGCTGATGGAGAATCTTTAAGTTACTCAAAGCCATACCTTGGTATCTTGTCCTGCAGGATCTGCCTTGCTCTGTCCCAGTATAAAAGCACTTTGCTAAAACAATTATATGTATATATTTTAAAAAATACTTGTGTTTTGGAAATTCAATATGATCAGTTATCCTTTGAAATGACAAAGAAGCCTGTTGTGCTGACAAAGTAGAACGTATTAGGAAGTGGTGTTTTGTATCCTCTCAAGAGTAATATGTTTTTGTTTTTTCTTAATCAGCAGGATGTTCTCCTGTAAGTCAGATGTTTTAGTTGTTTTTCTGATCTGTATCAGAGAAGAGCAAAGGAAAAAATTTCAGAGTAATAGATTATCTTTAAATGTTTTATAATAGCAGAAAACCTACAACACTTATTTCGGTGTTAGTAAAGCTACTAGTAATGGCCACTGTTAGCGCTGGGCACTTTTAAAATGTTTGTGTATCTCCAAAAACAAATTAAAAAAAAATCTTGACCCTTCAGAAGAATAAGGCATGGCACGCTGAAAATACTCTGGAGCGTAAGGGATCTAATTAACCCTTTCCCCCTGAGCTTGGTTAAGTTTCAGAAGGCAATGCAAACTGCCTCAAACTTGTGAAAATTGAGACTTGCCAGGTCACTGGAGTAAAGATTTTTAATTTGACAACCTGAGCATCAAATCTCTTCCTCACCTCTGCATCCTCTCCTCCTTCCTCCCCATTTCCCGATCTGCGGTTTCCAAATTTGTAATAGGTCTAGTGGTGATTAACTTTGTTGTTACTTAAAAGCAGCCATTGAAGAGAAAGGAGTCTGTGCTTCCTGTCACTCTTGCTCGAGGCCACAGAGAAGAGTATATCTTAGAAGTTTAGGCACTTGTTCGGGCTTTTCAGGCGAATTTTTAAAAGATGCTTTGCTTTTGGTGCAGCGAAGGAAGGGCAGCAACTTGAAAGGACTAACAGCCAGCACAAGCAGACCGTGGGTTATTGCATGGACAAAAGCTCTTGCTTCGGTCGTGAAGTATTTTACTTTAGTGACTAGGTGCTCAAGTGGCATAAATCTGTTCTGAACTGTTTCTCTTAAAATGGTTTTGGTACCGTTCGGTGGAACTGGGGTGAAAGGGGATAGAGCCTGAAATGCTTCCAACCCCCTTTCTCCCCCCGTATCGTGGCTCTGGAGAATGTAAATTAGTGTGAGAAAGTGTCCGTAGTCTCTGCTGGGTCAAATAGAGGTTGGGATAAAAATGTGTATCTGTATGCGTATTTTAATATTGATCACCATGAGGCAAATAATTTCTTGGCAGCTGGGTTATCAAGTTTGATGTTTTCCACTTCATTTATAACTTTTGTTGGAGTTTTGCTGCTGGCTCTGTGCTAAGACCTTGGAGACCGCTTCTTGTTCTTGGACTGAAATCTTCATTGCTTCCTTTTGACCAGACGATTTTTTTCAGATAAAATGTCATCCTTTGGATTGGTTAGTTTGTCTGGAGCTTGCTTGACCTGCTAGCTCACCAGCTACTTTCTTTTTTTGCCAAAACACTTAAATGGGAAGTTAACTGCTTCCACAAAGACCCACTCCTGTCTCCCGCTCACCTTCTCGCAGCATAGGTGTGTACAGATACGCACCCGAAAAAAAGGTTACCTCTGAATGCTATTTCCTTTAGTTTTGAATTCTTTGTTATTACCCATTCCATTGTAAACTTCCTCAAGTAGAGTCTGTTCTGTGTTGCATTTTAAATAGGATCACTGACGTAAGTATTAATTTAGATTACCTTTTTTCTTTTTTTTTTCCTTTTTTCCTGAGTTAAGTTGTCCTCTTTGGGGATTTTTGGACTAATTTGGCCAGAAATGTCAAACTATTAGTTGTGTTGGAAGCAAAATCGTTCTGAATTTGGCAACATAACTAAAGCAATGCTGCTTCAGCATACGGAGGTTTCATTTTGATTCCTGTGCTGCCCTTTATTTTCCTCTTTCATTTACCCTAACTTTAAGTATCTAAATTGAAATTAAAGCGTGACTCATCAGTGGTGTTTGCAAGATAGGGTTCTCCTGTGCCCGCTACAGCAGATGCAGGTGAGAAAGGTGTCTGTGCGTTGACTTCCTCGTTCATAGCTCTGTCTCAACTACAGTGGCCGATGGATGGAGGGCTTTTGCGAAGATGGTGGGCTGCGCTGGAGCAGCTGGGACACTAGCATGTGTGACTTAGTACCATCGTGATGAAAGGAGGCACAAAAATGTTCTGAACCGTGACAGCTGTTGGCTGTGTCCAGGTGAGTCAGTGTCTTGGGTAAGAAGAAGAAAAAGAGCAAAAAGGAAGGGCAGATAGATCTCTTCTGACGGTCTTGACCGTGTGAAGGGAAGAACAGGATGGAGACAAGTCTGTTTTTATTATCCGCAAAAAACACCAGAGATGAGAAATGAATGTTGCTGTGGTGCTGTCCAGTGCAGTCGTTCCTGTCACGGGGGGACTCCCTTTTATGGGTGGTTGCCTCTTCCAGAGTGGACTAGAAAATTTTTCCGTTGCTGACTCTGTGACCTTTCACAGAGCCGGGGGTGGTGTGCAAGTCCAAGGCATCCTGTCTGTGCCCTGAATTGCTGCTTAACTGTGGACAAAGTTAAGGGGACTTATTCCTGGCTTCTGAATCTGAAGTTGAATGAACTTGGCATGAGGTAAAGCAAAGCAGTCCACTCAGATATGTTTTCTTAACATGGAACCAACTAGCCATCCATAAATACAGTGGTTTTCTTTCACAACAGCAACTAGAGGCCAGTAGAGCCGTCAGACAAGCGAAGTGAGGCCAAGGACTGTCCGTCAGTCTGCTGTCTTCTCCAAGTGCTTTTGCCTTCAAGCTAGCTATTTTTGGCAACTGAAAACTTAGAGCTTTATTTTTTTTTTTTTGTCTTCCTGTTCAGATCCTTTTTACTTGCGCTCGTTTTCTTACGTTCAGTTCATTTTTCTCTGTCAGGCTGGACTTGCTTAAAAATGTTGCAGTACAGCTGTGTTTAAACGTGTATGTGTGACGCTGTTACCCAAGGTAGTTATGCATTCAAACGTCCCCCCCCCTCCCACCCCTGCAGGTGCCGTTTATGTTGGCAGGAGCGGCTTGCCTGGTGTGGCTTAACGTTGTTTGGGCAGGCAAATCCGAGGGACGGGCGGGAGAGGTCTCTTTGTGGGCTTTGCTGTAGTGGCACATCCTTTGCAGTGCAGGTCAGATTCTTGCATCACGTTATGGGGTCATAACAGTTTTGCTGTGGGGTCTTCCCCCCCCCCCCCCCAGCTTCTCAGAAATACAGAACTAATTCGGAGATTGCAGAGCTTGGTAAATCCTCTCTTGTGCTTGAAGGAAGCAGTCTTTCCAAAACTTTATTGAATTTAATCTGAATCCAATGAGAGACTTCCTTTGATGCAATCTTATATCCTAATGCTGAACTCCCCTTGACGTGAAGAAAGCCGTCACGCAGGCAGAAACTGCTCTTGGATGTGTGTAATTTTCTGGTGTTGGTCCTTCAGTTTGAGAGTTGGCAGCTGCTGAACATCAGTCGTGTTTCTTGTACTTTTCTGTGCATTTTGCACACCTGCAAGTGGTTTTATTAATCGTTACCCGTGGTTAAAAAAGTTCCCGAATGCAATGAAACTAAAGAATATGTCGTCCGTGTTTATATATTTAAGAATGTACTACAGGTTTCACGTGATTACCCTCTTTCTTTGGGTTTCTTTTTCTCTCTGGCTCTGCCTCTCATTTTTTGCAGTGAATAAAATTCATTGTTTAAAGTAATTTTTCATTTAAGAACTTTGAAGCAAGATATTTCTTATCATAGTTCAGTTATAATTATACTTCCTATGATACTTACTTACCTGATAATTTAAGTATTAAATGGCAAGCACTTGCTAACAAAGCTAAAGTCAGTTTTTGCTGAAGAAAGTTGCTTGCTATACTCTGGAAACTGCAGTCTGTTGAAGTGCTAAAGCAGCTTTTGACAACAGTAGCTCTGTAGTAGTAGTATCTCTGCATGTATTTAGAGAGGATATTTTTTATTTTAAACTGGTCAACCGGGTCATGTCAGTTAGTTCTCTTGCAGTTGAAAAAAGCTGCGCAAGTCTGAAAAGATGGGCAGATTTTTTTTTTTCCCCCTCACCTATAGATGAAAACTGATTTTTCAGAGGATGAGATCTACTTCCAAGATAATGATTTTTCCAGTAATTGTACTCTTCAGTAATCAGCACAGGCAGTAACTAATAAAATATTTTTGGGTCCACTTTTTCACTTTTACAGTGAACACAACAATTTTAACCTTGAAGTTAACTTTAAAGGCAACTTTTAACTTGGAAAAGGAGTTTTAAATTTTCCTTTTGTGTATTTTCCTTTGCACATCTTTAGCGTAAAAACTAAAACCTCTATGAAGGTTTTCTGAAAAAAAAAAAACCCTGAAATATAAACGCAAAATGAAGTTGTTAATTTTCATCTTGCATCAGAGTATTATGTTTATGTACTCAAGTGACAACTGAAACTTTGTAATTAAATCGCATTAGTTAAAACTAGTCAACTGTTCTGTTTTCTTGTGTACCAGAATGCTAGCAAAACTTTGCGTAAGGATATGTTCTCCAGCTGTACCTTTGGCTATGAGTGGGCTGCCTATACAAGGTACAGTGTAAAAAAGTACCATGGAGACACTCTTTGAACCTGGAGATCTCCCTCTCAGAGAAGCTTGGCCGTGGTTTGCGTTCTGGAACGAGGGCGTGAGCCAGAGCCCAGCAAGGGAGGTGCCTAAAGTTGGGAGTGCCTTGAGCATCCGGAAGTTTGCATGTTGCTATTTGATTTGTCTCTCAGTCCTCTCTCCCATAATTTATGGTATTCCTTTCTCCGCACGCCCTTCCCTCTGTCCCCTCAAGTTTTGGTTCAGAAGGGGAGCAGAATAGATAATCCCTCACGATGGGTTGCTGAGCAAAATGTGCCACAGCTGTATTTCTTTTAACTTAGCTGGACCTGGTCTTTTCTCGTGGGTAGATATTAGAAATGCTTTAGGGCAGCCTTTTGCATCCCAGGCTCTCCAGAGGTACCTGCCACGTGGTGAATAATTCTCCTGCTTGCTCTGGCATTCTTGTCCTCTTTGAATAAAATAAAATATTTCAGCATCTTCGTGGTGATAATTGCAGTCGCCAAGCAATAGAAATCAAAGCAGGTAGTCTAAATACCTGAACACTTTGTTAATCAGAATTGTGCTATGCATCATTCATTGCGGCTGTAGGCTGTCTCTAAAAACTGTGTGGGGTTGGAAATACAGGGTCTTGGGCAGTATATAAATGTAAAATGGACAGTATGGGCGAGATGTCACCTTGAACTTAAAAGCTAAATGTGGACGAGCAACTCGGAGTAACCCATTAGTGTTCTCTTCCCCCCACCCCCCACATTCCCCTCTAAACAAACACCTTGTTTAAATTTTTCGTATAGATTTTTTTCACCATTTTACCATGAAAGTCAATTAATCAGGTCTACACAGAGAAGAGATGCTGAGACTCATACACTTCTGATGGGAAGCTGCCCTCCTGAGAAATTAAAACTCTGGAGTTCTGGTAGCTGATAGTATCTAAAAGTGTTCTAGTTTTCCATGCTGAACCATTGCTGTCCTGCTGCTTCTCACTTGGGTGCATTAAGGGGGTTTAGTTTGTGGCCATGCTCTCCTTGACCGGTACCACAGAGTTTTCCTAGTTGTCGGGCCGTGACTCTTCTGAGGCAACGTCCTGTGAACGCTGCTGTTCTAGTATAAAGATAACTCTTGTTGGTTAGGCTGTTAGGCTGTGTTTGTGATACTTAAAACCGAGTCAAAAGCAGCCAGTTGACCTGAAAAATGACTTCACGTAGGAACTCCTCGTGGTATAGCTGTATTGGTTTACGTTTGTCTTAAATCTTGTTCTGATGCAACATTTCTTCTTCAGTTGATAAGCCCTGAACTACTAGTCACCTTGTGTCTGGTGCCAACCCACGTGTTTTACCTTGCATTTGGAGAGGAAGGTTCTTTTTTTCAATCTAGTTAGCTCATGACTGGAAAGCCCCACAGCACCTGCGTATATGTAATTCAATACCTTTAAAGCCCTTTTCAGGGATGTCAGTTGGTCGTGTTTTAACTGCCTTGAGAAAGCAGGTTACAGCATGAGCTATGTGATTTTTAAGCTATGTAGCTGCCCTGTGAAAGGATGGAGGGTTCCCTGTTAGATTTGAAAGCAGCATCTTCTGTGCAGTTAGATACTTTTCTAACTTAACTTGAATCTCTGTTTGAGGCAAGATTTGGGATTAATGGAAGTCTTAGATCAGTTTGTTAAAACAGCAACATTACCATGGAAGGCCAGAGAATGCTGAATTTGTTTTGTCAGGCAAGGGACTGTTACCACAGGACAGTAGGGTCAAGCCTTATATATCATTAAGAGTACTTATTATCAGACGTCTAATTTCTTTGTGTATTCCTATGGCTCTAATTATTAGCTTCCCAATTACTCTATTAAATCCTCTTGCTGACTTATGGTACTCTTTTGGCAGTTTTCTTCTGATGAAGTTAAAATAGTCTGTCCTGGTTGACCAGGCTGTCCAATTGAAGAAGAAGAAAGAAAGAAGCCCAAAATACTTTGAAGAGGGGCAGGTTTCCTAGATTAGCGCAGAATGGCAACTCATCAGGCAGCTAAAAGCATAGTAAAGTCTCCATAAATGTGGGCTGCAGAGCCCAGCCGCATGATGATTTTTCATTCTGGAAGAATTGGCTGCTTATCCCTGCGACCTAGGCGTACATCTCATAGGTTTCTGTCAGCCAGTTGCTGAGTCACTTGGATGTGTAGAAAACTATTTTTTTAAAGAAATAAATAAAATCATATACACAAGCATTTTTTTTTAAAAGGTGGAGAACAACAGTCCCCAGGAGAGACAGTTTCTGTTAAGCTCTAGTGTCATCACAGATTGTGAAACATAAATTCTGTGTTATAAACAGCTTGTAATTTTAGTCTTCCATTTTTGCTTTAACAGGCATTAGACTGCAGCAACTGGCACAGAGTTTAAACATTATTATCACAATTCTTAAAAAAAAAAAAAAAAAGTTTTATTCTCATAGTTATTGATCATAATATGCCACCTACTCACTTCTGCGTTAGGTATTTTCTGTAGGATGGCATGTCTTATTTTGTGGTGCTGTCAGAAAAGTGATTCTACAGGGTAACAGGTTGCCCAGAGAGGTAGTGGAGTCTCCTTCCCTGGAGATATTCAAAACCCGTCTGGATGTGATCCTGGGCAATATGCTCTAGAGGACCCTGCTTGAGCAGGGAGGTTGGACTAGATGACCTCCAGAGGTCCCTTCCAACCTAAACGATTCTGTGATTCTGTAAGAAACTGTGTGGAGTTTTGAAGTTTTCCTTTATTCCCATGAGGATTAAACTTAAGTCCTTAAGGATCTGGGCTTTACCTGCTTCCGTATGAGGAATTTTTCTTTGACTTCCGCAGTTCTCTCACAAGCGGGCACACCTGACCGTATTCCATTTTCGACTGTGGCTCTGAAGTGTTGTGGGATAGAGCTTATGGGAATTGCTCTGGATTTCCATTCAGCTGGTGCTTCGAACCCTTTTTCCTCCCCTGTAATACACAAAAGCATCTCACCAGCGATTGGGATGGGCAGTGCCAACTAGAAGGCTCAAACAGTGCCTCTCAGTGTTTGATATATGCTGGGCAGTAATGAGTGAGGATTTACTGTGGGTGTGATCTTCTGCTAGCCTTTAGGTTTTTTCTCCTCGGTGGTTGAGAGGCAGGTCAGAGAATCTTTCAGGCATTTTCTAACCTGAGAACTGCAGATCGCCGAGTTAAAGGTTTGGTGCTACTTCTACTTAGTTTTATAGCCAGCTGTTCTGGGGTGATGAAACAAGCTCAGCCATTTAAATGTTAATAGTTCTGCAATGCCTTCTTCCATTTTTACCCTGTATATCCACGAGGACAAACAAAAAATCCACTGCCAACTGAGCCACTCACTCATGTTTATGCTATTTCAGTAGTAGGAGCTAACAGATGTGGCTGCAGAGGAACCCCGGAGGGATGTGCTGGGTCAGTGCAGCCTCAGTGAGAGGATTAATTTGAGGATGACTTTGTCATGAGGATGCTTTCACGTGAGCTAGGCTAAATCTAGACTCACTTGCTCTAGTGAGAGCTGTAGAGAAGACATCAGTCAGTTATATTATTCAATTCATTTTATTGTCTCCCTTTTGGCTAAGCTGCTGTTTCGCATGACGTTTGAAATAAAACGTTGGCAGATGGAAAGCAAGTGAGATGAGGGACAGAAATATTATTTATTCTGAAATTTTTTTTTTTGTGTAAGCTTGGGGGAAGTTGGAGGAAGTTCACAAAGAGCAGCAGCGCCGGAGATATCTTTAGCCAATGACAGTTGCAATTGCAGTAGGAAAAAGGCAAAGCCGGTTTGAGTTTCTGATGTGGGTAGTTAGTCCTGCTCCGAGGTGTGTTAGTGAGCGTTCTGTTCTGGTCAGGTTGGTAACGCAGCGGCCCGTTGATTGGGAATACGCAGCAGAGTGGTGAAAGAGTTAAAGTAGAACGTATCTGTTTTTCGAAGGACTGTGGTAGACAATAGAAGCATGTGTAGAGAAGGAGAGGCCGGTCGGTCTCTCTTTAGCTATTTGAGTCCAATTGTTTGTTCCCTTGTGATGCCATCTTTTCCTTCCGAATCTAGGAGAGAGGGTTTCTGTAAAATATTATTAGGAATGAAGAGTGAAACGAGACAAATGAATGATAAGAGAAGATATTTCCCAGAAATGACGGATTACATTGCAGAATAATCTCTGGTCCCTTGAGCATTTAGAAGATCATAGGGGTCTAGCTTTGTCCTCCAAAACTAGACTTCTAATTAAAGGAACAGAAACCCCAAGCCCTCTTCCCAGTCCTTAGATGTGTAAACCAGACAGTCCTCAAGGCTTAAATTCAAATAGAAACAGTTGTTTTTTTGTTTGAGTTTGAGTATTCCCTTTCACGTTTTGCAAGCCGAAGACGGCAGCGTTGTGCTAATGCCAGAAATGTAGAAATTGAAATTGAACTGCAGACTTGCTTAGCAAAAGCTAAAATGGTAAATGTTTTCTGGATCATGGGGCTTCCCCCCCCGCTCTTAAAATAGGGAGATGTTACATCAGAGAAGTTTGCTAAAGCAGTTCATGTAACATAGATGAAGAAAAAAGGTTCAGTGGTTAGGGATCCAGCTTGAATCATGTGATGCAAATTTAATTCCTTCCTTGTCATTGGCTCTGACATCCCAAGGAGTAATACAGAAGCTGGCTTCCCTAGGAAGAGATCTAGTGATTGATGTGACACATGCAGGATAGGTGAGCTTGGAAAATACTGAAGTTTTGTGGGAGGTTGTGTAAGTATATTAAAGACACTAAAATATATATTTCATTCATAGTGTCACTATGAAGGCAAAACCAAGAACTTAGTGGGTGGTGGAATCCTGTGTTAATGTAAAGTGTCATAAGAAATTTCTCCAACCGCTGATTTCTGTGAACTCCACATTTAATTTCTTCTTTGCGTAGTATGCAATTAAAGAATCCTTAGACTTCTGTAGCGATTTTTTTTTCCTGTGTCTGCAGATGGTGCAACTATGCTGAACCCCTTCATGGGTTTGAAGGGAAATTGTGGTTGCAAATCAGCTCCTTCTCAGTCAGAGGTAAAAACCTTTGCCCTCCAAGTCTTGAATGGGACTACAGGAATAAACTGGACTGAAGACCAGGCTGCTGTACCTCCCTGTTGACCATTCATTCTGTTTCCAGCCGACTGAATTTGATCGCTTAATTGTTTTTTCCCTTGAGGGCCGTATGACAGTGCTAATGGCTTCTTAAAACTAGCATAATACTTAGCAGTAAGAAGAAAGAGAGAGGTTAAGGTCAAGTTTTACTTTTCCCTCTTTATAATCTGTATTGGTGTAACTTTTTCAGGTTATGCCCTCTCCGTTTCTGCTGATGTGTCTTTCTGCTTCCCTTCTGAACATTTACAGACTCGTAGAAGCGCGCGTCCTTTAAAATCTGCTGAAAGACTTTCCTGTATGTTTAGTACCTTTTTCCTAACCTCGTTCCGGTCAATTTTTTAGATAACCTGGAGACTGGGGTGCTGTCATCAGCAGAAAGTGTTCTTTAACCTTGAAGTGCCTGTGAGGAATTGTTTTGAGCCATGTACGTGTTTTTTGTTTGTTTTGTTTTTTCCCTTTGGCTGCCAATGTGCCAGACAGGCCCTCTCTTGAGTCTATCCAGTGTGTAGTAAGCGTGTCAATATGCAGGCCATCATGCAGCATGCAGATCCAAATCCGTCTGATGCAATCAACGTGTTCTTTCCTGTTACGAAAAAGAGGTGGAAACTCTGGAGATGCTTGACTTAAAAAGGACAGTGCAAGTGGGATAAGCACTGCTGGGCTGCAGCCATGCTCAGTAGCTGTTTTGGACTTTTTTTTTTTTTTTTTTAAGGACCTGTCATGGATTAAAACTAAAAAGCACATGATGAAAAGGAAGTGGCTCTGTAGTGAGTAAATAACAACTCTGTCTAGAAGATGCGCTGATCTCCCCAAAGGACCCACGGCTCTGAGCTGACATTACTGAAGGATGACGAAGTCAAGTCGCTTGCATTAGAGGAGTTTGGGAGAGGGCAAGGTTACTGCATTCAGTAACATCAGCTCTTAGCTGACGAGAGAGTAGCAGTAGCTGTCTGGAAAAGCGGACCTCTCCTTCGAGTGGAGCGTGCTCAGAAAAAGCCATTACTGGCAAAGTGAAATTTTTCTCTTTTGGTGGTGGTTGTGTGAGCAAGCGACTCTGCTAAAAATAGAACTAGCCAAGCTTGTTTTTTCTATTAGGTCCTGTAGTTCTTCCTTTGTGTAGGAAATGATCCAGCGATGATGGTAATGTACTGTACTTGTTACCACTGCGTGCAGAATGTCAGGGTAGATGAGAAGGTTGAGCAACCTCCTGCCCTCCCTTACAAAACTTTTGAACCCTGTGGATCACAAGCTCTTTATCCTCCAGACGGTTACATTTTAAGCTGTGCTTTGAGATCTGCTGATGAGAAGTGCTATACAACAGATGGGCGTTTTAACCCCTGGGCAGGAAGACAATGTGAAATTAGAGCAATTGTTGTGCCTTCAGCACTTTCTTTCATCAAGCAATGTAAGTGGATACGTTCGTTAAATTAAAAAAGCAGAAGGTATCTAGGCTCCTCATTTAAAATGAAGCTTTGCATCTTTGAAAGTGATGAAACAGAGTTTTCACCGAAAGGAAGTCAAAGAGAATCATAACTTGCTTTGGTAACACGTGGTTAGTACACAAAACAGGAGAAAGGTTAACAGGAGTTGATTTCCAGATTGCTAGTTGGATGTTAATGGCAAGCGGTCTACCCTGATTTTCCTTTCAGAGGTGTAAATGACCACACAGGCTGAGCAGTCTCCGTTGCTAGGGAAAGACTGACCCAGCTGGAGCAGTCTTAGGTTGAAAAGGCCTTAGACTTGCTAAAATGTGTTGTGCTGTGAAGTCTCATAGCTGCCTTGGTGCTGCTTTGCCTAAGGCCTTCTTCTGGTGTTGAGGGAGCCAGGCAGGGGTGGTTGCTGCCTCTTTAACTTCTGGCTAGTTAAGGCCACAAGGACAGAGAGACCTTTCAGTGCAGCACAACTTTTTAACGTTACCAAAAAAGCAAAAGGCCAGTGACAAGGCTTAAAATGTGAAGAGTCGTATTTTTTTGCAAGAAAAAACCTTAACAAAGACTGTGTTTATTTAAAACTTTCCGAATGGAGTAACTGGGAGGTAGATAAAACTTGAAGGCAAGAACGCTGCTGTGATGAAGTGACTCCAGGTTTCTTGTCGGAAATAAACTCTTCTCCCGTTAAAGTGAGTGTGTGGGAACTGTGCATCCTGCCCTCTTGACTCCTCAGTATCAATAACCGATTAGCTGCTGTGGCTGTGCAGGCAACCGTGCCAGATGCTGTAGCAAGCACGAGGTCTGTTACAGGCCGGACGCAGAGCAGCAGGCTGTGTTGGTTTGCCCCGTGTAGTCTGCCACTTTGCACTAAGAGCGTTTCCTCTGAAACGCTGAAAGGCAACAGGCAAGTCCTTTTAGGGACAGTTACTGGTCTGAACTGGCTAATGGTTATGTGGGAAGAATAAAGAGCCTGCTGCGGGGAGCAAATGATTATTTGATGATTAAATAGCGGGTGTTCCTCAAGGTGACAACACCAAATTGGTTGTTCTCTTCCCCATGTCAGAGTATATTTTTATGATCAAAGTGAGCATCAGCAGGTCATAGTTAGGGTAGAGAAGGAACTACTACATCACCTTGCTCTGAGCTCATGTCACCCACAGCTTTGCTTCAGTCTGTCGGGTCTGCGTTAGCTCCGTGCTGTCAAGCTCGCTACCTGTGTGCTGTGTGGCGTTTGGGTATTCACGTGCTCTTTTCTGCTCCTTTGCTCCCCAGTCTGGAGCAGCACTTAGAAAGACTTGCCAGGAGATCCTGCCAGATTAAGGAGTAGGCTGCAGGCCACATGAATTACCCTCACTGTATGAACCTGTTATCTGTGGCCATTTTTCCTGGTAGTTCATTGGCCCCTTCTCTGTTGCATGATTAGGCCTGGACCTGCCTCTCTGCCTGGGAATGGGCCGCCGCCGGTCCTGCGAAAGGCAGCAGTCGGGCGGGTTGGTGTTACCTCTGGAAGTTTGCATGTCCTGCAGCTTACCCCTGGGACGCTCCCAGGAAAAGGGTGCGCTGCGCTTGTTTGGTTGTAGGTGATGTTGAATTCTCCCCGACTAAAGCATAACTTCCAGGGAGGCATTCGTGCTTACTGAGCTAAAGAATTCGTTGCTTCTCTTTGGTATTTCACCGTAATGGGGAGTTGTCTTTTAAACAAATAAATACGTATTTCTTTAAGTGAGGAACTAATTTCCTGCTCAGAATTGGGTGCTTAGTTTAGAAAGAAATCTGAGAAATTGTAGGCCGTTAAGGGAAAGGCTTGGAAATTAGTAAGCACCTGAACGAAAACAGCATAAACCTGACTGTCGGTAATCAACCTGGGTGTTTATAATCTACCCAAGACCCCAAAACGTTGAGGAAGGGCTCTTAACAGAAACGTTGCAAATTTGCAAATTTTTGTTAGTGTCCTAAATATATATGCGCTATAGTGAATTTCCAGTTTTGAATTGAACACAAAGCAAAGGTAAGCTGTACTAGTCAAAATTTAAAAGCAATATAAGCAGGAATTTCAGAAACTGTTAAATGGAATATAAACGCTCTGAAGAGCGTTGTATGTGCATTTCTGTCTGACACACCAGTTTATGTTGCGAGTCCATATATACTTCTCTAAAATGCGATCCAGGGAAAACACAGCGCAGCCAAATTGAAACTGTAGTAGGCTTTGAGCTCTGATTAATTTGTTTGTCATAGAATTCCTTTCGGGGCAGCAAACAAAAAGTGAGAAGATGATGATGCGTTATGGTATAATTAACTTCAGTGAACAATGTGAACTTCAAAAGAGTCATCTTAATTAAAAAAAAAAAAAGACAAAAAAAAAAAAAAAACGGGAGGGGGGTAGAGGGGGAGGAAGCGGCAGGACAGAACCGTGGCTGAACTTGGAAGAAACTAAGATGGTTCCCTTCATTCATCTGCTTCAATTGGAACCGTTTTTTCCAAATGTCAACATGGACCAAGGTGCCTGTCCTGTTTCACATTTGGGGCTCTGCAGTTCTCATTATATACATGCAGTTCTGCAAAACATGGCTTATTAGATATACTAATAAGGTCTTAAATCAAAAATGTCAGCAGCGCACTCATCTGTAAGCAATTTCTAACGTTAGAGCCCATTGGACTCTATCCTTTTCCATATTAAGGGGATGATGTTTCATAATTGAGGCAAGTGAGTACATACTTTTGCCATAAAGTTCAAGAAATCTCATTGATTTATAAAAGCATTAAATATCTAAAATTAAGTAACTTTCAAGCTGAGACAAACATAAAACTAAAAACAACGACTCTTAAAGCCTGGGCTTGGAATAGACACATGAGCGGATATATAACATTTTAGTTAAAGTTTGCTGCCATTTCTCTTACAAAATTGTTCTTTAGGGTATTATAACTCAACTGTTTTTAAACCCATCACTCTGGAACCTTGCCTACAGAATGTCAGCGCAAGTGCATATCTTATTTCTTTTACAAAATAAAGGGCTTGGAGCAGTTAAGCTTTCTAAAGTTTTATGACAGTAAAATAAATTTTGCTACTTTTACTTTGCCATAACAGGAACCATACTGTTTGCTTTGTCTTGCCAGCAGGTAGAAACAAAAAACAAGCCAGTTTAATTGGAGAGACATTGTGTTTTGTAATTTACTCCTTTCCCGAAAGAGGAGAAACCTGATGTCCCACTGTAAATATACTGTTGTCAGAGCAGGCTGTGCTTTGGGCGGAGTGCGTTGTCTCATGAAGGTGGGTGGGAGGGATGGCTCCTACAGAAGAAAATTTCAGAAACTGAAAACAAGACTTGCGTTCCAGCTCATTAAAGCAATTTTATCTAGGTTGACAGCGTCTTCCCTGCAAACGCAGGAGAGGAGTAGCCCACGTTTTGTTTTTTTTTTCCTCATATGATCCTGCATCTGTTACAAGATCTACTGTCTTGGATTTCTTTAACAATGTCCCTCTCCCATCTGGCTTCTCAGAGTGGATAATGGTAACCCATTCATCTTTGATCTTTCTTTACCTTTTCGTTACAGCCATGGCACTTACCTAGGCAGTAATATGCAATTGTTTTGTAGTCAGTATTTACTAAAATGGGAATTTTCTTCTCTCGCTGCTCCTGAAGGCCAAGTGTTTCGCTTGGTCCATTAGACTTTCATAGGCTTAAGGAGTGAACTTTCTTGCGCGTGTCTGCTTCTAGTGCAGGAAGTCACATTAAAATAACCTCTGCTTTCAGCCTGGATCTTTACAGGAGGATTAGGTATAATTTGCATAGAAAACATCTGTTGCTTAGCAAAGATCCTGTCCTGTTGGTTTTTACCGTGTCTCTCCCACAAGAAATTGGTATTCTTATTGCGTCTCTAATGTGTGTATTATCTGTGGGTGATCCCTTGAGGTGTGTAACCTGTCTTTAAGTCCGTGTCGGATATTAGAGTTGCTATGGTTTTAGCATGTTCCTGTTCTGGATCCTCTGGTAGCTTGTGCTATTAGTCTTAGGTAAGTGTTGTGGGACAGCAGGACTGCTTTCGACAGCTAGAACAATTTCTGAATCTCCGGACAATTTATCTGGGTTGAAATTTAAGTTCTTGGCTCCAGTGCTTATGTTTAGACCTATTTCTTGTCCGAGGAAAAGGCAGTGTTAAAGTAATTAAGCCTGACGTGCATAAGAAAAGAACAACCTTTCCACAAAATTCAATTGCTTGGGGTTTGTTTAAGTTTAGAGTTGCTTAAATAAGTTGGCATTTCGCTTTGCTTATAAGCATCTTATTATCTATTCTGGGGACTCTTTTTCTATGTCTTTCTCAAAAGACCAACTTAGAGAGTCCAAGAGCAACAGAGCTCTACGCTCCCATAGTTGCTCTTTGTTTTTCATCAGAGTGCACTTTATGCATCTAATTATTACGTTATTGTTACACTTTTCTTCCAGCTCCTTTAAAATGGCTATTGTGGTATGGATCTAATATGGAAATACCTAATGTTCATTACAGAACAATCGTTTTGGCCTGGTTTTTTTTTTTTTTTGAGAGTGCATTGAGTTTAGTCTGCTGTTTTCAAGGGAAATTCATCTCTGTGGGGCTGTGTGTTCTTGTAAATAAATTTATCCTGTGTTCTTAGAGCTTTAGGAACTTTTTTGTATGTTGGTGCCAAAATTAGTCCAACTTGGTTCACTGGAACATGCAAACAGGAATTCCGCACGTTAGTTACAAGTCTAAGCACTTTCTTTTCCTCTCAGTTGCAGTTCAGGAAGTGCTAAGTAGCTCTCTGTGGATTTTTGTATTGTTGCTGATCTAATTCAAAGCTAAAATTCAAAATTAAAGGCTAGCTTGGCTTGTGAACCTGCGAAGAAAGCGTGACGGGAGAAATCATAATTTTTTATATATATATATATATATATATATATTTTTTTTTTAATACGCTCCCCTTTTTCTTGTGTGCATGTATCTCTAGGGAAAAGAATTTAATTAGGAATCTACGGAGCAGTCTGTTTTATTTACAGCTTGTTGGGAGTCATGTAGCTGAATCACCTGCATGTCAAGATACAATTTGGAGTAAGGTGTGCAGACGCACCCAGTTTATCTTCTTGTTCCTCAGTGAAGTGCAGCTTTCTTTTCAGCATCGATAATAAAACGTTTCCCTGTCTGCTGAAGAACACTGATAGCTCGTAACTCTGTGCTGTTGCCAGTAGCGGTCGTATTTTTTCATTAAATGAGATGAGTATTCAGGGGAGATCTAAATCAAATACTCACGTCCCGTTTTAAAACTGCAGCCTAACTAAGAAACTAAAAATTTGATGTCCATCAGAATATTCTGTTTTGTAAAAGCCTTTTGGAAGTGTAAATTAATGATTTATTTACTAACTTTCTTTTCCCCCCTTGTGTTTTCAGTTTGTGGGCCAAATGTTGACATTCGCAATGATATCCATGAGCTGAAACGTCTAGAGAACTGTACGGTAATTGAAGGTTTCCTTCAAATTCTGCTCATCTCTAAAGCAGAGGATTACCGCAACTTCCGCTTCCCAAAGCTCACTGTCATAACTGATTATTTGCTGCTGTTCCGTGTGGCGGGCTTGGAAAGCCTCAGTGATCTCTTCCCCAACCTCACAGTCATTCGTGGGAGGAACCTCTTCTACAACTATGCCTTGGTTATCTTTGAAATGACAAATCTTAAAGAGATTGGGCTTCACAACTTGAGGAACATAACCCGTGGGGCCATACGGATTGAGAAGAACTCTGACCTGTGTTACCTCTCCACAGTGGACTGGTCTCTCATCCTAGATGCAGTGTCCAATAACTATATCGTTGGGAATAAACCTCCAAAAGAATGTGGGGACTTGTGTCCAGGGACAATGGAAGAGAAGCCGTTGTGTGAGAAGACCTCTATTAACAATGAGTACAACTATCGCTGCTGGACCACCAACCACTGCCAGAAAAGTAAGAATTGAATAGATTGTGTGTTCTTTGTTACCTCTTCCCAAGTAAAGATTTAATTTAATGTGTTTTTATTTTAGGCTCTTCAGCAGCTTTAACTTTTATTCTAGGAGTGTGTAATCCACAGAGTGAGTATATCAGTTATCCATTTTCCACATCACCACTAGATTCCTCCCCATCCAGTAAAGGATCATCTCACTTGATTAAAACAACAGGCTTTCTGGGTTACTTCGCAGTGAAAAAGATGCCAAGTGTCCGAGTGCAGAATTAATGCCGTTACAGCAAAGCTGGAACCAGTTTTATCTCCCTTGCGGGTGTGGCAGGAGGTGACTCTCTCCTCCTCGCCCAAGTGATGTAACGTGAGCCAGAGTCATTGCAGTACTGAAGCTGTTAACTGAAATTGTTTTGACTTTGTGTTCTTTGCCTCCCTTGGTATGTACCTTCAGAAATTCATATGATGATCAGTTCTGGACATAAGAACTTTTTGAAGTTAGTTTTTCCAGTATATTCTGCAGTTGCAAAGAGCCAATGAAAAAATGCATGTCTTGACTCTCAGTGAAATTGTCCTTGCCTGTTTTGTTCTTAGCTTGTGTGACAGGGTTCATATCTTTCTGATAGCAAGTATTAGCAAAAACAAAACCTGATCTCTTTGCACTTTTTAAAAATAGAGTTAACAGATACGTGGTTCACTCAGATAACATGATTGCGGGGCAGGCTTTTTGAACGCATCCTGTAACTTTATGAAAGCTGAGCCCTGCTGTATCACTAGGGCTTAATGACAAGCAGTCATCGCTGGGAGGAACACTTCCTAAATTCAACCTGGAGCCTTGACCAATGCTTCAATAACGATAGGAAACACCAGAGTATGAGAGGTTAGAAAAACAGGCGTGTTGAGGTTGCTTTTGTCTGGGGAAGCTGCTCTTCCCCCTCCTCCTCCTCCTCCCCCCCCCCCATAGCCCATCAGGTGCTTCTGAAGCCCTCCCATTCAGTCAGAGTTTAAACCGAAGTATGTTGTAGGACAGTCGTAGTTAAGACATGCCAAAAAGAATCTCTGAAAAAAGGCATTTGTAGTGGTATTCTTACCGTAATAATCCCTACAGGAAATAAAGCTTGCGTTTAAAGGAACGGACAAACCAGAAGACCCAGGCGACTTTAGACTAGAAGACCCGTACAACTTGGCTACGGTGCGGGAAGTGAGCTGTGCTCGTTTTTTGCCATATGTTGCTCTGAGTCATTAGGGTTCTGCAGGCCAAATTTTTGTCTTCATTGAAGGAGTGCAATTCTGCTGTCTACAGATGATGACCTAGGTGATTCCTGTGTGACTTCATTCCCTTAGTGGTTTGAATGGATGTAACTGGAATGTATTTAATAAGATCAAACAGCTGACTTTTTTCTGTTGTATGTTCTGGCTGTTTGGAATACACAGAAGTGATGTGTGAGAAACTTAATGACTTTAAGGGAAATGTTAAAATAATTTGGATCCCAAATGCATATGAGAAGAGATCTGTTTAAGTAAGATGAGGTCATAGTTATGCTGTGATGGCAGCACTTTTAAGGCAAGGATGTAAGTAATTTTTTTTTTTCCTACATGTTTTCATCTCCCTTTTGTGGGAGACTGTGAACAAGAAAGCAAGTATTGGAAAAGAGCCTTAAAGTGCTTGTTAAGAGTACTACGTTTTGGAAAAACAATGTAGATTTAAAGTATCTCAGGATACAGAGCAGAAAAATTACTATGCTCTAATAAATAACAGAGTGAGAAAGTTGGACCTGTTTAGTCTGTTAATCATGATAAGCCACTGACTTCACGGAGGAAGACTAAATTTGCCAGCCATTCATCTACAAGAAAAGCGCTGCCATTTCTGAAGAAAAACAAAGGAAATATAAATGTTCAATTGTTCAAAAGGAAGCTTTTTGTTTATCTTACTAGATTGCTTGAACACGTTTGCAGTGAACTCCTGATCTGGGGACGACTGCGCTGTGCAAAATTGCACAAGGACATGAAAAAGAATAGAGACAAGGACTTTAAGTGGCTGGATGTTTTTTAATCTACATTTTCTTACCCGTGCAGACATGAGATCTGTGTTATTTTCCAGGGCCTTTTTTTCTTGTGTAATATCTAGTTTAACCCTGACATTCTCCCTGTGCGTCACAGTACCGTTAAACTGAAAAGGCTGTCTGTCACTTTGTGTTCATTTAGCTTGCCCTTTTTATTTGTCTTTCTGGATCTGTGGTAGGAGCATGTATTAAATCAGTCTTGTCCTTGTTTGGTACAGGACAAGAGTGAAAGATCTCAAGTTGGTGGGTAAATGTTGTGTGGGAACACTTAGTGCTTTAAGTAGCCTGGCTTCTGTTTAATTTTGCCATTGACGAGAAATTGTTTTTTGCTTCCTTCTCTTCCTCGCTCACAAACGAAGGAAGAAGCCTTTGCTTCCTTCAGTATAACTTGTGCAGAAACAACGTTGGGGGAGGAGAGCACAAAGCTTCAGCGGCGTCTTGGCCGCCCTGGTTTCTGTGTAGTATACGTTCCTTTACTTGGGAGAGCCGTAAGGCAGCAGGCAGCAACCTCACTTCGTTTGCTCCCTTTGGAGCTGCAGCATGTTATGCTGGGTTTGGCATGCTCTCGTTTCTCTGTCTTGCACCTACGTTTCTTTTGGCATAGCAAATGCTGGCTGTGCTTCATTCAACTTCTTTGGGTTGCAGGTCCCTATAGAAGCCTCTTTTGAGGTAAGAGGCAAGTACCGAAGTTGTGTCAGCGATCGGGCTTTGAGGCGCAGGAGATGGCAAAGATGAAGATTTTGTTTCTAGACACATAAATGAGAGGGTGGCCTTCTCTCTAGCAGTTGAGACTGCTGGGGAACGCTTATGGAAGCTGCCTGCGTCTGTGTTAGGGATTGATGGGAGAACCAGATAAAATGTTTATTCAGTACCCCTTGAAAGAGTAGTCACCAGGGAGGGACATGCTTGCTTTGCCTGTCCCTTGACCTACTGTGAAGAAAATATTCATTGTTTTCTGAACTCCCTTTGACTAAGTTTGGAGGTTCGCTGCCTTAGTCACTAGGCCTTTGTAAGTGTGCGTAAACCAAATATAAATTGCAACCTGTAAGGCCTGCCTGGAAATGCAGACTCCCTCGTCCGGCATGGTGTGTGTTGAGCGTCCCGAACGAGCCCAGCTAGCAGCCCCCGAGACGCTGCTGTGTTTGGGGCCCTGAGAAAGGAACAAGGCAAACTGTTCATGTGGGAAAGAAATGACAAAACCAGTGGTAATCTGTATGTAAAACATACAGTATGTAGATGGGGTTTTTCTTTTTTTTTTTTTTTTTTTCCCCTTAACCTCAGCTTAGTTATTCTTCTCTCTCTATCCCTCCCCTGTTGAACTTGGAGACCTCTGTCAAGTATTAGCTGAAACTCATCCTTTCCCACTTGGGTGAAAGAAGGATTAGGGCTCAGGTTATGGGCTGTGGAGGACAGACAGCCGTTATGAAAAGGTGGTGGCTTCAACTACTGGTTTCTGCGCGAGATGACAAGGGGAGCGCAGTCTAGGAGTCCTGGTCCTCCCTTTGAGAGACAGCAAATTATAGAGCTGGACGAAGGGATGGAATAACTCCGTCCTATAAAAAGGACAAAGGTAAGTGTGTGAAGTGCATGAGGGACTTTTAAAATTAAATTTGCCACTGACATTAAAAAAAATGTAGCTTCGCTTTGACTTTATGGAGAGACTATGGATTGGGGCTGTAAGCGTAAGAGTGTGATTTGTTTTAAGAGGTGAATTTGACATGAAAAACAATAGTTCGTGTAGACTGCGCTTCGCGATACAACTGGGGAAAACTTTCAGCTTCCAAACGTGTGAAACTGGAGACCACAGAAAAGGCATGTGAGGATTTGGAGGCTGATAAGGAAGCAGATGGCAGCGGAGCACAAAATGTTTTTAATGAAAATGTATCCTTATTCCCTCTTGAATTGGCTTGACAGCGGCCTGAAAAGATGGTGTATGTGGGGGAACGGGGAACAGGAGGGAAAGAATGACAGTGAGTGGGAAGAGTGGTCCATATGTACCTTCTACTAAAATGTTTAAACATATGGAGACAGTAACATGATGTATTCTCACAAATATTCGGAATCTGCTCCTGTTTGTTTACACGGCGCTCAAAAGAGAGTGCGGTCGACTGGTATCGTTTGACATAGCTTCATTGACTTGTGCGGTGCTTACCAGTGTACACCATCTGGGACTCTGCTCCCTGTTGATTCAGCAGAAAACATGCGCTGGGATTTTGTTCCCTCCTTTCCTCCTTGCTTCCTCCTCTCGGAGGAGTATTCGGTGTACGTTCCCCGTCCTTTAGAAATATTGAACGTATGTGAACTATGCGGACGTGAATAGAGGGAGAGAGGAGCAAGCTGGGAGACAGAGGTGCTGCATCAGATTGTTTTGTTTTAAATTGCATCTACATGCTTGTTTGTTTGCTTTCTGTTTCATTTATATATATGTTTTCTACTTACTCTGAAATATAATAGAAATTGCCTATCCCAGAAGAGGAAAATATTCTTTAAAAATCTTATTTTTTTTAACAAGCCACTTTTGATGTGGTATGACGTTAAGTGAAGCTAGTATATATAACATAGATCCTACCTTCGTTGGGTGAAAACAAAAAAAATCATATAAGCCTGAGAACTTTTTGAAACGGGCAGGTTGTTTGTCCGTTTGGTTGTTACGCACACTCTCCAGCAAATAACCATCTTCCGAAAGGAATAAACAAGAGTAAAGGAATTATAAAAAGGCGCAGTTGGTGTTGCTGAGTTAGAAAAATCTGGAGCACGCTAGAAAATTTCTGTTAGTGTTTTCATTCTGAATGAAGTTTTTCCCTGACTTTCGTCCCCCCCCCCCCCGAGAAGCCTGCTCTCCAGCCAAAGGTTTCCCAGAATTTTTATGATGGCTGTGAGAGCATATTTAATTAGTAAGCTGGAATGGCCGCGGAGCAGTTCAGGCCAATCTGCAGTTAATTACTGTCGCAGTGGTTTATATTCTGAGAAAACGGCTAAAATTAAACAAATGTATACTTGCTGTTTTTCTTTGTTCTGTAACAGACTTCTGGGGAGTGAATGTCTCGAGTCTTGCGGCCTGCGCTAGACACTAAACGTTAGGTGCTAATGTTTCATACCCATCTTGGCTTACTGGTTTCCTGTGGCATAAAAATGGGTAGTGACTTTGAGAGGACTCTAAATTTTGGTGGTCTGTTTTGCAGTTTTAAAGGCTTGATGTGACTGATACATCAATGACATTTTGTCACAGATTTAAAGTTTAATAAAAATACCCTCTTTTTTTTGTTTTAAGATTTAGATATTTTGCCCACTTTTGGAATGAACAATAAAACCTTGAAATCGTAGGATAGGTAAAAAAAAAACCCCAAATATTAGAAACGTTCTTCGGGTTTTTGAAAATACCTTATTTTGTCTGTTCACACACCCTTTTCCTTGCCCCTCAAAATATTTATTATTATTTATTATCATTCTTTACCGTTGCTTAGACTTGCCTTATATTTGTCTATCCAAAGATGTGTTTATGTTCAGCAGGTGATGTGTAGCCATTTTCTAGTGACCATCCACACCTCAAACTATCAAGAGAAAATCATTTCTTCTGGTATTCTTTTATCAAAAGAGCGGGAGAAGTATCTGTATGTTGTTGAATGGTACAGTAAACGTTGCCATGATTTGAATGGGCATACGATACCTTGCAAATAATGGAGTAAGACACTTGCTCCAGCTAGAAAGTGCAGACAGGATTTTCTGTACTTTATGTAAAAAGCATGTTATACCTACCTGCAGGGAAACAAGAACATGCTGTGGTAGAAACCTGGCTGGACCGAAGGCCCTTCCGGAGCAGTACCAGGCCTGTCTCTCGTGGCTTCAGATCTTTGCCTCATGCGATTTTGAAATCACGAGTATGATTTTTATTGCTACTACAATTTGGCTTTACTTGATGCCGAACAATGGCTTCACGGTCAGAAAACCAACTATAAAAATACAATTGCAGATCACTTACAGCAAATAGTCATTCCCTGCTGTGAAGAGTTGCATGTATGTTAATTCCTCAGTTGAGTTTCTCCTCGTGCTCTGAGGTAAAGGGTGGGGAAGAAAAACAAGGCCCGTTCCTTTTGCAGGAAGATGTGAAAGGATCACTGTGTTGTCACACATACAGCGTGCAACCTTTTAATGTGTAGTACTCGAAAAGAAGTCTTCGGCTAACCTCTCATTTTATGCAGGCTGCTGGGAAGAGGGAATGGGCCTTGTAGCTGGAGGGGCCTGAGGCCGTGGGCCAGAAGGGGATAGGAAGATGTCTGTGCTGTGAGGGTCCCTGAGATGTTGCTTATTTATTTACAAACTTAAAAAAAAAAAAAAAAAGCCTCTCTAATGTCCTAGAAATACTTTCCAAGGTATTTTATTGGTGATGCTTCAGCAATTTGATAATCTGATGTTGCCCGGAATTGGAAACGGGATGCTTTTGGTTTTACTTGAAGCACTTGTGCTGTTTTTCGGGGCTTGCTTTCATCCTAGAAGAAATCGAGGGTGGTAGTTGTTTAGAGAAGTTTTGCTGTGCAACGTAAAATCGTTGAAATTATGCGTCTGTCTAAGCTTGAACCTGATCTTGGGTTAATCTGTCTAGCATAGACTTCCAGCCATCATTGATGTGTATTAGACAAGTGTTTGATGATAAACTAGACAGCTGTGTTGGGTAGTTAACGGCATGCAATGGAAAACTTTAATTTTACAAGAAATTTGAAAAACAACTGGGATCAGGGAAATAGGTAGCAGCATTTTAAGGGAAAATGTCAAGGAAATGTCAAGTGTAAAACCGAAAGAAAGCTTTGTTTTTGCAGATATTTCAGGGGCAACACAAACTCAGCCTGGCGTAGCATTTTATGCACTTCTCTTCTCTCTGTGACGCTTAAGCCCACAAGGAGTCATGTTAGCAGGGAGTTGCTTGCTTTCCTGTGGGTTTCTGTTTTGAGGGTCTGATGCCTAAATAAGGGTGAACTTGAGCTGCAGTCTTTTCATCTTGATGGGGTCTCTCAAAATCTGTCCTCTGCCCAGCTGCCCATTTTCATGGAGCGTGTAGAAATGTATCTTCTGTGAAGACTGATTTGCCATGGAATTTGGCTGACGCTGGCTGACGGAGGTTTGGAGGTGGGCATGTGAGCAAGTTCACTGAACTTCCCAGGCTGCTTTTCATAGTGGTAAAACTTAGTCTGATAGATTCAGCCCCAAATAGAAATGTATCCTCTAAGGTTTTGAATACTAGGTGCCATTTTTCAGTTAGTTTCTCTCCTAAACACGCATGAGCATAGGGATGAATGGTCCTTAGGCATTTTCGTAAATTACTTTCATGTGGCAAGCAAGTTCTTCAATGTTTGTTTAAAAAAAAAAAAAAAAAAGTGATGAAAATGTCTTTTTGGTTAGCCTTCCTTCCCGCTAATAGTATGGTTTCCTTCTTAAGTCTGTGTATGAATCTGAGAATTAACCAGTAGTAAATAGGTGCTTGAATAATAGTATGTGAATACAGATTGCTGAACTGCCTTTTTTTTTTTTTTTGCTGAGGGGAAACTCAGCCTGGTGTAGTTGTAGAGCGTCTTCCTCCCCCTCCCTGTTGCAGTCCTCAGTGTTGGGAATGGCATGTGCATGTGCTATCAGCGCAGCTCTAAAAATGATTTAGCAAGCGGTTTGCCCACCGTAAGGCGGTAAGGATCTGAGGTACCCATATTCTGGGTTTGCAAGCCTAGAAGTCTGTGAATTCACAAAACCCTATGGCATTCTTTCACTTTCCTTGTTTACCGTTTGTTACTGGGCAAAGTGAACTTGTAGTTACCTGCCCAAAGCGTAGTTCTGTATGCCCTGGCTAATGATTACATACATTTGTATAACCCTTGATATTGTAGGCGAGAATGACTTCAGGCACATGACTGGAGAATCCTTAATAGAAAATCTGATGTTTTTTTGGAATTGGGTCACCGATTCTCGTGTCCCGAGCGATTCCAGGGGCAACTCAAAGCTCTCTTTGCTAGTTAAAGTGCAGCCTGTGCTCCTCGATGGCTCAGACGTCTAACTTGTATACCAGTGTGACCTTCCTAATGTGTTTTTCCTTTGTTGCAACATATTAGGTTTATAGGCGCTTAACTGTTCCCTTCTTAATAAACAGTGTTCTGTAACTGTTGTCTCATGTCTTTCCAGCGTTCTTAACGTCCCTCTGTAAAACAGCTTTTCTAACTTGTTGCTAGTATAACTCAATTGGGGGGGGGTCTGTTTCTCCTCCCCCCCCCCCCCCCCCAGTTGAGTGAGGGACACGTTACGTTTCAGATGATTAAAGGTTATGGTTTTGGGAAATGATGCCATTTAGGAAGCATGTTTGAAGTGTTGAGCGTGCAGAGAAAGTCTTTTATATCAGTGCAGGCCTTGGGAGGAGGAGATGTTTTTCTATGTATAGAAACTTCCCGTATAGGATGGCGAGAGGAGGTTGCAGGGGGATTGCCTGTCTCTTTAAGTGGGTTTATAATTGGCTAGGAATTTTTGTCAGCTTAGTCACTGCAGCATTCAGCGGATGAGGGGAAAAAAACCACAGGCCCCAACCGTTACGGCCGTGGATAGGCTCTGTCATCCCAAAGGAATGCATGTGAACAAAACACTTTGTGCGGTGCAACCGTTGGCCTAAACAGTATTGCATTCTTAAAGCAGGCTCTGAGTCACATGGAGCAGATGGATTGTTTCACTAAAATGGAAGTTATGTATCACTGAGCGCTCAGATGGAGCTTTTAAGTGTGGTTCAAATGGGTCACAATATGGGTGTGGTGAAGGGGTGTTAAGGGTAAAAAAAAAAAAAAAAAAAAGAAGTTCTCTGAAAGTAAGGAATTCGGCTCCTTGTTCTGTGGTTGAAATAGTTTTTGTGGCATTAGAAAGGCTGGAAAATCTTTAGCTTTGTTAATCAGTGGGTTGGTACACCAGTCCAAAGATCTCTGTCTAGGTGTTGGACAAGCGTGGTGTTACTTCCGAGGTCCTTCTCGATGTATATGCGAATAGTGGCTATTTCTGAAATGCTCCAAAAACGTAACGCACAATATCCTGGAAGCTTTACGCAACACAAACTGTTCCAGGGAAAGTCCTGTTTTGCAGGAGAAAAAAAACTGAAAAACCTATTGGCTCTTCTCGCACTAAAGCCAGCTGCTCAGCACCTCCTCCCTAGCCCTGCCCAGCCTCTCACCCCAACATCTATCTTCAAGCCGTTCTCCTATCTAGTGCACACAGTGTATTGATTACTGAGCGGCTTAGCTCTGTCTCTGTGGGTGGTGTTGCCCTTTATTTGGCTTTATCTTTTCCCTTTGAGGGATTTGAAATGATCTGATAGGAGGGATGCCAATCTTTAAAGCGTGGAGAGGAAGAGGTGTGACTTCTAGCTAAACAAAATCGGAGCTGTCAAGTGATTCCCTCCCCCCTCCTCGTTTTGTGGGGAACGCTCTTGAAAGAGTGGTATGGGATTTGACAGAAAACCAGGCCTCCAGTTGGTAGATGCGGACAACTGCTCTCATTTGGCAAGCTGCTGGTGTCTGGAGTGAAGCAAGTTTGAAGGTCTTAATCCACTTATCACTAAGGCAGGTGTTTCCTTCAGAATTAGTTCCTCCCCATGTAGTATTAATGGAATCTTAGATCATCACAACACAAAGGGCAAACATGGACTAAATTCCCTTCCATCCCTGGAGTTTTCCCTCAGGAAGGCAGCATGTGAATAGGAACTATCTTTTAGAGAAGATACTTTACTTTTTAAGTGCTTGCGGAAGGCTGTTTGGCAGAATCAGAATGGACTGGTCCACATGAAACACTGCACGTGGAACTGAAATTGCAGTGACTCACTGTCTACTGTGTCTTTTGTGATCCGAGAGCCTGGGATAAAATACTGCAGTGAGCATTACAGATAAAAAGCCAGTATGCAAATCCTTAATTCAGAGCTGAAGCATTCTTCCTCTTCCACTCCCTGCAGTTGTCTGTCGGTCTTACAGAGGAGAAATAAAGATGATCAGTAATACTGGCTCCAGAAAATGAGAAGGGTGGTGGCAGGGGAAGCAAAAACCTTCTCCAGCAAACACCCAGAACCAACCTTAGACAGTGGTGTTTTTTTTTTTTTTTTTTCCCCTCTTATTTCAAGAACTGGTTTCAAATCAAGTTGCTTACAAGAGAATACAAGTAATTGGAGTAGATCCTACAGATGGAAAATATCATGGTCTTTCTAGGCTAAGATTTTATTCATTCCTATCCATAGGAAGCTGCTTCATACTGATAGAATTGTCTGCACGGGTCAGGCTATCTTTTCAGTAGAAAACTGTTATCCTTGGGATATAGTTACGAGAGAGCGAGAGGGCATTTTCAGAGTGGGGAATGCAGCGGCAGTCTTTCAGTACAGCAGCGTCTGGTGAAATGTGTAGGCTAGTGAAAGCTGTGGAGATTGCAGGTCCCAGCCTGTAGTGTCTTGTGATTTGAGCGCTGCTGCCTGAGCGAAGTGGAACGTTGTCCTCTGTGAACTGACCTGGCTGCAGAGTGGCTCGGGCAGCGCCACGGCAATCGTGTCCAGCTCGTCCTGGTGTGTCCGTGGTGTGCCACTAATACTTTGGATATGGTGTTCATGTCCTCCCCGGTCAGGTAAATTCAATGTCCTGCGTGCCGCCTCGGAAAAATTCGAACTGTCCGTTCTTGCTTTTCTTATCCACTTAATAAATATTTAGTAAAATGATAACTGGGATGAAGGAGGAGGAGGAAATATACTGCAGAAGACCGGGCTTACCAGTTGCCGTAAATGGTGCAAAGCTCTGTTTTGCGCAGCTCTACCAAGAAAGGATTGTTTCGCTTTAAGCACACTTGGTAAGCAGTATCTGTAGTATGGTTACTTCACTGAAATTGCACAGCATGAAGTGAAAATGGTTGTTTCTCTGTATGTGTTGAGTGGATCGCGTGATCTGACCTGTATGCGAGGGTGCTCTCTGGGTGAACAATGTCATGAGCAAGTGGACTGCTGTTTTGCAATGTTATCCTACTCTTTTTTTCTAGTATCCAGGAGACATTGGGATCGGTGTGAATAACTCGGTGTCAAGCCTGCTTAAGCACAGTGTCTTGAAACAGGAATTCAAAAAACCACTGCCGCCACCAACAACAACCCCTTAACAGTAGATGCTGAAACAAAATGAGGGTCTCTCCCGTGCCTGTGTTCAGGGCAACGACTTTAAGCAAACGTGGTATCTTGCTTGAATTCTAGCAAGCTGTATCCCTGTATTCTTCGTATGCCCTCTGCCTTTGCTGTGCTCCCCTGCCAGTAGGCACTGGAGAAACTGGAAGCCTTCCCTTTGCCTGCTTGCTCCTCATGGCTGCTCTCTGCAGCAGCACAGGAGTGATCTGCCTGTCTGCTTTGCTCTGCTGCTGCTTGGTAAACTAATGAGCAGAGGCCCTGCAGCTGCCAGGAGGAATTCCTTTCCAGCAGTTTTGCGAGAAAAGTCAGCAGGATTAGGGCCTGGTTAAAACTTGATGTTTCAGCAAATCTGCTATGCAAACCATTTGGATGAGGGATAGAGGAACCAGAGTGGCAACCAACTTTGCTTGAGGCAGAAAGGAACTGTGGGAACAAGAAGGAAACTGTGTTGTTCTTTATCCACTGTAAGGCTGCTTAGATGTGGGCATTTTGGTGAGCGTGGAAAAAAAAAAAAGTATGTGTGTGTTTAAAAAAAAAAAAAACACACACACAAACATACATACATACATATATATATATTTTTTGTTTTGTTTTGTTTGTTTGTTTTATTGAGCAGCACCTCAAGTTTCTGTCTGTCCTGGCTTAGAGGAAATGATTATTTCAAAAGCCTCCTTTAATAGCTGCACCCTTATGAGCTGCTGTGATGTTCTGCTGTTTGGATGTGCCTCCTCGTGCCGGATCGTGCACCAGATCTCACTGTTCTGGAGCACCCACCGAGTTATATATCTGGGCAGGGAGCACTGGGGCACCTCCCAAGTATTTAAAAATAGAAATAAACATCTTATGCTCTTTCTTCCTCCCTTGATTAAACGTATAGGGTTTGTGTTTGGCTTGTTTTGGTTTGTGTGGGTGAATGGGTGTGTCTTGTGGATGAAAAATGTAATTGCAAGGAAAGGTAGAGTCAAAGCGATACGTTAGTTTGAAAGACGTGAGGTCTTTGGTTATTTTACTTTTTTGGGTCAGTTACGTGAAGGTTCTACTTTCTGCACTTTTAAGGTTTTTCCTTTTGGTTCGCAGTGATTGTCTGGTGAAGTGTAGTTGCTGTGGGAGGTTGCAGTCACAGCAAAGAGAGGTAATTTCTCAGGCAGCTTGGACCTCTGCCACGGAGCATTTTAAGTATCGGGAGAGAGAGACCTTGAACTGTGTTACACAGAGGAGCGAGTATAGAAGGTGAATCTCTTCATTGTACAGGTATAAAGGCAATCTGCAAACAGCAGCTTTCTAGGGTGTAATAAGTAAAAAAGAAAAAAACAAAACCCAAAAAACCTGTAGTGATTTCAGTAACCAGTAGAGGTGGAGTCGCAGATGTGATTATGGTAACGTATTCTTAGGTAGAATTAGATGGAGCAGGAATTGAACTTTTTTGTTTATTTTCTTGTTGCCCTGAGTACTTTGAGCTAGTGATTTTCTTCCATTCTTGTGTAGCGGGCAGTGTGGTTTTACCTGCTTGTGTGCTGCAGAAATGATCGCTTAGACTCCTGTAGGTAAAATGTGGAAAATATGATTGTCAGAAATTATAAAACTGCAGTGCTTGGTTTCGGCTGCTGCAGATGTGAGACCTAATGGGAGGACACCCAGAGGCAAGTGGTGAACCAGTTAAACAGGGACCAGGCACTCTGGTTTAGCAAGCCGTTGTGAATGTGAGTGATGGATACAAGCCAGACAGTGATTGCAAACTTGTTTGTCTGACTTTGTCTCTCCATGATTCCTGGATCTAGCTGCCTTAATTCTATGAGGGAATTGCTTCCTGAAGTGACGTTCAGACAAGTCATTATCTGGACTCACTTGAGCCTTGTATCCATAGAAGCCTTGTCTCCAGGTGAGGACAGTATTTCTGAGGATTTGTTCTTTCCTTTGGAAGACTTTTATTGACATAGCTGAGTCTGTTTTCTCACTAGCTATTATATAGGAACAAGAAAAAAAGTAGTAATCATATAGAAAGTATTCATGAATCACTGGGCCAGATGGTCTGTTCTATAACGTACGTTATAGATGCTGTTTGATTTGTCTGCAGCACTGTTTTGTGAATCACAGCTGTAGAAAACCTCAAGAGTAGAGTAATAGTTCAAAACCTTTGAATCCTATTGTGTTGGGTAACTTTTAAATGATTTATCACTCTGACAAACTTAGTGCTTCCTGTCAAAACAGAGGAAATACTGATCTCTACTTGGTTGATGTGAAAGGCTTTTGCAGATACTGATAAAATACCAAAAGTGCAAGAGACTTGGAAAGCTTACATGTGTGGACTGCTACCTAGCTGGACTGACAGAGGAAGCAGTCCTGTCACTAGTCTTTCGAATTATTACACACAGGGCTTTTCTTACACTCCTTACTGCTGCTGTTCTGGGGGTACGCTTGGGTGGGCAAAATGTTTGGTAGCTTGAGCCAAAATGGTGGTGTATGTGTCAGCTGCCTCAAGTAAAGCTTAGACTAGGATGGGTTGTAACGGTCTGTCCTCATCGAGAGAACTTCAATTTTGGAAGAACCTCTTCTTCCTCTCATGCTCTTCTTACCCCCAGATATTGTACCCAAACCACTTTGCAAACCTGGGTTTAAACTTGGGTTTAAAAAGTAATGCCAGGTGTCTTTCTATGAATGCGTCATGTTGCATCCTGCTCTATTGTAGGACAGTACTGATAAGATAAGAAGCATCCTCTAGCCTTTTGGAAAGACTTTTGTGTATATCAGCTTTACATCAACAACAGAACTGTGCTGCTACCTTGCCACTAGTTTCGCATCTTGTTTCCCACTCCTTCTGTTATCAGAGTATTGTTTTATATGAAATATGGGGTCATACTCTGATATCATAGTTGGATTCTCAAGTTACGAGTTGTGTTGAACAGTATGTTGTGAACATCCCCTGGGAGGTAGGCTCAGCTCTCTTCTGATACGGTGGTTTAAAACAGCAGAGGTGAAACCTGGGTTTTTCGGTGAACGCCTAAACGTGACATAATGCAAGATATCCTGATCTTTCAAAAATGTTCTGCTGCGCAGCGCTCTGACAGGCTGGGAGACAACTCAAGTTGCAAGATGCCTGAAACCAGTAGTCACATCTGAAAGTCCAGACCAGCCGATTTTTGCAATTGTAAACATTGGCTCATGCCGTGAAAAACGGCCAGACGACTTTAGTTTGTTAATATAATTTGCTTGAAGTCAGACAGTGCACTTGATGTGACTGTTTATGCCGAGGCTTTTATGCAGTTAGTATATCTGATTGATTTTAACCCAGTTGATTTAGAGCAGGCTAAGCAAAAGGGGCCTATTTAATCTATAATAGTAGTTCTTGCGTTGTCCGGTTATACTGGAGTTGCTGGTGTCATCCTGAGTAAGAGCAGCCACCTTAAAACTAATCTGACTTTCCATTGACTTCAGCTGGCGTTGCACTGGACCTGATACACTTTTTAAGTCGGGAAGGCACTGAGCCTTTAATTATTTCAGCTATCTCTGCAGATTGCTGAAAAAAAACCTGATTGTGTATTTGGGTCCCATTCAACGCTGGTCGGAGCCAGCTGGTGGGTGGATGCTGTTGAGTTCACTGTGTTCCCCAGTAAAAGTTCCAAAACCAGCATCTGGAAGCAGTGGGAGAGATACTGTGCTCATGCTCCAGTGAGGAGCAGTCTTATCGGAAATGCTGCTCTTCTGATTAGAAATGCACCTTTCGTAGAGTTGCTCGCTCTCCAGCACCCAGATTAATGCAGTTTGTGGGGAAGGCAGGCACTGCAGTGGGGTACAGCCCTCCTGTAACACCAGCCATCTCTTGCCGGTCGGTGTGAGCAACTGCAGAGATTTTCCTTTCAGCCCCTGCCTTCTCTTCCACCTCCCACATCTCCCCCCCCGCCTGGCATCACAGCAGCACCTTAACTGTTGAGTCAGTCCTGGGCTCCTCCTCGTAAACGTGCTCTGGATCCCTGGAGTTATTGCAGGCTCTCTTCGTCTCTGTAAACGTCCCACAGCGTAACGTTGTGGTCTTGAGAGTGATTTCACCCCGCGCCCAGGTTAGGTAGAGATAATTGGCTTTATGGACTCTCCCTGGTCCTGTGCCTTCCCTCAGCTTTGTCGTCGGAGCTCACTTTGCCCTCCACACCTTTCACCCTCTTCTGTTAATCCATGAGTTTTGGGAATGTCTGAATAGCGTTTATTGCTTTTATTGTTGGGGTGGGAAAACGGCCATGGAGTTTGATTGTTTTATGGCGGGAAGAAGGCTGTGGAGAACCCCTGCTCCCCTCTCCCCAACCAAGGACTGCAGAAAAGCAAGCAGTAGTGTCATTCCAAGTGAAAAATCACTTGCTGGTTGTGGCCTGCAGTTATGTTTTCTTTGAGTCCAAAAGTTAACCAATAACTAAATTTAATTACTCTCTAATATTTCTTGTTGTGGCATGGATCAGTTTATGCTGCCAAATAATTCTTGGAGGTACTAGTGAGAAGGAACATAGACTTAGTTTGATGGCAGATTAAATGTTGGATGTCAGCGTCTCTCTGATAGCAGCGGTGTTGAGAGTTGCACTGGCACGAGAGTCTCCTGCATGCCTGTAGTTGGCCATGTAAAAGTTAATCCGGGACTGTAGCTTGTTTTGTCAGGCCTCCTTTGGAAAGGGGCAAGTAATACTGTCTGCTTCAGCATCTAAAACAAAAGTGCAGAAAGTCCAATTGACTAATCTTTGAACACTGTTGATTCTGAAAGGAGTTTATATATATATATATATATTTTTTTTTTTTTTTCCAAATAATATTTTCCTTTTATCTTGTTATATCTTTCAAAAGTTCAATTATGATATTGTTGTGGGTGTCATCAAAACATCAGTAGACACAAATGACAACTATCTTGCCTGGGATTGTTTTTTGGTAAATGCTTTTTATTAATATATATCAAAACCTCTTTTTTTTTTTTTTTTTTTAAAGATAACGTTCTGCAAGATGAAGCCCATCCTCTGAATGCATTTGATGTGTATTAAACATTTTAGTTTTAGAAAGGCGCTAAGCAATTGTCTTTATTTTGTATGTTCTTGCGTCTTTCCTGTAGGTAAAGAGAGAAAAAATGTTTAATGATTTACTCTAGTCTCAGCAGTTTTATGTATTTGCAGACACTTTTTGTGTCTGTGTTCATTTATATGCTAAACACTGTTGATAATTACTTGAAACATGTCAGCCGGTTTGATATTTAGTGTTTTCCAGATATGTAATATTTACATAGTTATGGCTTAAAAATTGTAATAAATATTGCTGGTAAGAGAAGTAAGGTAACTTATTACTATTATTTCCTATCTCAAATGCTTCAAATAATTGCAAAAACTGATTTTTTTTTTTTGGTTCTCTTTTTAGTGTTTTTTTTTAGATATTTAATTATTTAACAGCTTTTATATTCGTCTAATCTGAACTTGTTCTCTCTTTCTGAATTTTGAAAATCCTTTACCTAGCTTCTGGCTGCTGCGCTGTATTTCTGTGTATGCTCTATGCTATGCTTCTGTGTGTGGGCAGCCATTTAAAATGGTCTTGCACTTTAAGAGGGTAGACGGGGCTCAGTTTATGTCTCTGTCTGATGCTTCCTTTATGGGAAAGTCACTTAAGTTGCAGTGTCCATCTGTCTAATAAGGAGGATAATCTTACTTAACATGAGTACTGTGGTGCACCAATTAATGTTTGTGAGCAGTTGCAGGTGCCTTATAAATACCGGCATACAGAGTTGATGAGCATGTTGCTTGGAAATCCTAACGTTAAGTGTATTTTTGTAACATTATACCTATTTTTTCTATTGCACTGGACTAGTGATGTGCAGAACTATATTAAAGTCATGCAGCTTGCTGCTTCTGGAAAATACCTCTCTATGGGTGGGTACACTAAAGGTTTTTGTTTTTGTATGTTTTTTTTTTTTTTTGGAAGGATGTATTAGGCTTAGATTCATCACTTGAGTATGAAGATCCAAAAGGACAACTTACAGACTTTTTTTTTTTCTTCCCTTCAAACGTATGTTTTTAAGAGTTGAGGTACTGTATAGGATGGAGATGCAAGAAAGAATACCTGCTTCTCTTGTTGCTGTTGGGCCTGCTCCCCCCTGCCCCGTCTTAGGTATGTGAGTAGATGTATGAAAGAAGGCAAGGACAGAATACGTGGAGTTTGGTAGAAGGGAGGGAAACTACTCTATCGAGATAACATTCTGACTATATTAATCCATTTCATACTAGTTCATGTTGCTCTGTCACTAGTGCTGGGGAAATAACTAATGTGAACTAATTATATTTGCTCTGGAAATACTTTTTTTAATGCATCTCAGCAAGAGAGGTTAATGTTATCAGTTTAACAGCGTGAACGAAATACTGCATGAATCAAAGTCTAGCTCTCCTGAAAGGCTGGTAATAAGGGAAGCATCTTATTTTATAATTCATTCGTGATCCAGTTGTATTAGAAGGTGATTTCTTTCACTTAATGTTATCTGTATTAAAAATGAGATAAATTACAGAACCTCTTCTGGTCCCCAAGCTCAACCAGTTAGGCATAAAAAGTACACAAGCAATGTGAGGTAAGGAAATCAAATAGTCAAGGTGAATGGGAAGGTGAAATCAATTGTGGTGCGCTGTTGGTGCAGGCATGCTTTTGGGAACGTGAACAACTGTTCTAATATTTGCTGCGAGTCCTGAAACACGTATGCATCCTGTCGTCACTTTTTCCCCAATGTGTGGTGGAATAGACATTTAAAAATAGATAAATAACATCACGACCATCCAAAAGCAACACACCCTCTTCTCTCTTGAAATTATAATTGAAACAGCTCCTTTTCCAAGTTACGTTAACAGTGGTGTAAAAATTGTCTCCCGTTTGCATTTTAACCAGTGAAGTTCAGTTACAAAGAAATAGCGTATTTGGCCTAGCAGTAGAGGTCAGTTCTGTAGGTTAAAACATTTCTTTAAGCGGCAGTTAGCGGGTAGCCTGCAGAAGCGAAGAGTAGCTTACGTCCGTCGTTTCGTAGCTGTCCGCCGTGCCGCGGTGCTGCCGTGCCTGACTTACCGGCTCCTTTGCCGTGGGTCGGCAAGAGATGCCACTCCAGACAACGCAGGAAAAACATCGTTTGACCTAAAATGAAAAATTAGGTCTGGTTCATTTGATCATTCAGGAATATATCATAATTAAGCTTTTTGCATATTTATTTTCATTTTAAACGAGGAAAAGCATGCTAATACATGAGTGCTACCGTCGGGGAGCCCTAGGCTCCTGGTGGCTAGGGGAATCCCTTCATAGCCTTCTAGGAGCATGGCGATTCCTTGGGCTGTGGAGGAACTAGGAACTACAGCTTTTTTTTTTTTTTTTTTTTTGTAATAAAGCAAGGCGTCTAGCAAGCAAAAGTTTTGGTGTGAGAGGTTTTCAGTTTTTAAATGGAGCGATCCCCCTTGGGAGTATCTGGCTTGTGGGTAGAAAATACAGATATTTGAATGTTGTGGTAGGCAAATGTTGGGAAGTCAGAGGTTTGCGTACGTTTCTGCGAACGAAAAGTTCTCAGAGTTCTTCTGTAGGAGCTTTTCCCAGAAACTAATGGTATGGCTTGAAGAGGTAAAGATGAAGTCAGTTAGAATGAGTGAGGCCTAAATGCACACATCAAGGAGAACATCCTGATTCTGAGAAGCATTTGGCTGTGGGATGATGTCATTGGAGGAAGAGGAGGATGTTTAGGCTCGCGTATGGGGAAAATGGGAGATAGACTACTTGCTCAGATTCGCATGCCTAGGTCAGTAACAGCGGAAGAAGGAGTCACAGGCTGCCTGGCTGGTGATCCAGCCAGAAGGTTGTGCTTTGCCAGCTTCTTATCAGTAGCAATGACAAGGACATGATCTCCTGTGAAAGTTACAGTATGTGAATATGTGAATTTGGTCTACCTGTTGATTTTTGAACTGGGGAAGAAAGGAAAAAAAAAAACCCACCTTTGCTGTGCATCTCTTCATGTATAACTCCAGTTTGAAGGCCAGCGTAAGAAAGCAGGGGTTTGAGTTTTCCACGCTCATTTATTCACCAGTTCTAATCGGTGACTTCCTGCAGTGCGAGCGGATAGTAAGCATTACATTTGCTCAAACTAGAAGAAAGGTGCAGTAACCTTTTCAATTTTAAAGAAGCTGAAGTGTTTCAAATAAATCCAGCAGGGAACCATCTCAGTGTGCTAGGTTGACAGGGAAAGATGGACTCGATCAGGTTACGTTTGCAGAAACAAAAATGTTTTCCAAGGCTGTAGTTATAATTCATGATGCCTTGTTTACACAGGCTCTTTTCTGCGCGAGCTGGATGGAGCAGCGTAAGTGGTCTGCTTCCGCTGTTCGGATTCTCCGTGGCCGAGTTGGTGTGGCTGTAAGGCGCGTCGCTTCCCACGTGGAGTATAATCCTCCGTCTCTGAGCAACATCTTTTAGGTTACGCAAAAAAAGCCCAGTTTAGCAGCGCAACAGATGAGTTCGGCCAGCAAAATTTTTATCGATGTACTGAAAACAAATCCAAACAAGTAGAAAAACAATAGGCTTTTTGTAGCTCACGGGTGATGAACAGTTCTCTGTTTCGCTGTAGCTTGCAAATGTGGTAGTAGGATAATTCTTCCTGTGTTGTAGCTTGATGTTTTCTTGTCTGATGCACCTGGACTGAACTCTTCGGTCTAGCATGGCTGCTCCACCAAAGTCTGGGCGCTGTTGACATGCGAGCGGCAGGAGTTTCCTTAGTAATCTATCGTGTCCTTATTTACATGGAAGAATCTGCTTGAAATGCCTGGGGAAAAAGCAGGGGCGGCTAGTTGTAGGAAGTGGTTAAATTTCAGGAAAACCGGGCCACTCTGAGGGTTAATGGCATGATCCTGCAGACTTATTCATTTCGTTTGTTCTGTTTTTGGATGTGATTTATGGGAAGGGAAAACTCTGCTGGATAGCAAGCAAGAAATCTGTTTTCCTATGTTAGTTGCTGCTCCTTCCCCTAAATCGGGTAGGATAGCGTTACCATCTTAATGCGCTCACAACATGTAAGATTAAAACTTCTTTAGACAATGCTTGTGGAGTTGTATGCAAGACTGCTAAATTCCCCTCAACTTCCTGCTAAAAATAGAAACCTTTACAAATATGCCAAGTATTCCAGTGCCTGTGAGCACCAGTGTATTTCGCTATAAAGTTTTGCAGTTCAAGAATAATGTTTTACATGTGCTGAGGGCATGTTTGTGTTCTTGTACTGCAGGCACGCTACCTTGGGCTGGTACTCGGCCAGATCTTGTAAGCAACGTAGGGTCAGGCCTAGTCAGTACTGGAAGGGAGAACTTCAAAGAAACGTAAATGTTAGAAGAGCTAGGTTGATTGCAATTGGCGTTCTCTCTTTAATTAGTGATGCTGCAGCTGAAAACTGCAGGTATTATCCTGTTCTCAGTGCTGTCTTTTTGACTGAAAATTTGATGGGAGATCTTCACTGCTCGAGTGGGCGCTTATCGATGGTGGTACTTCCTCTAGAATTACAGAAGCTAAATGTAAGTAGTTCAATGTATGTTTTCCATGTGTTTTTTTTTTTTTTTTTCCAGTTGAATGCTCTGGTTGTATCGGCTTTGTAGCCTTAACTATAATGTAGTATTAATCGTTATTAGAGCAGCTGCTGTGTTGCACCCAAGAGGTGGGTGCAAACGGTGATATTGTTTGCGAAGCAAGTTGGGATGCTTTGAAATGAAAAGCACTTTATAAGCATATTACTTAGATCAGACACTCTGTTTATTAAGTAATTGAGCCCTATGCTACAGGATATTGTTCTCAAGGAAGAAATTAGGATTAGAATGATAATTTTGCAAAAAGAATATTACCCGCTTCTGGTAAAACAGAAATTTAAGGTTGGAGGGTGCTTTCACGTGAGCACCATGTTAAAACTCTGCAGAACGTTAACCTTTGCACATTGCCTCGTGTACTTATTTGAAATCCTGAAATGCTGGAAGTCAGACGTGATTTAAAAAAAAGAAAAAAGCAAATCAGTGCAAGTAAAAACAACAAAAAATTGTCATTCTTACATACAGCATGAATTTGGCTAGATGACGTCTAAAGCATTCAGATTTCAGATTTGCAAGCAAACAGTACTGATTGCTTCAGACAATTAAATATTTTTCAAATTAGTCTTATTTAACCTGGCACTTTCTTGAAGTAATTAAGAAAACATCCATTGAGCTAAAATAATTTCTTTTCTAATTCTAATTCATGTTAGTTTTTTTGATTCATCTACTCATAGAAGCTTTTAAAATTTCTTGAATTTTGAAATGCACTAATAAGTTTAATCCTTCTAGTTGGGAGCAATTTAAGAAAGAAGAAGGAAAAAAAAAAAGGCATTGTTTTTTCAACTTTGCCACACCTGCCACAAGATGAATTCCTGAATTGGGTTCTGGGTTGCAGCGTAGTCGGAGAGAAGGGTGCTGCAGCAGCTGTCTGCAGCCCGTTGCTGGTTAGTGACCACACCTATGTAAGTCAGTGTTGAATCTGAATTTTGGGATTGTTTGGAAGTAACAGAGCTTCATCTGGACAAATATTTATTTAAAACAAATGCTGAAGTAGTGAAAGCTGCAGAGCCCTTTTGCCATATGGAAGTCTGGGTTTTGTTAAGCACAAGTGCAGTGAGATAAAAGATTAGAAATACTGAAACTGTGGGCTATTTTACCTATGGAGTTGGCAAAGCACTTGGGTATTGTAGGAGTAAAGACGTGCCTAGTGTTTTGTCTGTATTTGAAGAATCAGGACCTAATCTTAAGTGTCAAATAGAGAAGGAAAATAGTGTTCCTTGCGTGGATTTCCTGAGCAGCTGCAAAAAGATGACATCTTATTTCCTTGATAAAAAAGTTATACGCCCTCTACCAAAAGGTTAGTTTCTTGGGTTGGTAGCGCTCAGTGGCAAGTGTCATACTGGCCTTCTACCGGAATAAGTTGGGAGCGGTGGTGAAAATATTTTATGCCTGCATCTACTTAAATTTGGTATTAAAGTGAAACCTATACTTAATGGGATAAAAATGCTTTTCAAAGTTCTACAATACATATTTCTAGCTGGCAGCTTGCCTGAAGAGCTGGGAGAGCTCTGAAGGGGACACCCTGGTTTATATGATGAGTATGTTAATTCTCTGAAGTTTTACAGCAATAATACAGAGCCTGACATTTTAAATTTTGATCTCTTATAAAAAATGAACTCTAGATGATTTCATTTTGGTTGACTGTGTATTGGGATAAGATCAAATCTCACAATCTGGCATAGTATCTTTTAAATAAATTTAAATAAATGCATAGCGGCAAACTTCTGTATATTTGTATAAGGAAGTATGAAAAGACAGGAGAGTGAGAAGTTGGTCTTGTGTGCACAGAGTTGTGCTGGTACCATGTTGGAAGGGATCAGCAGCCTGAAATGGTTGGACAGACCTAAATAACTTAAAAATTGAAGTGCATCTGTTCTTGAATGTGATTTTGGGGGGTGGGGGAGGGACAGAGACAGTGCATCATCACCTCTTTGTTGGAGCTGGTGTTCCTCCCCCAGCCAGGTAGGAGAATCACAGGTTAGTGTTCCCCAGAGTGGGATTGGCATGGATTCCTCATCTGTAGCTCAGAGTCAGGCCGTCACACTGAAAACCCTCTAGCTGCTACAAGTGTGAAGAAAACCTTAAAAAGGAGAATGAACGAGAATCAGCTGAGCCAGGTCTCTTGACAGCTCTCTCTCTTCCTTGGGCCCCAATTTGAATTCTAGAGGTTTTGTCTTAAATGGAGCCATAGCTGTTAATTAGCTTGGGAAAAGGGTGAAAGTTCGAAGGGGTGGGCTTGGTAGAACAGCTGAGGACTCTCTGGTAGGGTCTGGAAGTGGACTTGTATGCGGGTTACTGCAGTGTGGGGATGGTCAGTGTTTTTTTAAAACAGGGCTTCCTAAAGTTTAGAGATGATGAGAAGGACCAGATAATTAATTAAGATCTTTCATAGGTCTTAAAGAGAGCTGCCGTGAAGAAGGTGCCAAGCATCAATCTGAAGCACAGCTGTGCAGGAGTGGCAAAGCTCTTTATTTATTTATTGCCTCCCTCAGTAGCATGGCTAGCTTAAACGCTTCCTTGCCAGCCTCTGTGCTGGTGCAATTGTTTATGGGACCAGGCCATGACTAGGAGCAGAGAACTCCCTCTGGGTTAAAAATAACGTGGTCCCAAAAAAATAAACAGTATTTTTAACCTGGATCAAGTTTCTTGATCGAGAACACTGTGCAGCCCTGCAAACATTTGTACTGACACAACTGAGGAGGTGCTGCAGGGGTCCTTGGGTACAGCTGGGGCTGTTTGAGCCAGGTCTTAGGCGATACCCCAAATGCAGTAGGCTTGGCAGGCAGACGTGGAAACACACACCAGTTTCTACTGTTTCCTAAGCCTGCAGCATAGGGACGCGAGGGGCCTTCGGAGTGGGCTCAGCGCCACGGGATTTTTCAGGGACCCGCTTTTGCGTTTTACACGGCCTGGAGTAGGAAAGCCTTCTTCAGAAAACTGGGAAGCCCCCATGTAGAGGCTCCTGTACCTCGCTGCAGAGCAGAGTTTAAACGACGATGCTTTCAGTCCAGAACGCTTTCCAAAGCCCGGATTTCAAAATGTTATCATCCGTAATAATGTTTAAACTCTGAAGGCACTGTTAAATCACTTTGTGAATTTCTGTAAAGTGTGTAGATTTACCCTTGCTGTGAAGGGTACGTGCATACAGCTGTGTAACGTCGTATTAAGGGCTGGTGAGAGCTGACAACAAACCTCAGGTTTGTTCTTTAATCCTGAATGTTTCGTTTTAGCATGTTTTGCGAGAGTTTAATGGAACATTTAACTAGCTCTTCTCCCTGCATATTTCAGTTGCTTTTACAGTTGATAGGAAGGATTAAACTAATGTGGAAGAGAAAACCTAGTTCTGTTGCTTCCAGCAGATCAGCACAACACTTGTCAGCGTTTCACTGCTCTGTAGTTATATAGTTCCCGTGTTTCTGAGAGCTTGATGTGGTAGCAGTTGGGAGGGGAAATGGATTTGGAGAGGGAAGGTGGAGAAAGAATTGCAGGACCTCAAAAATGTGAAGATGAATCAGTTCATATAAAGTGTTGGAAGGAATTTTAGAAACTTTTGGTGTTAAATTTCTATTTACAGATAGAGTAGGAATCACGAGTATTATTCTGTCATTGAAGTAGCATGTTTTACTTTATCATTTAACTAATAAAGCATGTTATTTGATGATAATAAGTAAAAAAAAAAGTTTCTTTTAATATTGAAATTTTTTAGTGGAATGACTTGGGGAGGATCCAGCTTTCAATGAGAGAGAGCGAAACGGTGTCATCTGGAGAGTCACAGAATGTCGTTCTACATGTTGCATTCTTTTCTGGTACATGATGGATCTCTGTTGAAAAGGTAGGATGCTTTTAAAGGCCTATCAAGTGGAGACAGAATACCATGCCTTTTAGAGATGTCGAACAGCTGCCAGTGCTGTGTGCCACTCGGTGGAGACCTTCAGCGTAAGTGCGTGTCATCCCCTTGGTTGGATGTGCCAATTCGTTAGTTGTCTGTCTATTCTCTCCTCTCGCCCTAGGTGGCTTCTTTTTATAAATGTCTTCCACTCGCTACAAAAAATGTATCGTACCACCTTCTAGTACCAGCAACGTTAAAGAAACAACCCGGATCTCTCGGATTTGCTTCTAGCGGGTAAAAACTGGCATCCTTTTGAAGCAATAATGTCTCATTTTCATCTCAAGCAAGAAGAAAATCCCACTTGCCTTAAATTCCAAAAAATATGAGAGGGCAGTTGCTAGTGAATGAGTTGCATCCTCCTTGCCATTTGTAAACTGTGCCAGAGAGCTTGCTGTTCTTCCAGATTTCAATCTGAAGTTCAGGTTTCTCTGTGGTACAGCTTAAATCAGTATCCAGTTTTAACGCGCAGGGAGCAGGGCAGAACTGTATGCTTTGAACCTATGGGATTTCCCTGTCGTTCTCTTGAAAACACACTGAGTCGACAAAAATCTATATCAGCCTTAGGTCAGTCAAATACTTTGCTCCTCCCTGATGAGGGCTAAGATTGTGTCCTGAGCTTGAGCACCCCCATATTACTTTAGGGAGCCCAGCTTCTGAAAAGACTGTGGAAGGTTGTCACTGAAATTGAAAACGCTTGTTTTGTGTTTTTGAGAAACACAAGTTTTTTTTCCTTGAGAAAGCTCAAAATATGAGCTTTCTCAAGGAAGTTCTGTCTTCTGATGCGAAATGGGTGAGCGGTTGTTTTCTGATGAAATTGGCACTGGCTGCGTTTTATTTGTGTTGTTTCCGGTTCTTCTAGTGACAAGAACCGGATGAGGTTTCCGTACTAAGAGGCGCGTTTTTTCTCTCCCCAAATTTTTACGTAATTGCCTTATTTTTCGATATTTAAGTTCTCCTCTTATTGAAAAGGAAAGTGAGGTGTGTGTTTTTGAGGTGCAGTTTACCAGTTTTGAGGTTAGATTTTTCTCTCGGAAATTATATTCTGTAATATGACCAGTATCGTTCCAGTTTATTACTGCGTAGACTTCTCACTCTTCTTCCAGGACGCCCGAACGGTGGGATGGAGGGCTATTCTGAGCGTTGAGAAGTTGGGATGATCCTGCAGCTCAGTTGTCAGCATTTTAGAAACAGCAGAACCATTTATGAAGTAACTGATGTTTTTTCTTGTTTTTTGTTGTTGCTCTTTTCTAATGAGATATGGTTTAGAAGTGCAAAGTGGAGTGAAACCATTTTGTTTCTCGCATCTCACGGAACTGTTTTAGCTTGGTAACTCTACTTTAATTAGGGATCTAGAAATGGCATGCCTTGGTTCCTAAAATGGCAGATACTGCAGCTTCTTTCTTTATGTTATCGGACACGTTTTAAGGTCTTGGTTGCAGTCTGCAAAGCTCTTGTGAAACGGGGGCCTGGTTGTTTTAGAGACCGTTTCGATCCGTGTTCTGGAATAACACCGTAATCGGGGACTGCAAGTGGACAGGGCTTAAGGAGATACTGTCGAGGGGATAGCGAGGCGCTTTCTTGGCAGCACTTAGCCTGGAATTCGGCTTTGTGTGATACGAGTCCGAGCCTGGATTTTTCTGCTTTTTGGGGTGAAACATGAGAAGGTTCGATTTCATGGAAGACTCATCTGCAATGATAAATAGTACAGGATGCTCCAAGGGGGGGAAATTCTTAAAGAGACTTTGTGTGCCGATATCTGTATATAATCCGAGTCTTTGGGGCTTTAATTTTTATATAACTGCCTTATTTTTCTATATTTAATTTTTCCTTTTATTAAAAAGTAGCTCCGTCCTCTTTTGTTACAGTTGAAAAATACCTGTTTTGTTGGCTGTAGCATGGTATCTCGGGCATGCGTTTAAGTAATCACTTGTAAGAAGTGCAGCCATCTTCTAGTCTGGTAGATGGCTATGATTATTTCAAACAGGTACCCCGATTTCACGCTCCCTTCTCTTTTTTAGGAAAGAAAAAATAAATTCTAAATGCTGAAAATTCTTGTGCATAAAAATCTAAACGGTCCAAACTATTTGTTTCTGGATGCCTGTTGTTGAAAGAAAGCGTATGTTGAAGATAGGCATTAAAACGTTTGACAGAAACTTCAATGCGTGTATGTGGGGGGGAAGTGCTGTTTGTTTGAAGATCAGTGCACCCTGGAGAAGAAATTTATTATGATAGTATTAGAATAAATAAAGTCCTCCTCTAGTGGAGTTTTGTTTGTGTCTTTCTAATTAGTATGGTTTCTTGGGGGGCTCGTTTTTGCTGGAGTTTGGCCTATGTAGGTTTATAACAAGGGTGCACAAGGATTTTTTTTGTTTCAACTTTTTTTCAGAAGATTCCCCCACCGTGCAGGAGTGTGTTGGTGGTGCGGGTGGTATGTGGGTGTATTTGTGGGTGTTGTGGTTTTTTGTTTGTTTTTTGCTTTTGTTTTTTGCTTTTGTTTTTTTGTGGTTTTTTCTTTTTTTTTGTTGTTTTTACAATTGATGCATGCAGCACTCTGGTTACCAATACGAAGGAGATGTAGGCGAGGCAAATACTGTGTAATTCCTAGTTCTTCTTGCTGGAGTGAGTTAGTATCTGTTTTTCAGTTCATATGGGATTTCTCTCACACTAATTATTGACTATGAGAAATGATTATAGCAACTAGAAAAATACGAATTCTGGGAGTTGTTGTGCCCCATTTGTTTGGGGAATGTGGTCTCAATTTATCCTAGGAAAAAATTCCACTTTTGCCTGTAATTGTAGGGGTGCGAGGGCAGCGTAATGACTTTGGCCCAGGCGTAATGTTTAGATCTGCGGGCTGGAGTAGGGTAATGTGCTACCATTTATAGGACTGTCTTTGACTTGATTGTCATAAGGATGTTGCATTTTTCATCCTTCTTTTTTGTTGCTTTTATTGAAGAAAAAATATGCCAACGAGTATGAACGCCAGCGCCGAGTTCTCTTGTGCTTTGTCCTGTCCCTCTGAGATCAGTATTAACTTGTTCTGTCAGTTAAGTGGGACTACTGACAGGCTTTAATTGTGGGCACAATTAGGTTACTTTAGGGGAAGCCCAGGACTTGAGCCGAACTTGCGTGGTAGATGAAAGGCTCAGCACCCTGGTAGAAGCTTGTTTTGTTCGTGAGATGGATGAAGTCTAAATCTGCTGACTTTTGGGATGTTTTATGGGCGTCGCTCGCTTTTGTGCAGCGAAGGGGTTGCGTCCACTCGACTGCCTGCAACAGCTGATCGTCGCCTTTCCTTGTTGTACTGGAGCCTCCTCATCTGCCCTGCAGAGTCGCTGAGCGCCGAGGCGAAGACCTAGCTCCTCGAGCGGCGCCGAGGCAGATGAGCGCTGCCCAAGGCTGACAGCTGTCCTTTTGCACCCTTACTCCCCCTTCCAGTCGCAGGCGACACTGAAGGTCGCTGCTGTCGGTAGACTCGGCTCCCCGCGTCGCAGGCAGAGGGAAGGTAGGAGGCCGCTGGCAAGGCTTCACGCGCTGTGTCGCAGCCGTCTGTGCTGCCTGCCACCAGGCGAGCCAGGAAATCAGCCCGGGTGCCTCTTCTGCCTACTGAAATGCTGTGCTTTTTTTTTTTCCCCAGCCTAGATTTATAGGGTGAGACTGCGTGCCAATTAAATTAATCTGCTGATGTATTTTCATGAAGGATTGAACCAGATTGCTTCCCCACTCATGCGTTTACAGATATAGGAGTAGTTTTCCATGAATTATTGATTACTGTGGGCTTCCTTTCCATCTCAAATCCTGCTGCTTCCGTTGAATACCGAGTTAGAGAAGTCCCTGCTCTGCAGCACCTTTGAGCTCTGCGGGGTGGGGAGGGGGGGAGACGCCCCCGGGTTCGGTGTTACGGGAAGCCCACGGCATTGCTAGCAGAAGCACCGCCAGACACGGTGATGTTTTAGCACTGATAATCACAGGGTCTTTTTTTTTTTTTTTTTTTTTTGAAGTGCGTATGTGGTTAGCACCAGACAGGTAGTAACTCCAGGTCACTGTGACATGCTTACCTTGGGAAAGCAGTGCAGTTGGAGAGCTTTCAGCCGCTATGCGTGGTGTGTATGTGTGTATTCTGGTTTCCCCATCCCTGTAGCGTCAGGCTAGGAGAGATCTAGATTGCGATGAGATAAATTCTCTCAAGACTCCAGTCCTTTTCTTGCACTTTTACTAATAGCGAGGGGATGGGGAAAAATCGTAGGGTATTGGGACGATGTCTTTCACTTAGAAATGAGACCATTGCAGTTTACTTAGCAGGGTTCAGAGCAGAGAGCCGTGGTATCTGCTGTCCTTGGGTAGGTGATGAACTTGCTCTGTGTGCTGCTCGCAGCCGCAAACGTAACCATTTTATCTGCGACCCGAATGTGTGCTGGGTTCCCCCCCCCCTTGTTTATAAGAACAGTACGGTTCGCTTTCCTTGCCTGACTCCAGTGTCTGAAACCTACAGTCCAGTGGTTCTTTTCGTGATAATGTTCTCAGAGGCCTTGTACAAAAATCCACCGCTGCTGCGTGGCGTGTGGCGTGCCCCCGTGGTGGCCGCGTTTCAGTGATTATGTAAATAACTGCGCGCGGGTTGGGTTCTGGTGACGGAGGTGCTATAGAAATAGCCGTAATGCTGCTGCTGCTCTAATCCTGCCCTTGAAAGCAGGAATGTTTATGGAATCTTAGTCCTATTCTTTAGGTCTTGCATTCCTCAGTAAATAACAGTATTGGACTGTAAAATACCACTTGGGGTTTGGGTAAGGAAATGCGTGAGAGGCCCAAATGCATTAATGGGGATGCTTTCGTTCCGTGGCCTGTAGAGCAGTTGGGTCCGCCTCTTGTGCGGAGAGGAGAGCAGGCTGTGAAGCCTGTTTGGGAGGCTCTGCTTCAGCTCTTTGTTGCATAGCGTTTGTCCTTCCTCTTCTCCCTCTGGAAAAGCAACACCTCTCTGTTCTTGCTGCTTTCAGCCCGCATCAAAAAACGTAAATCTGTGGATTTCTCTTTAATCGACTGGATAGATAGTTGGAGCTCTGCTGCATATAATGCTCTCTGTAGCAAAATACACTGAAGTTTATCCTTTTCCCCTCTCTGACAGTAATAAGGGGGGGTTGGACTTAAGGCAGGAAGCCTCTTCCCGTCCTTCTTTGATAATCTAGTCAGCTTGGAAGAGCTTAATCACTGTGGCCTGGTTAGAAACGTTTACTGTGTGACTTCAGGGAAGAACTCCAGCACTCACCGCCCCTCCTTGCTCCTCCTGTCTTTGGAAGCTTGGAGCTGTCACTCCTCAGGAATTCCTCCTGCTGCAAGTTCCCATTTCTCCTGCGTGCTTGGCGTTTCCTACCTGGCCCTTATCGGTAGTGCCGAGACTTCAGTGACCAGTTGATTAGGCTTTGGGTGGCCGCTCTCTCTGCCTTGTCGCATGACTTTTATGACCAGAATTTGCTCTCAAAATGATGGCAGTTGTTGCAATTCTTGCTGACTCTCTGGCTGTTTTAATTCTGCTTTAGAAGCTAGACAACTGCTTTTAGACAAGAACCCTAAACAAAAAAACAAAATTGGGCTTCCAAACTGCATGCCTTTCTGGTGGTTGAATATGGGAGCATGAAACAACTTGCTGCCATTACCATTAACGTAAATTCAAGTGTATTCAGTATCCTGTGGTTGTGGTGCTGACATAAGTTGTAGTAGTCAGTGCAGAGGACACAGTTAATTGATGCTGGCATGATTAAGACAGTTGCCTCTAATAATGTAGTTCATTGCCTTCCCTTTAATCATGTAAAGTTCCAAAGGCACTGCTACTATTATTATTATTATTGCTCTTTTTAGAAGCTACTCCTTTTTTGGTTGATTTCCTAAAACAAGTATAGTCTGTGTGGAGAGCGTTGATCGCTATCCAGTCCGCAAGGTCTGGTCTCCAGAGGCCTTGCTCTGCTGAGGTTGGGTTTGATGACTATCGTTATCACTTATTTAGCGAGGAAAGTGAGACCCAGTACTAACTGGTATTGAAAATCCATGGGCAAAGAGTTAAGTCTGCTCTCTGACATGCACCAGGGAGGGAGAAGGAAAACAGAGAACACATCAGCCTTTTTCTTTTTTTTTTTTTTCTGTCAGAAAATGTTGCTGTTTTTGAAGGCTCCAGTTTCACGAGCTCGTAAGGGAGGACGACGTTTGGTCTGCAACTTTTTTTCCCCTGCGAGCGTTAGGGATTTTGAACAATTAATGCCGCATCACAGTAAAATATGTTTGAAAACTCTCCAAGGGGTTTTGGCTTACCTGGAAAACTACTGAAGTGGACTTATACGTTAGAGGTTGTCCTTCTGGTACAAATTAGATGCCTGTATTATGGCAGTTAAATTTACAACTACAGTTGCCCGTCCCTACCAGGTTGGTAGGTCAGATAGCAGGAAGCGGTGGTTTTCTGTGGGTTTCGGTCTAATTTGGGCCAGAGCTGGTGTCTTCTGTTCTCAGTGCAGATGGTGTATAGTCTGAGCACTGGAATAAGGCCCTCTGAAGAGTCTCCTTGTTTCTTAGTTGAGCTTGAAAGGTGTCTGTCAGGGATTTTGCTTTTAAAATATCTGTAGGTTTTTAGTTTGGGCCTTTTATGCAAACGGTGCACTGCCCAAGCTTAAAACTATAAACCATGATATTTGGTAGAAACCAGTATGCCTAGTCACTTGATAAAATGTTCAGGCCGTATCCTGTAGCTCAGGAACCTCGTTAGCTTCCGTTGCTGTGTTGTCTTACCAAAATCAAATCCCCTTCAGCAGTCCAGTAAGTAGTTAGAAATAAGGAATCTACATGTAACTGAGGGAAATGTTGCTGGGTGTTGCAGGGACCTCAGTGATATCATTTTTCTCTATCTTAATGAAGCATTAAGGCTAGTTTACATAGTGATAAATATAATAATTATTGTAGCTATGGCTGTGTGCCCAAGATGCCTTGAAAGCTGAACATGAAATCTTTTTAATGGCATCATAATGGTCTTTATAAGTGTTACAGATTTTGTAATGTTATCTACAATAAATAATACACATTATTTTCCAGTGGACTTGTACAACTCAGCAGTGTGTATACATAGAAATAACTTATCTTTCGTGCCTTGAGAAACAAATTTTCTCCTCTGAGAACTTCCTTTGGTTAGGTGGCGTTCTGCAGTGGAGAGGCAGTAAAGCGTGCTGCTGTTACAGTCGCTCTGCTGGGGAAACAATATGTGTTTGTGGAAGGGGAAGATGGGATGGAAAACACACATTAGGCTTTGGAGAGTAGGTTGGGTGCCCTTCTTCTTCACCAGTAGATTTCCGTGCCTTAATTTCTGTTTAGTAAATGATACATTTCACAAGAACGCACCCAGGCTTACCACCGTATGGCTTCCTTCCCTTCTTCCTCTTACATCTCTCTAGGGGAACAGTCTCTAGCAAGTGCGAGATGCTTGCTTGTGGATTCTGCTTCCCTTGGCAAACTATGGTTCTTTTCACTTTGGGTCCCGTTCCTGACAAGGTCAAACATTTAACTGCAGTAATCAGCAGGAAGCTGTTGCACCCAGACGCATCAGGCAAGAGCAAAGCTGTCTGTGTTTTTGTTTTTTTTCTTTTGTTTTTTTCCGGCAGATTTGAACTAGAAGTATGTAGAAACTTCTTAAATTGTTGAATGTTTAATACTAACTTTACTCCCCAAAGAATCTGCACCGGAATTATTTGCTGCAGAGCTGAACTGAATCCTGTATGGTCCCACCTTCCTCTAAGCTTATGGATAAGGATTTTGAGCAGCTCTACAAGGATGCATGGGTTAAGTAAGCGGTAACAGTCAAACTATTAGTATCTGACTAGAACAGAATACTGCAACCATAGCAACTGCAAATGAGGTAATATTAAGAAATCAGTAATTATTTTTAAAATCTTATGCCAGATTTATAGAGCTCTCTGAAAAGTAAGAGAGGAACAAGTAATGAGAAAATACTTCAATTTCTGGCTGCTTCCAGAACCTTTGCTGCCTCATTACCGTGACCAATCTCAGTGTGGTTTATGAATTAAAAGGAGCACAGTATCTCAGAGACATCTGGCATATTGTTGTTCTACAGGTGATAAATAAGTCCATAACACTGAGTTTCACCAAGTTTTCCTGTACTTTTGATGCTTTGGCAGGGGAGGGAATAAAAAGGCCACGCGAGAAAAGGGTGGCTAGTGAATAAAGTACGTAACTGTTTCCTTAGGAATGCAAGATATGTGGTCTGCATCTCTCGTGGAAGTTTTATAAAGTAGCTTCATTTCTGTGAGTTTGAGCAGCAGTAAGAGGGGCCTTGAAAACCTGATTTCATAATGAATCTTGTCCAGCAGAACCTTTCCAACACACCTGAATGCTTCCCTGGCCTACTTGGCTCTCACTTGAATTCAGTGCAGGAGTCACCTGCTTTCTTTGTTCACCTTTATACCTTCCTCTGTAGTTATAATAATACTTCTTTCCGAACAGGGGCTTCGGTAGTTTTCTCCCATTTGCAGCTCCAGCTGAGGAACAGTACTTACCTGACTACCTTAGAGGGAAGAAGAAAAAAATTGTCATCCAACAAAGCAAAGGCTGACCGCTGCTTTAAAGTTCCCTTTTTTTGCTGAAGCTCGGTGTTTCCTTTCTGCAGGATTAGGCCTGATGCAACCTTCTAAGCATGAAAAATTGTGACATGCCTTGTGGAGCTCACTTGCTACATTTACGTTTCTTGGATGTACCATGCTCCGTGTAGCGCGGGCTTGTATGATACGTGAAGGCAACTTCATTTTAAATATTTGAAAAGAAATATGCATGTAAAGTGCGTGTCACTCTATTTAAATAACATTTTATGTCATGTATGGAGGTGATTAATCTAGTGAAAGTTTTCCTTTCTTTTGTGTGTTAAGTGTTCTCTGTCACCCCGAAGACTACTGATTTACAGAGCTGAGTAATTCCAGCCTAGGAGTCATTGATCGTGTCTGACGTTACTCTGTTTTAGTTGTTACTTATGCTTTATTTCTAGATTTAACCAAAGACTTCTGGTCAACGTAATGCCCAGTTTCCATTCAGTTGCAGTGTTCAATATGCTGCAACATTGTGGTGGATGTGGAGATTTGTCGTCTTTCCCAAGGGAACCGGAAAAGCTAATTACGTGTTCTGTCACGTTATGCTAAGCCCTGCTCTGGACTACTGGCTCATCCTGCTCCTTGCATGGTTTTGCAGTTTCACAGGCAGAAGCGTGCTAGAAACAAGCGATTTTGCTTTGTCCGTTTGGACTCTTGCTGCAAGTTGATGTGCTGTAAGGTGACGCCGGTACCTCTCTTTCCTGATGAACTGAAAACATATTTTCAGTTCGCTTGGTGGAAACTCCAGTGAGTTCTTTCAAACAGTTTTAAATGGACTCTCTGCTGTTTGGGTAAGGTTCTCAGTCTTAGCAGTGTTTCAAGTTCTGCAAATTCCTGGTTCCTGTCCTTTGACTACTGGGCAGCTGCTGGTAGAACAGTAAGGTGGCAATGAGGGATTGGCGGCGCCTAAGGTGCAGTATCACTCGTGAGCGTGGTGAAAGATCTGCTTTGAGCAGGATTAAGTTTCAAAGAGAAATATATCTATTTATGTACCTATATTGGGTTATCCTTCCTGTGCTGTTCTCACCAACTCTTCTTCCCTTCTCAATGGGTGTGTTGCACAAATGCTCATCTGCCCTTGTAGGTTGATTTTTAGGCGTTGGTATAATCTCCTGAAAGTCACTCTGAACAGAAGTTGGGAGCACCTGTCTTGAGTTTTCCACTGGCAAGTCACCTTACCTTTCTGAGCCCTACTTTTTCTGTTGTAAACCAGTAACGTCTAGCTTTACAAGATATGTAGAGGTCCCTCTGAGGAACCTGGCTCTTTCCATCTTAAGCCTTTTGTGGAAAAGGGGCATATGCTGGTGAAGAGCAACACCAACGTTTCCGTTATCTAGTGTGTTTCAGAGATTTTGCTAAACCAAACCACCACCTTTGCCAGGCAGATGTTTTCAGATTGTGAGTGCACGTGTAAAACGCAAATTCCTACAAGTAAAGGTCTTCTATGAAACATTTGCTAGAGAGACCAGCAGACGCTTCCATTTCCAGTTCTCTAGGGTTACCATGCGCTTCGGTGGTTGGAAAAATAAGCGACGTGGATGGGGATGAAGGCTAGATTTGTTCTCGCTGCTATTAGCAGTGAATGGATATTCCGTTCTCATGTGTAGCTGTTCTCTGCCCTCAGACGTCACCTTTTTCACTGCAGCGTTAGGATGTCATTAGTCGGTGAGACAGGTAGTACGCAGGTCCTTCATTTCCTTATTCCAGGGATTTTTTTTTTTTTTACTTGCCTAATAAGTAGAAAAAATGATTTAAAAAAAAAAAAAGGAGAATGAGATACAAGCATATTGGAGTAGCTGTGGGCTGAGCGATGTGAGAATAGAGGGAGCCTTTCTCTGATGGAGAAGGGGAGAGGAAATCTCGCCGGCTGCTGGCTGCAGAAAGCCAGCGGGTGACCGGGCTGCGTGGAACAGGACTGCGCTAGAGCTCACCTGAGCTCTGCCGTGTGCGTTGAGGGCAACTGCACAGCTGAGCGCCTGTGCCTAGGAGCGTGCGTTGGCCTACCTGATGGGAACGGGGGCAGCTACAGCCCCCTAAGTCATCCCTGCTGCGAGTATGCAGCAGTACTGATAGGGCTGGGAAAGGAAACGGGACAGGAGAGAAGTCCAGTTGCTCTAGCAGCTTGCAAAAAACCGGGGTGGTTTAGTGGTTCAAGCTCAGGATTGGAGTCCAGAGCTCAAATTTGGGATAGACCATATACTTCTGTGACCTCAAGTCGGTCGCTTAATCTTGCTAATCTTACTTTACGGTTTGCTTTCCTGTTTGAAGTAGGAGTGATAGTGTTAGCGACTGCTGTCTCTCAGGTGTGTTAGGATTAGTGGGTTAAATTTAGTTAAGACACGTCAGACGGGAATAGGAGATAAGTGTAATAAAAATGCTGCTGTTACTGAAATACCATCTAAGAATAAGCTTCTTGATAACACTTGCCAAGCACAAGCCTGCTTTAGAAAGGAAATTTCAAAGTTTGCACAGTTTAAGGCAAAGCAGATATTCTAATGTTGGAGGTTTCTGAATCGTACTGGAGTATTGATTGTTAGTGCCATGCTGTCTCTTAAAACCAGTAAACAGAGGTTTGCTAGCAAAGACAACAGTCAATTTATTAAGTGAAGCTGTCACTTTAAGGCTCCTGACAACATCTTAAAATGACGATTATATCGTAGAGGTCAAGTATGTATGTTGGTAAAAAGATGACAGGTTGCAGCTGAGCTGGAGGAAATTCAAGTTGTCTCAGCTACTGCACAGAGTTCCTGCGAGGTGGGTTGTGCTCGGGGATTGAATTACCTTTCTGAAACTCCTGGTGTCTGGCACAGATACTGTTTCCCTTCAAATACCTCGCTAGTGAGGGTTAACTACCAGTGGAAACTTCAGCCCTCTAAATCGGCTACTTCTGACTTTGCTAAGCTAGATAATGAGTTTTCAAAGAGGATGACTTTTCCCTGTTCTCTCTCTCTCTCTGTGTGTGTGTGTGTGTGTGTATGTATGTGTGTGTGTGTGTGTGTGTGTGTGTGTATATATATATATATTTTTTTTTTTTTTAAAGACCTTTAAAGAAGTCCTTGTTAGGAAGCAGTATGGAGGGAATTGCCTCCTCCCTGCTAGGAAAACCCTAAACCTGCCTTGACTCTGTAAGACTCATTTTTGGGAGGATGGGGGGGAAGGTGAAGAGAGGAAGGGTGCTCTGTGTTTTGCTTCTGCTTTTGCCTGGAACACTTGCGATTGAGCAACCAGGGTCTTGTCTGGCATATCTGAGGCCAGTGCTAAAACCTACAGTAGAGCTTCAGTCATTTCAGTAAATGAATTTAGCTGTTGTCCATCTACATCCTGTTCTTGTTGAGACTTTGCTGATTCCCAGCTGTTTTTTATTGCTTCTGTGCCAGCAGTTGCTCCACCTCCTCTCCAGAGCTGGTGGAATAACTTCAGTGCTAAGTTGCTTGAGGCAAGATGAGCCAGTCAGGGTAGCCTGCGCCCGGGAACTGGAGGGAAGAGCAAGGCTGCACAGGGCTGGGGGCGCTCCTGCAGCTCCTCCCTCGTCCCTGCAGCTGGGGTGGTAACCTCCAGCTGGAGGAAGATGGCAGTGGCTTCTTTCGCTGCTGCTAACTGCATTTGGAGACGTTATTTCCATATCCTTGGAAGCCTTGGTCCTTTGTACGCACTGAAGTGCACACGTTCTGGTGCGGCAGCAGCTGGAGGTAGCAGGAAAGGGGGAGGAAACGGTAGGAATGCTCTCTACAAATTGCTTAGATTTCCTGGAAGCGGTTAGGGACAAGGATGTAGTGGTGATGTTTAAGTCTAGGTGGGACAGTGTGTATCCTGGGAAGATTGTCCCTAGCAAAAGAGTAGGGGATTAAACAGCTGCTCATCCCAGAGACTGCAAGTTTCCAGAAAAGAGACAAGATCAGCTCAAGTTTCTATTCTTCTTTGCAATACACTTGCTTTTTCAGTCCAAGTTAAGGTTCTCTGCCTCTATCACTGGCGTATTTATAGAGGAGAAGGAGTTGAGTTTTGTAGAGATCGGAGTGTGATGTCAGTGGTGACTTCTATTTTCAAATTGATTGCAATAGCACTGGTATACCGCAGAATGTATTTGGATTTCTTTATCCTTTCCCTTGTTCTTTGAAAATCTGCATTTTCCACAAATCTGAGCTTTAATTATATGCCATGGAGTGAAAAGGCCATCTTTTTTAGTTATTTTATCCCTCAAAATAGTATCTCTGATTTTGTAAAATGTTCTAATGGATTCTTTTTGAAGGCAGGATATATTTTAGAAACTCAGAAGTAGTTAAAGTACAGGGACAAAATCTCTAGAAGTTGATTTATTGCTCACTAGTAGAGCATGGGAAACTCGAAGTAGTTAGGGGATTATGTGAAGATTCACTTAAAAACACAAGGAACGGAGAGGCAGGACTGAAACTGGGTCTGTGGCTCTGACTGTTTGGGAGCCTAAAGCCGTCTGTACGCGAGCTTTTTGCCTGGAGCGCAGGGGAGCCTCTAAATCCCCTCCGGTTAATATTGGCTGGCGAAGTGGAGTTGAGATCCAATCTAGTAGTACAGCGAAGAGGCTGAAAAGAAAACTGCCCGTTGTTAAACTTTTCCTTAGCAAGTTCCTTATAAATACAGGTGAGGAATGTGCTTTCTGCTGGATATATTCAAAGGAAGCTCTTGGTAAATGAACTTCTCAAAACTGTTATAGGAGTAGCCACCTATTAAATCTTTTAGCCTAAAACAATCAGCACCAACAAAAAGTGGCTTAAATAATATGCTTGTTTCGGTTAGGCAAAAAGCAAAATGCCACAGTTAGTTGTGAGGTGAATTATGAATGGACTTGTTCTGTTTGTAACCCCCGGGGGCCTGGAAATGGTTTTAAATGGAGAAAGTGACCCAAACCGGTGCTCTTATTGTTGAAATGCAGCGGTCCTTAAACAGAGTATCTGTCCATCGTTGTCTTTCCTGCTCCTGTGATACTGTAGGCTCTGTTGGGATGAGAAGAGCCATAAGGACAGAACTGTTATTAGTCCTAGTCAGAGTTCTCCCAAAGTGGCGTTTTGGGTTTTTTTCTTTTCTTTTCTGAGACTTGGAGGAAAATCAGAGAAGAACTTAAATTAATCTTCTCCAAAGTTTCCCCCCCCCGACCCCCCCCCCCCCCCCAACTGGCTGTAGTTTGAATATCGCAGGTTGAGGCAGGTGGTGGTGATGTCAGTGTGTCTTCTGCCGCTCTGTGGGCACCAGCGCTTGTTGTGGGTGGTCTGCCTTGGTGTTTGCTGCTCTCCCCTCCTCCCCGCTCTCCCCCCGGCTTGCGCTGTAGTACTGAGTTTCTTCGCTTTTTCGGTTGTAGTAGCTGCTCAGTGGGAGTGTGAGAACATGTGATGTAAAGCTCAGTTCTCACTTTAGAAACTCTTCGTAATTGATACTGGAAAACAGACCGTCACTGAACTGCACGAAGAATGGCATTCGGTGGCTAGTCAATAAAATGTAGTTACTGACCGTTCGTCAAAATTAGGGGGGGGAAAAAACCCGTAAGCAGTACTGTTTTCTTCATTCTGGCCTTTGTGTTCTTTGGGGCACACCTCAACTGAAAATAAAACTGCTCTTGTTAAAGTAAAAAAAAAAAAAAAACCCAACAACTTTGTATCCAGGTTTGACTGAAGTAGGGGAAAACCGCAGCAAAAGTTAACCAGGACGTAATGTGAAAAAATCTTAAAGCAGCTGAAATAATTTTCATAAATCAATAGACTTAAGCATTTTCATACGAAATGAGTATCTAAAATTAGAGGCTGGTTCTGCGTTGGTTTCACTTGTATACGTTTCATTCTTTGGGGAGGTTGTGCTTTGTGAGCGGGGTTTAGGAACGTGGAACAAGTTATGAGTACTTAACTTGGCAAATAAATCTGTCCACACCTTATTTTCCTTTTGGGGGAACTGCTGTGAGTGAGGTGGTACGAAAGCAAGCAGGGGAGAAGGGGAACTTGAGGTGGGGAAGCTGCAAACTTCGTCATCTGACACCGTGAAAGCAGCTTTGTGTGCGGAGCTGCTGTTGACCCTGGGTACCAGCAGGGCTGTATTAGTTATTGAATCTACAGGGACACAAGCAGATGACTGGGGGTAGCAGGGTTTTCTGTTGATTTCCGGTGAACGGGAAGAGCTTTTCTTTTTTTTTTTTTTTTTTTTTTAATGTGTATTTTAAAGGCTAGGCTTTAAGAAGTGTGTCACGGGCTGATATATAGCCCTCTGACGTTTTGAGCTGAAAATGATTCAGGTTTTCCAGACGCAAACAAAAGGCCGTGCTATCTGAGGCGGGCCCTTGCCTAGGATGATAGCGAGAGCAAAAGCGGAGATGATAGCAAAGCCTTTATGGTTATTGCTCCAGTGCAAGCTGCTCCGCTGGCGTTTCTCATACAGGCACTCTGTTCCATCGAGGTTTCTTAGTGGTGCTTCTTCTGAAAGCTATTGGTGTCAGTTTGGGGATAACGAAGGGGGAAGAGGATTTGGGATTAAAATTACTTTGCCGCCTGGTATGTGCTATAGATAGCTGTGAAATAGTGCAGTTTGTTCAGGGACAGCTTTGCTACCTGGAAATAGAAAATAATCCAGGAGTGAGGCTGCATCCCACCGTGCAAATTTTGTGAATAAAGGAACCTTGTCTGGAAGTCGAGGTGAATCTCTGCGAGTACGGGGCAACCTTTCCCTTCCACGCGCCGTCGGAGGCTTGCACTCCGAGCCCTGTGTTTTAAGCCTGTAGTATTTTCTGAAGATTTGATGTTAAAAGAATGAAAGTTATGACTGTTTGACTGAAAGCAAAAATCCAACAAATAAAACAGCGTGCTTGATAGAAGGCCTCGTAAACTTGTTCCTAATAATTTGACAGCTCCAATCTGCGTAGAGTAGAGGGACTGAAGTGATGAATCCCCTCTCTCGAAGGCTTCGGCGCCTCTGCCTGCCTCCTGGCAGCAGGACGGAGCGGCATTCGCTGGAATCCCGAATCAGAGGTTTCCTTTATTGAAAGCTAAGGTTTGCTTTTGACTTTATGGATATGCTTTTTGGGGAGAAGTACTGTTTGCTCTGCCTCGTGTTCCTGATAAAGATGTGGCGTTCAAACAGCAATAGTTTATTAAATTTGTTTTTGTAATGAAATATTAATTTAACTCTTGTAATGGTTGACTGGCCAGAATCTAAACTTTGAACTGGGGATAGACTGTAAACCTCAGGAATTGCAGTTGTTAAATTTAGTGCTAACACTAAATTGGCAGGGACCCTTTTAAGTCCTACTTATTTAATAAAGAAATGAAAAGCAGTGGAATTGCAAACCCTGTAATAAATAAGATTTTTTTTTTTTTTTAATCAAAAGTTGTTAGTTTATTTCCTCATCCTTGGCGGGATCAGCCCCAGCCCCGCAGCACTGAACTAGAATGCTTTTGCAACTGGAAAGTGAAACTGAGTGGTGAATTTTTTTGTTTTTTGTTTTTTTTTTTTTTAAACCATTCAACTTTACTGAAAAGCAGGGAGAAAACCATAAATGATGGAAATGTGAAATGCATTGCGTGTGAAATGCATTTCAAGCCTTCATTGTGATAATTGATTAAAAAAGGTAAACAATTACAAAAAATAATTATTATCACAACATTCGCCTTCAGCAATGAAGTATTTTATAGTATTACTGTATAGTTTAATATTTGTATGTGTTTTCATTTCCTTAGGGTAATGTATCAATTTGATCTCGGTGAAAAATTGCGTCTGTATACTAAACGATTAATCCAGTGCTTGAAAACATTCCTTTCTTCAAAGTAACAACTTGCTTTTGGAAGAAGAAAATCTAAAACATAAGCATCACAGCTCTCCTTTGCGCACTGAAGTCTGTTCCTTAACGTCTGGTGAAGTAACTTGTCCAAGGTCAGTCTGCGGCGTAGCTCGAAATAGCGCTTTGATGCCGGCCGGGCTGCCCTTGGCCATCGCCGCTGGACGTGCCTTTCCGAGGCGCCTGCTGGAGCCGTGGTGACCGCTCCTGACCTGAGAACGGGAGAGAGCTGCCTTGAGCGCTAATGACGGAGGCTTCACCGCCCACAGCTGAGTTTTTGCATGCACGGAGTACGTTTTGAGTAAGAAAACATAGTGTACAGTGAGGTGAAGGTACAGGAATTACAGGGTGTCTGTGTAGAAGACAGTTCACATTTAAGGAGTTAGGGTGAGGAACTGCAGTTTTCTCCAAGTACTTCAGTTTACTTGTCATAGGATGAAAAGAAAATTCTTAAAAAAAAAAAAAAAAAAACAAAGTAAATGTACACACTTAAACTTTTCCATTATCATTTTATTCTGGGTATTATTTGAATTTTGAACAGACTCTACATTGAAGAAATGTAGGAAGCATCAAGGATTTATTTTGCAATCTGGCTGTCGGCAGTCTGCCTGCTGGTTTTTCTTGTCGAGATGTTGCAAAGCTTTTTCCCTTTCTTTGCTTGACTGAAACTAAAATCTTCAACTGCAGAAATCATTTTCAGATTTTGCATAGGAGAAATGAAAATGTATTGACTTGCAATGCAGAGACGTGTTTTCCACTGACGTTTGAAGTCAGCGTAGTCTTTACAGCATCAAGATGCTGGTACCAGAATTACAGCGTGTTGCTAGGCGTAAGGTTAAGGGGTAAATTTTCCTTGCCATATGGACAGCTTGTAACAGGGCTTGCGAAAAGCTAATGCATGAGATGAATATAAACCTTTTTCTTTTATTTCCTCTCTGAGTGTCTGAGTTACTGATTTGCATCTCCTTCTGGGAGAAGGATGCAATGGGAGGAAAGGGTACGGGTAGGTTTAACTATAATCCTAGAGGCTCACAGAAATGCTTGTGGTTGGGGGCAATTTGAGCCAGTGGAGTGACGCCAAGCGATGTGGCAAGGAAGCCCGGCTTCCTACCTGGCTCTTGCAGCTGGAGCTCCAGCAGCGTGCAGGCCTAGGGGCCACCAACTTCCAGGCGTTTAAAAGGTTTACTTCTCGGGTGGAAAGAAACGGCTAATGTCCGTTTTCTGTAGATCCGTAGTTTAAGGCCAGCGTAGCGCTTCAGAGCGTCTGGTCCCTTCGCTTTTCAACCTGTGGGCCGTTTGTCATCAACAAGTTGCATGCTTACCCCAAACTGTGGCCCCCTGCTAATTGTACAGAGAAGCTATTTGTATGCCTGTTCTCATGTGTGGAAACAAGTTAAAAGGGAGAAAATAAAAGGTAACGATTACTCAGAATTTACTGAAATCTTACTTTTTAGTAAGGACGAAAAGCATGGCAGCACCGCACTAGAGAAATTTCTTAAAATCATCCCATCTTTTACAAAAGCTGTTCTTTGATTAAAAAGGCTGAGAAACACTTGTCTGCTTGGCCCTCTAAATATCAAAGCCATTAAACTTCCCTCAGTTTTCTCTGTAGTGAGCCGGTTACTTGTTTGACTGAATCACAGTGGATCCTTGCATTTGTGTTCATATTTGATTTTGTAGGGTTTATATTTAAGCATCTGTAGCAGTTCGATGCTACAAGCGCTAGTTTGATTTTGGTCCTTTGCCTTCAGAGAAAATTGCTTCCTTTATTTGTCATTTCTGGAAGATGAACTGCCTGTAGTTAAGCATAAATGACTAATAACCTCAGTGCTGGTCTTCCACGTTTGTATATCGCTGCGATCCTTTCAGTTTAATCCAGACACACCAGAGTACATAGAGCGTGTTGCGATACTTCCTTATTGCCAGAGTAGATGACAAAACGGTGATTTAAAAAAATGTTGATTTTCATAAAGCACGGCAAGAATCTTGCTTGGCGGGTGTGCATGTGCGGTGGTGGGCTTTTCTGTGGCTCTACCTGGCCTAGGCATTTTGCTTTATTTATGACTAATCATACAGCTTTTAAACATGCTCTGGACTCGCAGGTTTGGTTGCTATGATGATTTCACTTGAGCCCTTGAAGGGGGCTGTGACAGGAGAGTGTATTTTCTCTGAATACCTTAGTTGTGAGGTGTTCATCATGAGCCGTGCAGAGATGCAGTCCATCCATACCCATTTTCATTGATTTCTAGAATTCTAGAAATTACTATCTATTTTTTTAAAAAGCCTCTTAGAACACCCTGATTGGGTGTGAATCATAAAGTCTTCGCATCTCTCCAAAATTCACTTGTATTTTAGGTGGAAGGGAATTCCTCCTGTGTCCTCTGCCCTGTAAGACAGCCTTTGAGAGTGGACTGCCTCTCTTCTGTTTGAACCAGTGCGGGGTGTGGGGGTGTGTGTGTGTATATATCTCTATATATATCAGTAGCAAATCATTTTGAAAATGGGCTTGAATATTTTGATTTACATAAATCTATGCCTCTTGGTTTTTTTTTTCCAACCGTTTTTCAGATTTAAAGAGTTATGCTGCAGATTCTTCCTTTTTGTCTACAAGAGGTTGCTGAGATACTCCCCTTGCCTGTTACGCCTTCCTCGCGGTAGTGACCTGACTCCACTTGAAACACGGGTATATGAAATCCAGTTGCTTTGCATTTACAGTAGCAGGGGTGCGTTGTTCTCCCCCCCAACCGTGGTAAATGGTTATGGAAACGTCTCTAAACGCGTCAGATGCCATTTCAGCACTTTGCCAGAGCAGCAGTTGGAGCAACAGTTGGTAATGCTTGGAAGCGTACCTGACGGCTTTAGTCATTTGAATGTTGCATTTTTGTCACTGGAGAGATGAGCAGAGGTTTTAGATCGCTAGCAAGCCATGCAACACCTGAGTAATGGTTTTGAATTTCCCTTAAAGCAGTAGTGGGCTTTTGAAACCCACACAACAGAAAATACTAGCATTAGCAAAGTGCAGTCTTTCAAAACCTTTTGCTTGCTGTTGGAAGAAGCTGTGTCTGGTGTTACTGCAAGAGATGGAAACAAACTAAAAATACGTATATGTATTTATTTCAAGTTTAATTCCTTTGTGTGTCGGCTAAGACTTTTGTCTATAATCCGTGGAAGCTTTTTGCACTAGGCTGAATGCGTCTGCTGAGAGGGGACAGAATACGTCCTGGGTAGTAAAGGCTCTTTATTGCTCCCTGGAGGCACAGGGGTTTCAGCTCCCCCACCGGAACCTCGCTGCCCCTCCCGTTTCACGCTCCCTTGGCTGGTGGATCTTTCTTGGCAGCTCGGGCTGGCTTGGGAAGCTTTTCATTGCTTCCTGGAATACTTCCTGAGAAGTCTTTTGGGGGCTCAATGAGATAAGCCGCCTCATTTCCTCTACTGTTTCCCGATGACTTGCCTACAGTAAAATTCTTCCTGTTTCTGAGGGGGGGGAAAAAGCCTTTTCTTCTCCACCCGCTTTACTGGCCGGTCACGTTTGAGTTGCCAGGTGCTTGTTCTTTCATCCTTTGCTGTAATTCTGTTTTACCTTCCTCGTGTTAGTTCTCCCCCTGTAAATCCATACAGTTTAAGCTAGAGCGTTTAAATTTTGCCAGACCTCTGATGGCCAGAGTGCTCTTTGTACACGCTTCAAAATGGGGTCGAACACAGAACTGAAGTAGTCCTTCAACTGAAAAGCAGTGCTGCAGGTGGGAATGCTTTGACCTTGAGTCGTCTACCTGATTGACTCTGTCTTGTAGATACCGTTTCAGCTTCTGCTGTCTGGGGAAAGAGTTTTCTTCCCCAAACCGAGTTCTCATTTTTGGAGGCTTCTCACTGCTACCAGACTAGTCGGCATTTGCACCCGTTATCCTTTCGCCGCAGTGCTGCTGGTGATAGTTGAGGTTTTGGGCTGCTTTGTTGCAGCTGGTAGTTTCACTGAGAGTCTGTGAGGAGCGCTTTCCCTTCAGCAGAGCAAAAATAGCCTCGGGTTTGATAGTGTCGCTGCTGCTGCTGGTGCGTTGCTGACCAGATCAGAATGCAAGATACGCAAATGCATTAATTTACAGATTGAATATATTCATAGTCATATATGATGTTATATGTAAACGATTAGTTTTCCTTACGTAGTTTGTTTCTAGATCCTTGCTTTAGAAATGAGAGAAAAGTCCATAGCTGTTCTTTCTGCTCTGTCCCGTTGTAGTCTCTATCATGTGCTTTTTTTCATTGTGTGGTTACCGTAGCTCAAGTGGTGTTTTGACTGCAACTCCAAATGCTTTATGATGGTTACTTTTAACAATAAAAATAACGTCTGCTCCTTTTGAATAAGCAATACAAGCATGATCTCTGTTTGGTGTGGCAGAAGAGCCAAAACCGAGGAGAAGTTGACTTGCAGCAGTGGCTCGGGTTGTAATGAGATCTAAGGAAGTGGAAGTACTATTAGCTGCAGCATGTTTCAGGCTTCTGAATTTCCAGAGCTTTGAAGTGAAGGACAATAAAGTGTAGCATGTGGAAAAAATTTTCGGGACAGTCAATCTGTTACTTGTCAATAAATCTTTGAAAACGTATCGTCACGACTGACAGTGATCTAGATGGTAGCCCAAGTGTTACCCAACTCCCAGGCTCTGATGGAGACAGGATTTAGGTAGGTTAGTCTTTCCCTCCTTCACCTTGTACTTCAGGAAATGCAGATAGTTGTCAACTGCATGCCTAGCTTAATTGACTGCAGAAAATATCTAAATGATTGTAACTGTCTTTTTTCCTTTGGAAAAAAGCTAACAGTCCACAAGGAAGCTATTTATCACTAGCGTTTGCTTGTTTTTGGGAAGTCTTGATGGTTCTTATTGAAAGTGACTGGTTTGTAGAGGGTTGAGGTAACAAAAATTGTAAAAGTTTCCCCTTTCAAAGGGACTAAATTTAGATTTATAACTTCCCTTCAAGCTTGAAGTTCCTGACATAAGCACCGTATGCATATTTTTGTTAGCAACAGATAGTGGTGTGGCATACTGAACTGCGCCGTGCTGATGGAAGAGGCAGGTAGTGTGTCGTTTGTGTCTGCTGCTTAACCCGCTATGTGGAAGCGAGAGCTTGAGCTTGGAAAACTGATGAGGTGGGGACTTGTGGTCTGTCTTGTTCTGTTTTCTCTTTCCCTGCTGTAAAGAAGCTGTAGACAGTTGCAACTGTAGTGCTGCGTTTTTTTGCATCTGTAAGAACCTGTATGTGACTTCAGTTTGGCTCATCTGGGCATTTACAATGGCGGAAATGCTTTGGTGAAATTTGGGGAATGAATTTGCATTGGAGGAGTGGAAGAGTCTGATTGTTAAGTTTTTGGTGTGTTTCTTTGTTCTCAGTTGCTAAGTATAGCCCGGTGGTTTGATTTCATGTTCCCCACCCTTGCATGAGCCCACATCAGGAACGCCGTCTTTCCAGAGGGGTCAGCATTTGAATTTGTCCTCTTAGGTTAATTTAGGAATCATTGATGGACCTGTACAAAATTTTTACTTCATGTAAAACCACACACAGGCAACATCTTTGTTATCCGATAGCAGTGCTGATATTTTGGGTATAGGATCAATGTGCTTTTTCTACCAGTTTTTCAGATTACTGACTCCTGTCTCCTATAGGGCATAGAGGAGCCTTTGAAAGCTTGAGAGCTGACCTCTGCGGCTTTTGGAAACCTTTGAACGTGTAGTTGTGCATCTTGGAACTATCAGTTGCTTGAAACTCATATTGCTCAGTATCGGCTCCTTTCTCCATAAAGAATTTATTTCTGTAGCTGTAATTATTAGCATGTAGCCTGATATTGTATATTATCTGGTGATGAGACTATTCTCTCTAACTTTAGTAGTCCATGCACTTATTTACAAGTAAGGCCTCATTGTTGGTGGGGGGGGGGGGGGGAGTAGGTGGCAGTAGGTGGTCACTTAAGTTAGTTGTTTATTTTTAGTAGCAATGTGTTTTTTTTTTTATTAATTTTTTCTTGCACACTGAAACTACCTTTTATAATCTCAGCGTCACTGAGTAGCAGCAAGCGTAACAGCTGCAAGCATCTGCTCAGTAGAGACCTGCTGCTGCTGCCAGAAATGGAGCTGATAATGATGAGCAGCTCAACAGTGTAATTAAGGTCATATTAACTACAACAGCTCCTCCTACTTTAAATATAAAAATCTAGGGAAACCATCATGCCTGAGCAGTTCTGGAGGTGGCTCCTTCTCTGAGGGTGGCAAGTTCTGAATCTTTGGAAAAAAGATTTGTCTTGGAAAAAAGACAAAGGAAAGTTCAGAGAAATGGGAGTTCATAAAGGGATGTTTCATACAAACCTCCTGAAGTTTCAGGGCAACGCCGTTCACGTGACATTGCTGGAGATACCTCAGTAATCCTCTTACAACACACACAAACCTGTGCTGTATTGGAGTAGCTGGAAAGGTTTTGCTACCTCTGCTTCTGAAGTTGGAGGAATGGGATGTATAAGCTATAATCTAGCGTGTGCCACGGTGGGAAGAGTGGGTGAGCGAGACTTAGCGATCCAGGAGATTCCTTCCAGCCTTGCTATTTTTTCCTGTATTTCTGAGGTACAGTTTATGAAACATACTTAAAACCAGTGTCACTAAAAGATGACAGCATTGATTGTGTTGTCAAAAGGGAGGTATGCTCTGTTCAGAATCAGGGAGATGCTTGAGGAATGCAGAAATGAATGCTTGAAATGAAGCTACATAAGGTGTACGTGTACTGTAAGGACATTCACTTGTTCTGTTTTTGATGCAAAAGCCTTGTGCTATCAGGTGCAATGTCTTTGGAAGAGCTATTGTCTTTTAATCTACTTCTCCAAACGTCAGGAATGGTTGCTCTTCTGCATTGAGTTTATGACCTATGCCTTGTATTAAAATCAAAATATGATGATGATTTTAGGCAGGGAGCTATTCCAAAAGCTCTTCTTGTATTTGACTTCTTAACTTAGCAGATCTTTAAACCAAAGATGTTTCACTTGAAAATGCTTCTGGGTAAGGTTTTATAGACTAACTTACAGCCCAAAGCAAGTCCTATGAAGCGAAGCAATAAACTTCTTAAAATAGGGTTCATAATGCAAATTCTTAGCCATAATAATATTAGTGGTGGTTGTTAAATTGGAATATAGCTCTTGACTCTTTCTTGATAATAGACATATTTTATACTTTTTTTTTTTTTTTTTAAATCAGCTGCTCTCCCTGATATCGTGCTTTGGCTGACAAGAGCTTAAACGCACTTAATTTGGAAGAAATTCCTTAAGATATTGCATTGGTGGTATCGCACAAACCTTGCACTGCTGAAGTAAGTTATTTACAGTGGTTTGGGAGCTGAGCATATCTGACAAAATGGAAGTCTTATCACTGTCTGACATGGGGTCTCCTTGTCTTGCACGGGCAGAATGGCCAGTTCCTCTGAGCAAACCCTCCTTGGGTGGCCCCTGAGCACAAGCCGGTGCCTCCTGCTGTGCTGTTTGCCCTCCTCTGTGCTGGATCTGAGTCTAGTCCTAAGCAGTAGCCGTTTGTTTTCCGGCACTTATCAAAAATCCGAGAATCCTTTAAAAGAGGGGGTGAGTGGGGTTGAAGTGGGTCTGGACACACACACAGCTGTACGTTACTCCGCTGTTGCGGGGAGCGAGCAGCTGCACGGAGGAGGGATTGCGGTGTGGCCAGGCATCAAAGGCTTTCTAAGCTGTTTTTTCTCTGCGTCCAATCAATAATTAAAGAAACACATGGAAATCTTGTTCTTGCACTTTGGTCCGGTTTAATGCATGGGGTGAGAGCGAGGGAGTGACCCGCCTGTCTGCAGGAACCGTTCCCGACTGCCGCGTGGTTTAATGGCCTGAGATTACACAGTGCCATGCCCTATCTGGGTTTTCACTTTCCGTTTTCTGAAAGGTAAAAAGGCCATCTCGGAAGTATTTTGAAATCTGATACGCAGAAAACACTTCTGTATCCTCAGAAAAAGCTGTGTTGATATGTGCTTCATTTTCAGCCTTTAATTTCTGTGAAAGACGAGGAACGTGTTGGTGACCGAAAGTCTGTGCAGTGCGTGTTGGGAGAATAGGTTTCTGAGATGTATTTGTTGTACAGTTCGTGGCCTGCTTGCACTTTTTTCAGGACTTAAGAGTCAGATTTTTAGGTTAAAAAAGTTTCTACAGAAAATCTGAGCGTGTTGTCTCTAAAAGGCTTGCGGCATCTCCTCTGGGTTGCCACGTTCACAAAGAGCTGAACAGGATTTTTGCTTACCGTTGTGTGGAGGCTGAAATGCAAGGTCTGCTCTGCGTGACCAATTGAGAAGTCTTGTTCTGTGTCGCACCCTCTCTGCGTAAAGGTGTTGTTTTCCTCTTACCGGAGGTATAGGATATTTATGCTCCTAGGACTTTTTTTTTTTTTTTTTTTTTTTTTTTAAGGAAACGCATGTATGTAGTTCAGCCTGCGTTTATGCATTTTTCTAATTTTAGGGTGTGGTTACAGCAGACCCGGCTCTTCCTGGCCTGGAAGTGATGAAAACAAAACGGCAGCAACAAAAGCGGTGAAGCAGACAAAGCGCTCCGGGGACGGGGAGTGCGCGCTTTTAAAAGTGGTGATTAGGGCGGGTAACTCGGTGCCTCTCGCCTGCCTTCGGGAGGCCCCGTGTCTGCTTTAAGCTGCTTCAGGCGTTGCAACCTCGTCTGGGCGAGCGTGTCAGCGAGAGGCACCTCGAAAGGGGGCGGCGAGGGGGGTTTGGTGCTGCCCTTTGTACGCGTGTGGGAAGAGGACCGACGTGGAGTTCTGCTTTCCGTGCAGCTTTTTAAAAGCCTAACCTATCCAAACTTGAACTAAGGACGCTTGTTTGCCATTAGACCAGAGGTCTGATTGTTGCTCATATCCCGAAAGGGGTTTCTCCCGGCTCCCTTAATGAGCAGGCTGGGACTGGGAGGGAGGAGGGAGGCGGTGAACGTTGTGCCCTCTTGTTTTTCTGTTGTGCAGGAAGAAAAAAGCAGAGGAGCCTGTCCTCCTCCTCTGAGGCAATTGCGGTTAAGGTTTGCTGAGTAGGCGGGAGTGGAGTGTTTTGAAGGGAAGAGCAGCTTCAAATTAAGACGGCCAAGTACTGTGCCCAAATAAGTTTGGGGAAGTTCTGCCCTTGGATGTGCTCTCGCTGCAGCTGACAGTTTGGGGTCAAACTAGTTTATGGTAATCGCAAAAACTATTGTATGTAGCAGACCGTTCTCAAGCCAAACAGGAAAACCGGTTCTGTGCCCTGGCGAGTCTTCCATTTTGATGGGTGTTGTACCATAGCATGTTGCGGTATTAAGCCACAGTGAGGAGGAGGGATGAAGTATTACGCTGGCAGTATGAGCTGCCTCCCGTAGGTACCTCCAGATCTTGTTAGTCCAGCAGAGGTGAGCTGTTTGCATGCATATCATGTTCAGCGACTGGTGGTCAACGTGAGAGGAGATGGTCTTGAACGGGAATTTGTGCAATTAGATCCTGACTAGGAAAGCAGAAGCGAGCGTCTTCCATGTGCTGGGACAGAAGAGAGGAGGATGCCTGAGGACTTTGTGTATGAATCTAAAAGTGCAGAAAACTCATCTGAGAGTTGGCAGGTGAATGTAATCAAGTTGCAGAGTAGACTAGCTCTCTAACAGCATTAAAAATGCGATATAGGGAGAAAGCTAGTTTTGTCACTGTTGGGTTTGCTCTGCTATTTTCATACACAGGAAAATCACTTAGTTGAGAACTTGAGTTAAACAATGCCAAACAAGAAACTTGATTTGTTAACCTTTGTCTTCAGCAAATGCTGTAAGACGGTACTAAACTTCGAATTTGCGAGTAGTGTGTTGGGTGGGCGCTCCAGAAGAGCGAGGGTGGGCTTCAGCTGGCCCAGGTTCTCCTCGAATGGAAACGTGCGTGCGCTCGGGTTCCGCTTCTCGTGTCCAGGGTCAGCTGTAGAAAGTGCAGGGCACTTCAGTGAATTTTAGACTGAGGCACCCCAGGTGCCTACACAGGTGCTTTTAGATCCAATGGTACTGCCTGCCCTCTCATTTATCAGTCCAACCTTGAAATATCAGCTACAGGTGATGAGGAGCGGACTGATAGTGAGTGAAAAGGATGTGAAGTACAAGAACATCAGTTTTCTTATGCAGCAGTTAAATTGATGATGTCTTTCTGAGATAAAATGGAGCTAACGTAAGTCATAGCAGGAGCAGGAACATGCGGGTGCTGCGCTGGGATTCAGTGTGTTACGGATGTGGCTAAAAGTTGGCACTGGCTGCTTTGGAAGTACGGTACCAGATTTTACATGTAGTCTGTCCTGGATTTTGTAGAGAAGGCCTGATTCCTAAATATACACCTTTTAGCGCTAACATTTGCTGCCGATGTGACAGGAAATGCTAAGTCATTACTTTGTCCTTGGTTGCTAAATCCTTGCAAATAAAAATAGCCTGTTCTTATACTGGGGGGAGAAGAGGTATTTAGTCTTATTTCAAGTGTAGTTGATGGCCCAAATTTGTCTTGTAAGCCACAGGTGGAATTCCGAATGGAAGAGATGCGTGAAGGCCCTCTGACCATAGCACATCCTGAGATGGAAACTCCTTTACTTTACTTTTCTTTTTGTATCTTGTCTTTTTTTCCTGCTAAAGTGAACATAATATGCTTTGTAGTAGCTATTTCTTGGACAAACTGATCTGAAATGAAACCCAAATGTTGTTAAGAGTTTTGCCAGCACAACTGGAGTTCTAAGTATACATCCCGTGTGTTATTTCATTTTGCTCTTCTGTGAGAACTTTGATCGTGGGGAAATTGCAAGAAACGACATAATGCCATTTAAGTGGAAGAGGTATGTATAAAAGCTGTTTTACTAGGCATAAGCCTGTGTCTAGCCTGAGTAGTAGACTTTGAGTAAGTCTTCCCCCACCATAAAAAAAAAAAAAAAAAAAAAAAGAACAACAAACAAGTGGTATTCCTGGCTGGATGCGAATTGATATTTTTGGTGAATGCTAAGTTTCAGGTAATAACATTCACGCATCATTTGCATTTTGTACTTAAGACAGAAATAAACATTTTTTCTGGGACGTGTGAATAACTCTGTTAAGTTCAGATTACAATTTTCAAAGAAGAAAAGTCCAACTGGGTCACAGTGTCCATAAGGAACCCAAATAACAGTTAGGTCTCTTAGATATTTTGATTTCCTGCAGCTGCTGAACCTCTAACTGAAAATGTTGGCTGTGTGATATGCTGAGAGAAAGTGAGAAAGTTATCTCCATCATTAAATGTCATCTTGGATCTTGATGGATTGTTGAGATTTGAGACCAAGCTTGCTCTTTTGAGATATGATCACTAGTACATATAGTTTGTGTATTGGAATTTTTAAGTTAGCTATAAGGGGTGGGGAAGTGTTCTGTGGCTTGTGATGTTTGGGTATACGGGAAGTGGGTATTGGTGGGACCCTTCTGGACTAAACGTCTTTCTTGGTTCTGCTTGAGGTTGTGGAGGATTGAGGTGAAGAGAGGCAAAGACCGTTGCAGATGGTCATGTTCTTCATATTTGACTGGAAATATGAATAGGTCAGGATATCCCAGAACTTATAAAAAAAAAAAAAAATGATACCACGCTCCAAAGTGTGCGTGGGTTTTCTTGTTTGGTTGGTTTGTAACCTGATTGGGCTATTTCATTTATCCTCTAGTCTGTCCATACGCTTTCTCTCATTGTGTAATATCTTTGCCAAAGAATTATTTTCGGGGCAGACACAAAGTTTGAGGAAAATCAGGCAACTTCTTTCTTAGGTCATTTCCTAACGAGACATACTGTGCAGCAGTGACCAGAGGTTTATAAGCCCTACAAAGAAGCTCCAAGCCAGTTTTGTAAAGGAAGTCGGTCATCGTGGTGGTTTTGTTTCTCTTAAAAGCAGTTCTTTGACTGTAAGGTGTGATATTGCTTTGTTCATTGAGAAGCAATGATAAGAGGTATATAAATATTTAGTTATTACTTTTTATCATGTGGTCAGTGCACAATAGTCTAGCTCAAGGCACGCAGCCTTGTGTATTGAGAAAACGTAACTGTTTGGTGTGTGTCTTGGCCGAACAAAAAATTCAGTCTGGGCAAATGAGGCCAAAGAAGCAGCTAAACAGGCACTACCCCCAAATTCCTCTTGCTCCTTTTAAAGTGACAATGTAGGAATGCTTGCAAAGGCACAGATGATATACACGAGAGTTCAATATTGCAGTTCTCCAAGAATTTTCTGTCCTTGCTAGTACTGCTTTAATTAAAAACTGCTCCAAAAATGTAAATGGAAACCATTCCCATTGAAAACTAGTACTGAGTATTCCCTAAGGAAAGCTCTCATACAAAGCTTCCGGGTTCTGCCTTCTCTTTTCGAGCGTAAAATCTTGGGTGATCGCACCTGTGGGGGAACAACAGTTGCAAATGGCATTCGTCAAATCCCAATGAGAATTTCTCCCAATAAATATGTTTTAGACTCACGCAGGCAATTCTTGTGACCGATCTTAAAAATTGTCATTTTGGGGAGAAATGCCACCTTTTGGTCTGATAATGTTATGCCCACTTTTGGGAATGCAACTTGAGGAATGATTTGGGAGGGGGGTGCTACCGCCTGCCTTTTTGAGTGCTCTGCGTGTGTGAATCTGACCATTCAGTTATACATATGGACTAAGTCATCTCTCGGAGTTTTACTGTGTCTTCTTGGTAACTAAGTGCATCCAGATGGGTCAGATGTGGTAACGATTATCTGGTTGAGAGTTTGGAAACTTTGTTTTTTTGAAATGCTTGCGAGATGATGGATCGCTGCTGAGGATCTTGCAACATCGCGCAGTGCTCTGTGGGCACTTTGGACTAGCAGCGTTGCAGGAAAGGTGGTCACTGAAATATCTGGTACATTTAATCTGATTGATTGAAGTTTGAAATTGTGTCGATTCAAGGTCTTTTTTGCCTGGTCTAGAGAAAACTGCTTCTGTGATGAAGACCTGATTGGCATTTTTGGGTTAGTTCAGCCACGTGAATGGGTAGTTTTTCCACTAGTATAGATGTGATCCTTGCTTTCTTCTTATACGGCGTAAAAGGAACGAACTAGAGGGTGGGGGCAGGCTTGCCTTTTCTGTTTAAGAGTTAGTGAAATGACTGCTCTCATTTGCATGGTGTTTGGGCTGCGGGGCCCCTTTGAATATTTAGCAAGACAGTAGAGGGATGATGTTTACCATCTTTTACATTGTCAAAGTACAATAATTTTGGAATAAGGAACTGCTTTCTCAAGGGAATTACTTGTCTTCTTGGAAAACTGGCTGTAAAAGTAAGCACTTTTATTAAATGGCTTTGTAAGAAGTAGATTAAAACTTCCTGATTTATTGTTTAGCAGGAGAATTGTTCATTGTTCAGCAAGACTTTAGGATTGTTTAGCAGGAGAATCAGAAATGAGTAACTCATGCTGATGGTGACAGTTTCAATAAGTTAATTTATTATCTGATAATGAAATGAGGTCTTTGGTCAGACCTTGACCCCTTTAATGTCTACTATTAGTTACTCGCCTTTTGAACACTGCATGCCAAATTTGCTGAGCGGTCTCGGTTCTCGCGTTGCTGGATTTATGCAGGAGCTGAGCGTAACAGGTGGGCTCTTCACCTTCCTCCTTGGATCTTCCTCACTCCTGTGCATGTGTCTGTTTCAGTCTTCTTTCCTTTCTTTCTTTCTTCCTTTTTTTTTTTTTTTTTAACATTTTGGAAATTCCCCTTTATGACTACAAACAGTATGCTGCATTGCCCATGATTTCTTAGTGCTGATGGTATTACGGCACGTTTGAGTCTTGTTCCGCCTGATTAAATTGTTCTGAAGGAAGTCAGAGCTGCAAAGAGCATGAAAACAACTATAAGGCCTAACAGATCTGCCTACACCTTTATGTAAATTGGGGAGGGATAGGGAAGCTTCTCATTTCTCTTAAGCTGGCACAATTAGATGATTTTTTCCTTCAATTCTGGTCTGATATATTTGTTTCTTTAAAAAAAAAAAAACACAATACCTTGTGTGTGTGTATATATGTATTTTTATTTTTTATTTTAAAAAAAAAAAAACCACAACCCACTAGGGAGAGAGGACAAAGGCAATCTTTGAGCGGCCGGGTTGGCAGGAGCGGTGCCGATGAAACCCGGCCTCCTGGAAGTCCTCTCGCGTGATACGCAGGCACCTCCGCGGGCCACTCTTGGTAAACAAGCCTGCAAAGGTCTCTCTCTCTGCCTCCCTCTCTCCCTCTCTCTCCCTCTTTTTTTTTTCATCCTCTTCTCTGAAAATTCAGGTTGAGCAATAGGTTTAAGAGAGAAGAAAGGGTCAATGACCGTGGAATAAATAATAAATTCTTTTCCAAACAAGTCGCCTTTCTCTGGCGGCGTTTTCGCCGCCGTGGGCGCGCACAGGCTCCGTCTCTGGGCTCTGCAGCTGGAGCTCCTGAGCAGCCATTTATGAATGAGGCACCAGAAGGGGGAGGAGGCGACTGCTGCTACAACAACAGTCTGGTACTAGCTTTCATTCACTGGTTGCAATCGGAGCGTAACTGATGCTTTGTTTTAATAATGCTGCGTTTTTCCGTTTCTTAAACGGAATACGTTCCTCCTTTTTCTTCCCGAATCTGTTGTGTGATTTGCTGCATCTCGTCTTTTCCTTCTACCCTTCTGTCTTCCTGCATCTTCCCCCGCCCCCCCCCCCCCCCAATCCGCCACCACATACATTAAAGGGCAAAGGCGCTCTGGCAAGGCTCCCTGGTTTTGTTTTTTGTTTAGAACAAAGCAACGAGCCCAGAGCTTCTCTGTGCCTCTTCCGCCACCCTTCCGAAGGGCGGCAAGACTACGCGCCTCGCAGCGCGCCTGCCCTCCGCGCCCCTCGCCGCAGCTTGGCCGCAGGCGCGCTCGCCGCCCCGCTTTCGCACTGCGTCACCGGCCGCTGACATGGTTCTTGCTGGAGCCAGCTGAGCCCGGGGTGAGGACCAGCGAGGGGTGGATGGAGGAGGCCGAGGTGCCCAGTTCCCCCTCCTACTTCCTCCCAGCTACTTTAGGTAGCCCATTATTTTCAGCACTTCAGAGCCCTTTGTTGCGACTGAATTGAAGCCTGAGACAATGGCACCCTTGCTTCCTGTTCACAGCAAAATGAAGAGACGAGCCATTGTCCTGGGCATAATTGAGCCTCTATCAAAACAAAAACACAAAGAGATGCGCAACTCAGTTCAAGCTGCTGGTTTGAGCTGTAACAGCGGTGACTGTTTAGGACTAGAAACCTAATTAGCAACAGAAAGCTTTTTCAAGCCGGTGCAGCATCCCCTTTTAGTTTAAGACTTACAAGATGAACTTTGTTTGGAGACACTAAATGTTTTATGAGTAGTGCTACTGCTGATGATAACTCACAAACTATCTACCTCCCAAATTTTTTTTTTTTTAACCCCCTCCAAGCCAGGAGGGGACAACAGGTCGCGAGGTCCAGCATCAGCAGTCTCCTGAAGTATGTAACCAGCGTGTGTTTGGTCAAATATATATTACCTTGTTGCAGTACAGAAGACTCTTCTGTTGCCCCAGTACAGATCCTGTGTTAGCTGTTGATCTTCCTGCCTCTTGAATTCTCAAAATACAGTTATTCATTTTCCACTTTTTACCTCGTAAAGCTCGGTTTTTGTAACCAGTCTCATAAGAATTACTGTAAAATGAACATAGTCCAAAAAAAAAAAGTAACTTCATTTTCCTAGGCTAGATGTGGATCTTCAAGTCACTTTGGCTCTGTTGCTCATTTGTTGGTCCTAGGAGAGTGAGATTGTTTGTGCCAGCTGAGGGCAGTTGATGAGTCTAGTCATCGTAACTGATCATTGAAACCAAATAATACCTCGGTTTCTTTCCTGAGCATCCCCAATTAAGGGGTAGTACATCTTGATTAAAACAGTGAAAGACCTATGTTGTTACTCCTAATGAAGTTGGCACTTTGGGCATCTGAGAGGTGCTAGGATCTTATTTGCCTAAGCTCGCACTAAGCAAATGGTAATTTCCTAGGAGACACTAAAAAGTTCACCTATTCTGGTGTGCCTACTATATGTACGGGCCTGATTTTCCACTAGGGAGAATCTCTAAGCAGTAAGGATCTCAAAGCTGGGTTGTGACTTTGGAAAGACTCTTGAAAGATTTATTTGGCCGGATATGGGAAACTGATGAAAAGGTTGGGAAGCATGGTGAGGAAAACTAATTTCCTGTTTCTTTATAAAATCCTTTGAGAGTTATATCTAACAGGAATGAGTTGTCCTAAATGGAGGAGAGGAAGGTAGGGAAGAGCTATCTTCCCCACCCCCCCCCCTTAAAAATTATTTCAGAATTATCATTATTAAACCTAGAGGAAATTGGTGCATGTTATACATTTTGGAGATAAATGCTGAACTGTTAGTTGAATGCGTTGGTGAGTCGCTCCAGGTGCTTATGGCTGTCCCCATGAAACAAGGGGAAGGAGGGAATAGGAGCATTTGTTTGGGCAGGTAGGACTGAGCAGATCTCCTCCCTTCCTCAGAGCAAAATCTGGCCGGATCACTTTGGATTCTGGTGATGCAAAAGCAAGTAATGATATACTTCTAATGATTTAAAACTAAGCAAACTCATTCCCTAAGATCCGTATCCTCCTTTTTGGTGTTGGAGTTAAGGGCTTCTTTGTGACTCATATTCACTAATGCAGACACAAGTCTCTGTCTGAAGAAAAGCCTTAAGGGATGAGTAAGCTGAGATGACTTGAGAGGTTTGTGGGCTATGAAAGGCTGGCTAATAGTGACTGGAATGAAACTTCAAGTTGCTACAAAAGATTTCTGCAGATTATGTTAGTTTTGTGATGATGAGCAATGCACAAATAATGGAATATGGTGCATAAATCAGTTTTTATGTAAGAGGTTAAGTACTTGAGGAAATAGTAAGACTGTAAGAGTTGGTAAGGTTGCACCTTTAAGATCTGAACAGATAGAAAGCTTCTGAGTAGTAGAACCAGGTAAAGTCTTGGCTGTTCCTTTGCCTCAGCTTGTATAATTATATTCACTTTTTTTTTTTTTTTGGTCTGAGAGTCACCCAGATACTTTGCTTTATTTCCAAGTGAGCGAGTGTAGGTACCAGGCGTATTTAGTGTGAGCCTAGTGCGGCACACAGGCATCTTGTGGCTCTCCAGTTGTCCTCTAAATGTTTCAGGGAATTTTTTGGCCAGTTTTAACTTTAGATTCTTAAAAAAAAACAGTGAAGATACTGGGATGTTTTGAGTTTTGCTACTGTAAAGACACTGTCTGTCTCTGTCTGTGCAGTTTGATATCATGTATGTTGATGGGATGCTCAGCCAAGCACATGCTACTTAAATTTTTCATGAGATTACCAGCTGAGCTGAGGAGGTGTCCTTACTGCTACAACTTGTGATCTCTTGTGGACCTGGCTGGGGGGGGGGACAGTTTGGGAGGTACATGGTTTGTGAGTTGTCATCAGCAATATCACTACTTGTAAATTCTTGCCTGACTATTTTTAATATTTGGAAACGTGCAAAGCTTGCCAGTAAGCCAGTTTTATAAAAGTGTCAAAGCAGAAAGTGTAGAGAAGAGCTCGTCTTGCACCACGTAAGCGAGCTCTTCCTGTAGAGGTTAAATAAGCGGACTCTGAACTCTGCCGATCAAAGGCAGGCACACTTAACTAGCGAGTAAGCTTAGATGGTTTAGCTCCCGGTGATGTTCAGTGGTTGCCCTCCGATTCTGAGCCCTCTGCTAATAAAACGCCTTTCTCCTTCTCTGAGATTTACCTTAGTTGTACATTAGGGGCTAGAATTGGGGAAGGGAAAGCAGGAAGGGATGTGTTTGTGGCTTTGCAGTTTCAGACCTGTTCTTTGGAGGTTTTATAAGCTATTTAGTGAAACTGAGCTGAAACAGAGAAGGAAAATACCTCTTTGTTTCTTCATGTTAATATAACATTAAACAAACAAACCCATAACAATTGTTAGGTATTTATATTTTGTGGAAAATATCTATTATTTTGTTTTGTGGTTATCTTTTATTGAAATTAAATTCAAGTGTTGCCCATGGTAAATGAAGACTGAAAGGAGATGGGGAAATCCCGGGTTTTCTAATCTTTATATCTAGTATAAGCTAAGCCTGTATTCTGTGCTTGCTAGGTGATTTCCATTAGAGCAACTTGAACATAACAAAATTAAAGATTCAGAACAGGCCCGTGGGGTCAACTGGTGGACTATTCCCATTCTTCAGAGAGAAAGCACCGTTAGAGGGCCAAGGCTAGTTGCACCGAGTTCTGTGCTAGATTTTGTGGGTTAAAATTGTGTGTAAACTATTGGCTTGCATACGGTTTTCAGTTCGCACATTTTGGAAAAATCTGTCCTCATGTGTCTTCACTGCGTCTTGTTTTAAATTATCCCTACGTTCTTCTCCACGTGAATTCTTTCGTTCTTTTGTAACATATGCATTTACTGTGATGCTTCCAGATCAGCTTGGTGTTTTGACCGTAAAGAACATTTTATCTGCCTCTCTGCTCGTCTCCTGGATTTCTTTTGTTGCACAGCTTTTTGCGTGACATAAGTTTGCCCTAGTGTATTTATATCCGGGGCAGAAATTCTGTATCTATGCTTCAGCAGCAAAGACGGCTGGTAAATAACACTGATGCCGTGTGATAATATTTTATTCCTGATAGTTCTAGTTTTCAGTTGATTCTAAGCTACTGCAAGGAACTTCTAATTGCCACTGACTCAAATGCTCCCTTTTTAAACAAAGCATCGCCCTTCTGTGTGGTTTTGTATGCTGGAATCTTTGACTTGGAGATAATTAAAAATGTACTGCTTTCCACAATGGGGTTTCTAAACAGCTGTATTTTTTACCCAGCACTGCATGTCTGGGTGCAGCTGGTCTAACAGAAATGTAGTAAACATGAGAAATGACTAGCATTGTACTCGGAGGTTCTTGCATACATATATATGTGCATGTTTATTTAAGAGCAGAACCTTTGCAGCAGTTTGAATCATACCAGGTAGCCTGGTGTGAGCCAGGAGAAATGGCTATGAATGAGCCTGATATGAAAGAGCCAGGAGAGCTCTTTGAAATGACCTTGAAAGGGGTAAGTGCAGTTACGGAGGTGCTAGCGTGGGTTGACACTGTATGTGCCTCCACGTCCTCGTGACTAGCCATAAGGACATACGGACCGTGTTGCAGTTGCTGATTTTTACATTACCGTGACTTGACTGCAGGCCCCGGTGTTCTCCACAAATAAAGAAACGTGCTTGGACATGGATCAGAGTTGTAGCTGCCTACCGTTTGGAGCAACCCGCTTTGGTTAAAGCTGGCCCCATCCTCAATAACCTTGCAGTTTGTCCTCCTGAAATCGTCTTAATTGTGTACTGGTGACTTGACATCTCATGGCCAGCCATGAGGGTCCTTTATCGTAATTTGAGCGCCCTGACTTCACTGAAAGACAAAACTCCATAAAGCAGGCTCATGGGAAGGGCGGCACAAAGTGCCTTGACAACCTTGGATTGTGCAGTTTACATAGTTTTTTGGTACTGTTTAGTTATTTGCTTCTGTTGCATGGTCCTGAAGGAGTCCTACTTAAAAATAAATGATTTTCGTTTTCAGCAGAAACTCAAGGTGGTTTTGTCTCCCCTGTACGTCTCCTTCCTCCCCAATCCAAACATGCACAGCTAGCAACTAACAGCTTCGTGTAGGTGTGTGGTTTTTTGCCATTTGGGAGCCAAATACTTTCACATTTCGGCTTTCCAGACGCAGGTTCAGAGGTATTCCATTTTTCTCCTGTAGTCCTCTAATACCAGTGTCGGGATCGAGACAGGGTCTTGTTCTGCCTTTGTCCCCTGTCGTTTTTCAGGGAACTTGCTGCGAAATGTTCCTCCAGCTCCGGAACTAACAATCGCGGGAGCACTAGATCAGGTGGTTCTAGGTACCTCCCGTGACTGTCTCGCCTCTTTCTTTAAGCTGGTCTAGACAAACAGGTTAGTCCAAAACACGTTTGTTTGTCAGTAGCGCTTCTTCCAGGGCAGCAAGGCCGGAAATGTAATGGAATATGCAGCTTCCCCGCTCTCTTCTTTAAGGACAGTGCTTTGCCTATGAAACCTTTCATCGTTGCTTGTAGCTCTAGGAAATTTAAGCAAAACAAAAATGTGGCTGTGGGGACAGCGAAGAATGACGATGGCCGGCAACGTTTTGCTTGCTTAGAGTTGTGCGTGGCCTAGGTACGACTGGGACGCCATCCGCTGCTCCTCAGAAAACCAAGAACTCTGAAATGTGAATTTTTTTTTTTTCTTTTAACTACCGTTAAACACTGGAGGTTTGCAAGCGTTATGTTACTGTGTCAGGTGTCTTGCACCAAAGGGAAAGGTGGCATAGCTTTTGTTTGCATTGGTTGTGTGTGAGATGAAGAACTCAAATGGGTGACAGGGTGCTGTCGAGGCAGAGCTGCGAAGAAGTCGCTTGTTACCTGGCCCTGCCAGTCAGGCTTGGGGGGATGATTACCTAAGACCACCTGCTTCTGAGCTGCTCCTCAGCCTACCTCCAATTGGCCGAACGTTTTGGGAAATAATAAGATATCTGAATAGATTCGGACGATGTTGAAATAAATGCAGAAGCGCAATAGGCATTGCCATGGTGTGCTACGTCGTCTGGCAAGTGAGGTGGGGGGAGCAGGAGTGAAGTTCAGACTCTCAGCACACAGCCTGTGAAATCCTAAGGCAGCGCAGTGTGCAAGATTTCCGGTATGCTAGTTATTTATCTCCATCTCTGTCATTTAAAGTAGTACCTCTTGCAGTAGGACTTGGGAAGCTGTCTCTTTATTATAAATAATCGATGCCCAGATGACGGGATCCGAGTAATGTGCTTCTGGGCGCTAAAATAGTGGCCAGCAGATAGAAGACTAAATATTGTGTGATGAGCCCTTGAAGATGCTACTGTTCATAATTTGGGAACCAAGCAACGTGCACGTGGAAGTTCTCTGGATTTCTCCTGATGTACTACAGTACTGCATGTACCGTATCAAGCATTACATGCTGTTTTCCTCTCATTGCCATCTGTTATCTCTCTTCTGGTCCTTATCTTTTACTTTGCAAATCCTCTTAGAATTTTCTTGAAAACAGTGAAGGGGAGGAGAAGCTGGCTCTTTAGTAATACTTTTATTCAGGGGGCACTTGTTTTCATTTGCACTACCATTTTTATTTTATCCTAGTATCTTTTGAGGTGTTTTGGGTGCAAGGCTGGCGTGATTTTAACTTGCTGACTACAATAATGTTATGCAGTTCAAGAACAGAATAGTGGAAGCCGTAAGTTCCATATGCGCTTGTCCCTTCCTCGAAAGCAAAAATAGACGATATTGGGCGTGCTAGCCTTTTCGATATCCGATTGCTGTCCCATATGTAAGCAGTCCAGCTTCACGCTCGTGGAAACCTTCCTTTCCTAATGTCAAATTTTAGAAGCCATAAGAGTGAGCACCTGTCCAAGTGGTTTAGTATTTAATCTGTTACACGCAGTGCTTGAGAGCATCCAAGTAGTTGTCACCATGCTACTCTGTTAAGTATGCCTAGGGATGAGATAATACCATATGTTTACTGTTATTGTGGAGATTTAATTTGAACTGGGAAGGGGAGCATGAATTTCCAGAACGCTGTCCAGGTGTTATACCAAGGCTCCTCAATTTCTGTTTTAATATTTTTGTAGTAAAGTCTTCTGCTCTGGCAAGTAAAGGTGAATAGGAGCAAGGCAGGCAATAAGGTGCTAAGGAAGTTCGTGGTGGTTGGGGTGAAAGCGAGCAGAGTTCACGTTAAGGGCATTCGGTTCATTCAGCTATGTGTTTTGTTTTGATATGTTTTTAGGATAAAAATCTACTGTCTTGAGATGCTGCAGATTCTTATGGCCGCAGAGCTGCTCTTAAAATATCGAGGCGTTTCAGACTGTGATATTGGAAGGGTTGTCCTGTTTGTGTGGCTTGCATAAGGCGTTCCTCCCCTTGTTTTGGTAATTCAGAATCCTTTGTTTTACTTGCAGCTCTCGAAGGCAGTCATAAATGATAGCTGAATATGATACTTCTTCTTCCATTTACATGAATTTTACTTTGAGTTGAATTCTGGCAGCTTTGCCGAGTGGGAAGCTGATATGTTTGGCCTCTGTGATGGCTGTGTGGGCTGTCATTAGGAGGTGTTTTGCAGAAGTTGCTGCATCTTACCTTCTCACTTCGTTACAAAGCTTAAACATGCGATCTGCCCTCTCCCAGCTGGCACTGTGTTTGTGGGTCTGAAACTGTTTAAAAACCCTTGGGCTGCCAGGCTTGCACAGTATGTAGCTTGCGTTGCAGGTTGTCCGGGAGCTACTGCACTGTCTTTCTGGATTTTTATTAGTAAGATAGCTGCCTCTGAGGGAGGGCACCTCGTTATTTCATGCAGAGCTAGCGTAGCTAAGCTGTGCCGAAAGCAGTCATGAGAAGTATTACCCTGCCTTACAAAGCAGGGTTTCTGCGTTTGGACAAGCCAGAATACATCATCCTACACTTCTTTTTTTTATTTTTGCTAAATATTATATGTCATTATTGGAAACCTCTGAGAAAGCTGGAATGGTGGTAATAACGCAAAATGCGGTGAGCTGGAGGAATGTAAGGAGCATGAAGAAAAGATAAACTTATCAGGCCAAAGAATGCCACGTAAGGGACCGTGCGTGATCAAGAGTGAGGAGAAACTCCTTGATACGGCAGATAGCTCGTCCTACAAGATCACAGAAATAAAACATGCCCACAAATTTACCCTTAAGTAGTTGAACTTAAAATAAACTTACAGAAGCAAATGACCTCTTTTTGTTGCGATTGATTTGTGCGTGCTAGTTAAGGGCAGCCTTCATGGAGACCATGCAGCTGGTAATGCAGATGTGTAGGAGGTGCTGCTCAGTGTTGTCAAATGGCCGCACTGCGCTTAAACAGTGGAAATGCAGCTTCTACAGCCTCCAGAAAAACACTGGAAATTTCCCTCCGAGTGATCTGTATGCGTGGAGAAAATGTAACTTGCATAACCATGAAATTCTCTTTGGAGTTTAGGCAAACATTCACTATGGAGGCCTACAACACATCAAGGCAGAAATGAACAGAAAAGCAGCTAGCAGATAAGCATTGCAAATGTTCAGATACTTATCTTAGTCTTTTTGGTTTAGAAATTGTGTTTGGGAATCTAGAGCGAGCCCGTTCTCACGATAAGATGCCTTGTAAACCCTGGATTCCCACTAGTCAAGAATAGCACGCGTTTAGCCTTTCATTTAAGGAACTGAAACGCTGCTGAAAAGTGATACAAGATGTGCTTTGCATCTAAAAATTAAAATTAGGATCTTTGACTGAAGATTTCCAGGAGATGTGAAATTTGGTATTGGAAACTAAATGCTTTATTAACTAAAGGTTTCTGTTAATGCCCATGATTTTCAGGAATCTATTTTAAAATGTAATGCGCAAGTTAAAAATTCACAGTCGGAATAGGTGTAAATGTTGAGATCTGCTTAATTACTATACTTAATTTTGGGAGATTTTCCTTCTCAAGTATTTAAGTGAGTCATGTTCCAAGGCACTTTTATAAAATGTATCAAAAATACATCAAAATATTTTTTCCATGCACACCTTATATTTTCAATTCATAGTTGGGATCCCTAAGGTATAAGGCATTTATTATCTGATCATTTTACCCTGAATGTTAAGGTAATGCTTGCACTGAAACCTTTCACTTTTAGTGACATTGAGATGGCACTGCTGGTAAATGAGGACAGCGCTTGTGAGGTGACCTTACTTATCTGTGGTAACATTCAAAAGAAAATGAAAAATCCCAGAAAGATGCTGAACTCTCCTGTTGAGACTGCAGGCTGATTGGCTTTTTTTTTTTTTTTTTCCCTTAGAAAAATCATCACCTTTTACACTAAAAGTATTTGGAATTAGTTGGAATTAACAGCGCATAGGTTTTATAAATAATGAGCAGCCACCGGCAAAGTTAATTCTAACTTGTACTTTATTTAATCTCTGATTATCCTGGTGGCTTGCACACCTACAGACAAGAGAGCTACCGTTTTTGGGTTTCCTGTCAGACCTCGGAACGCAGTTATTAATGCACTTAGTTTCTCGTGTCTGATGTCGCTCTTGGGCTACGACGAAAAGTTTCTAATAAAAATCCTCCTCCTTACTAAATGAGGTTTGAATTGGAAAAGCCAGTGGTTCTCCCAGTTCACAAAACGTTTTGTGCCCAAATCTGTAGATGCATAAAATCTCGGTAGGAGGTTGGTTTTCGGGGAAGGCTGTCTGCGACGGTGTTGCTGAGCGCTGCTGTCCGTATTCGCGGTCCCTCTGCGCGAGGGATGGCCGAACTGCAGCGTGTTACCTGGCCCGCTTGACTTTGGGTGGCGCTCCCAGGAAGCGTGAGTGGGCACAGCAGGGAACATGGAGCAGACTTTCAGGTTTTAAACTGTGCTCTATTTTTTTTTTTTTATTTTTTTTTTAATCTGTGATGTCCAAATAACCTCCAGAACTTGGGCTGATGCAGATATCTTAGACAACTTAATCATGGCAAGTACTGTTTGAAGATGCTCTTTGTTCTTTTCCTGCTTCCATGTTATGGCACTCTGAGGTACCTTTTTAATGAGTTAATGCATTGTAATCCAGACCATTACATGTTGTAAAGTCACTGCAATTTATGTAATTTTAAAGGAAGGCAGCGTTGCTAAATTTGTGGAGTTTTTTTTTACATTTTAACAATTGGCTCGTTATTAAGCCTGGCGAATGGGGGCAGGGGAAGCCTTCTTTCCTCTCCAGGTCGCTAGGAAATTTTGCCCTTTTCTCCCACTTGGCCCTAGCGGTCCACATGTTGTTCACCTTCAGGCTGGATTAGCGTAATGCACTGTGCTGGCAGTACTGCCGGGGGTTCCTCTTGCACAAAGCAGGTCTGCCCTCCTTCTGGGTGGGATGATTTGCGGTAAAAATACTGTCCTTCAGCTCCAGCCCCGTCCTCGCTTCCCAGGCTGTTTCTGTTGCCTGTCCCAGGCTTTGGTCTTCTAAGCCTTCGATAAGCCGGGATGCGGCTGGGTCAGCGATCACGCTGTCGCCGTGCTGCCGAGAGCAGCCGGGCTTCTCTGGGGCCGTGGGATTTACGGAGCCCAGGCAGGAACTTGTTGCAGCAGAAGCTGTTGGAAGTAATTTGTGGAATGAACTTCAAAGGCAGTTTCAGACTAAACTGATTACCTGCGGAGTCCATTGAGAAACCCTGTTTTTAGGGAACTTTTTCACTCCTCCTAATGTATACGTGACTTTTCTGAATTTGTCAGGTATATCTATATGTACTCAAACTTTGAAAAATTTAGCCAGAATCTTCTGTAACCTGAGAAAAGGAAAATACCCGGAATAACTGCAGCCCCAAACTAAGTTCCTAAGTATACATTGTGGAAACATGTTAGTACTCAGCTGATGGGTGATGTTCTAAAAATCTCAGCAAATATTCTGTAACGAGTCTGAAGTGAGAAGTAGTCAGAGACGTGCAGAGAGCTAGGGGGAAACGGTTCTGGCCAGAAAAACAGTCGTAGGAAGGGTTAAGGTCGCGAAGCGCCCGGGGAACGAGGCAGGGGTGCCCAGGCGGCAGCGGCCCTGGGCTCGCTGGAGGGGGAAGCTCTGGCCCTTGGGCTCCCAGGTGTGCTCCCTGGCTGCGTGGATGGCCTACGGAAATTTGCCTTTGTAGAAGAGGAGAGCATTTTTCAAAGAGAGTACAAGGCCTCAAAGCATGTTTTTAAGTATGCTTGCTTTTTTTTTTTTTTTTAAAAAAGCATGACCAGGTGATGTCAGTGATAAGGTTGTTTTGCCCCATTAGCTTTTTCCCCTGTTCCCTGTATACATCTTTCTTTATATCTCAGGCTATTTAAAAAAAAAAAAAAAAAAAAGTGTCTGTAAATGAATCTTGGAAAGTATTTTAACCTTATCTTTTCCAGCTTTCTGTTTTCTTTTCCTGAGTTTTGAAGCAGGCATTTGGGATAAATTGGTCATAAATTTGGTGTAATGCTGTTCCTAGCACTTGTCTGTTTTCCTTCTGCCTAGTGGCTTTGGGTTTTTGAAGCATGGTTCAGATCGCTTTACCAGCACCTATACGTTTATTGCAGCTTTTCTGGCGCGCTTCTGAGAAGAGAGGGAGGAAAAAAAATTGATCACAAATTCAGGCTAACCGTTCTCCTGCGACTAGCCACGCTTACTCTATTGCTCTCTTTAATCTTGTGTGTGTTGCGAAGAACAGTTTAACTCTTAGGTCTCACACAGGTGACTTGTTGGAATAAGCCTGTCTTAGAGTAGTATACTATATAGAGAGAGCATGCTATGGTAGACACTTGGCCTTGGGGAAACTACGGTGCTGAGGTGGCCCTAGTCCAGGCTGCTAGCCCAAAGCAGTGTGAACGCGCACCCCAGTCCGGCAGAGTTACGGACGCTCGTGTTCCTCCGGCGCGGCCTTTTCCTGGTTGCGAGCGCAGCTGACACGCCGCACGGTTTTGGAGCGCAGGGGGATAATCCGTCTGGAAGAAATGCTGTGCGCTGAGCGCCGAGACAGCTAGAGGAGCAGCTGCGGTGGGAGTTGGTCGCTCCCTGGGCACCGGCGGGGCGCCTGCAACGTGCCCGGCACGCCTGCCGCGGCGCGCTCCTTGCCGGCCAGCGCTCGCCCACCTTTCACGTTGGTGGGGCGGGTTGTTTCCTAATCGCTGCCGCGAAGGAGGAAGGTGAATCAGTAAGTGCATTACAGCTCTCGAGTTTCTCAAAACTCAGACGGGCGATTATTTCAAAGCACTTCATAGGCAGGAAGGATCTTTTCGTTGTTGTTTTCTTTTCATATCCGCAAAACAGTCCTTTCCGGCCGCTGGCGGTTGCCCGTAGATGGCTTTTATCCGAAGGGCGGCTGGAGGAGGCTCTGCGGCCCGCGGTTGGGCTGCGGCGTCGTGCGAGGGGCGCGAGCGTGGAAGCGGGAGCGCGCCGGCCGCGGGTCGCCGGCCGCCAGCCCTCCCCGCGGCTCTGGCTGCCCTGAGCGCGGCCCCCTCCCGGCGCGCCCTGTGCGGTCTGCCCCAGGGGCTTTGTAACCAGCTGTTGTTTGGTTGTTTGTTTGTTGGTTGGTTTTTTTGGAGCGGGAGCCTCGGATGGCTGCAAAGAAGTCGTGGCAGCTGAGAGAAGCGGCGAGGGAAGCCGAAGGCCTGGGGAAGGGGGAAAAGCCGCCGGCAGCTCCGGGCGCTGAAAGCGAGCCTTTGTGTCGCCCTCCCCCTCGGGCCGTGCCTGGGGCAGCGCGTGGCACAGCCTCGCTATTGTTCGCTTGGAAGCGGCTATGGCATCCTATTGCAATTATTTATGAAAGAAAATATTTGATGTTTTTGCGGGAGGTGGGTGGGGAAGCTGAATTTATCTCTCTTCTCGTTTGGAAATGGTATTTCTTCCTTCTGTTCCTGTCGAGTTGTTCCAAAATTCTCCCAAACAGCAGAGCGTGCGCCTGCCTGTAGTCTGTACCGGAGTGCAAGCCTTTGCTTTTAAAACACCACCCCCCCCGTCCCCATTCTGCAGAGCTACACTGGGTATCATAAATAAAGATACCCATGAGCTGCTTCTGGGGATTTGGTTAAAGCCCTTCATGCTTTTGTCTGGTAGGTTTACCGGTGCTAGCGTGTGGAAGCGTTAGATCTTGCTCCATGTTCTCCGCAAGCGTAGGCGTAGCGAGAGAAGGAAGAAGCTAAGGAGGATGCAGGAGGAGAGGATCCTGATGGAGAGGCTCAAAATAAATGAGAGGACTTGAACTAGTTTTTCGCAGCTTGGGGCCCAGTCTCTGCAGGTGACCTAGAAGAAATCAGGAGTGGAGATTAAAAGCAACAATGATAACATTTGGAAGCCTTTACACACTTGCAGAAGAGAGAACTAAACTGGAAAATACCAAAAGCAATGAGTAAATACTCAGCACTTGCAAGAACTTCTGCTTTGTTGCAGTACTGTGCAAAAAACCCTCCGAAGGCTTTGCCTGATGCCCAAGTGGTCCTTTTAGGCTTGTGTTTGAACTGAACTTGAGAAGTAGTTTTGGGAGACTGACAGGTTGCAGAAGACACCTATATGGGACTGTCTCACGCTCATCAGTATTATTTCATTACTTGAACTGTGGAAGCTCATTTCATGTGTACTTTGGGGGGATATTTCAGATATTTCAATGTAGCTAGTGGATTTGGGAACCTAACAGCTGTCACCTTGGGTCTGTAGGACCTGTGTGGTGATTCCTTGTCTTGTGCGCGCTTGTCGTCAACACTTGTCTCATCTAGCGGTGACTCCTCTAGTCCTCCTCCTTCAATCGTTTTTAGGCTGGTGTTTCTAGGTTGTTAACTCGGGGGGGGCGTAACGGAGGCTCACTGTGCACTGTGAGGGCTGGTAGGAGCCGTTTGGGCACCTCTGCCAGTCTTATAACTGAAACGAGAGAGAAGGCAAACCACATCTGGGCAACTGCAGTATATAACTCTTTGAAAATTTATATAAGGCCTAACAACAGCAACAACAACAACAAAAACTTAAAACGTTTTTCCCATTGCTGAAGGAGCTAGAGAAGTGCCATCTCACTGGACGCTGTGGGACCGCTCCCCAAGACCGTTCCTGCTGCCAGGTGTGCTCGGCAGCTGCGCTGGGCGTTGCTGGGGATTTCCTTGATGAGACAGAGCTGATCAAGGGAGAACGCGTGTTCTGATTGAGCGGTGAAAACACGCTGTGTTGTGCCAAATGGATCTTTTGGATTTTTAGAGCATTCTGGAAAGTATATGCTAAATGAAGAGATCATTACGGTTCAGGTCCTGGTTATGATTGCAGCCTGTTCGGCCGAGGTCGGGAAAAGCTTGCCGAGACAGAAGGTAACCGGTGCTCTAAATGTGACCTGGTCCCTTGAGGTAATAGCAAAGAGCGCCTGCATCTTCCAACAGCTGTCTTGTGCCCGCTGCAGACGATCAGACAGACTGAGGCGTTGCCTGTGTTGCCCTTGCTGGGGGGAGAGGGGCATCCTGTTACCCCCAGTTGATACACAGTGATGAGAACGGATTTCACTTTTTCAGGTTGTTTCTCGCATAGCAGCAAGGCAACTTGGATCGCTGAGTTCGTGGTTGGTGGAAAATACCCAGCTAATAAATACCGTGTTCCAAGTCACATGAGATAAAATAAAACCTCATTTCTGTAGTTGCTCAATTTCACTAGAGGTTTTTCCCACCTTGTTATTGTGTTGAAGTTGGAGCTAGAGCACGTCTATAGCACTTTTTTGGGGTTGATAACTTGCGCATGAAAGCTTTTGGTTTCCCTGTGTCTAAGGAGGGCACAGTCTGAATTGCTGTCTTGGTAAAATATACTGGCGAGCTGAAGTGGAAAACGATACACAAAAACTTTTAAGGCACAATTTTAAATGTAGTTTTGGTGGGTTTTTGAGCATACTGTTTTAATAAAACTAAATGCATTGTTTTAGTCTTGCAGTACTCCTCCTCTCTTAACGTAGAAGAAATAGTGGCATCATAACATGTAAGAAGACGATTAGACTAGTGATGCTATAAATGAATTTAAGTGGTGCTAAAGTTGGTATTTGGCTTGAATTTATAGTGTCTTATAGTATTTGGCCCTTTATGCATAAAGAACTTCTCTCTGAAAGCTTCTCTTCTGTGTGAGGGTAACAGCGCAGTCCGTCTGGAAGTTGTACGCTTGCATGATGTGATGCTGGCCTGTCTCTGTACACGGAAATGAATCAAGGTTTCAACATTTGTGGAACGACTGTCCTTTAGAATTCCGCTTTTTTGCTAGACTGGATGGTTGGTGTGGTTTGTGGGCCGGGCGCTTAAAATGCGCGGTGCTGGAAATGCGCAGAAAATCCATTATGTAAATACAGGAGTTGGTTTCCTGAGCACGGATTGTATTTGCTTAATTGAGTTTGTGTAAATCATTCATAGAACACTTTTAAATTGCAGACGCTCTGGATACTTTGAGACGTTAGTAGGTGAGCGTAGGAGGCTGTGCTTGAGAGACAAGCTTGTCTCAGTGCCCTGTTGGCGGTAGTTCGTGCTGAGTTTGAGTTCATGTTTTTGTGCCTAGGTTGAGACTGATCTTGTGCCGGATCAGTCTCTACTTAAGTGGCATATGAATCATTCATGCATTATATAAATGTAGTATATATACGCATGCACATCCTAGTGTGTATGTTTGTGCTAAGTAGAAAACATGCAGTTTGGGAGCTGTGCAGAGGCAGAACAGGCTTTTTTTTTTTTCTTCTTCTTTTTTTCCCCCTCTTTTCCAAAGCCTTGTTGTAGACCGGGTATTTTCCTGTGTTTGTGTGTGCTACGAGACAATATTTTTCAAGATGGGGAAAAGACTCAGTTACTTTCATTCTGCGGTTCTCGGTTCTCGCTTGAGAAATTAGCAAATTCTTTGGTGTCAGGTTACAGGCTTGCAGGTTGGGGATGCGGGAGGGCGGCCGGGAAGGTGGGGCGCTGAGCTGGAACAAAGGCAGCGCGCGGTCGGGCAGGCGGTAGCGCTTCGCTAGCTCCGTTGTGAGCGTTAGCAAAAGTATGGGTCCTCGGTTGCTCTGGAGCGTTGTTGGAAGGAATTTGTCCTGCTTGTGCCCTTTTACTTGTATGGGTTGTATACGCGCGTGTAACGATGCGTGCGTGAACGAGCGCTGCGAGTGAGTCTCCGTTGTGATAGTGCATATGGTTTCTATTTTCCAGTCCTCAGGTCTCTTTCTGAAACGAATCTTTTCAGAGTTTTGCTTTAACTCTTGCTGAGTCGCTGTAAGGCTCTGACTCCTTCTGGCCAGCTTCCTAGCCCTCTCGTCTTTCCCCGTCGCAGCAGTGCGGTTTAAATGGGGAAACAACCGGCCTTGCCGTGTTGCTCGTCCTTTTGTTCCAGGAAAATGCCGAGGTGGGGAAGGCAGGTCTGCGCTCTTGGGGATGGGCTGTTGGAGGCGGGCTGCCTTGCTCCTCTCAACTGTCTTGGCTGATCTGTGTGAGGTCTGGAGGTCCCCGAAAGGGGGAAGCTGAAATGCAAACGCCGCAGTGATGTCACTGCGAGCCAATGGGGAGAGGTGACGTCACGCGCCTGGCAGCCCTCGGCCCCCCGAGCCCGAGCGGCGGCCCCTGCTCGCCCCTTGTCCCCTTCTCCCCACCAAGGCGCTGCTAGCGATCGAACCCCCTGGCGTTTATTGTAGGAGAGTTAAACACAGCTCATCACTCTTGCAGTTTATGAGATTCAGAAATTTCCAAAGATTATAGAATCGTGTGGGAGCTTTTACAGCTATTTAATGAAACGTATGAAGAGCAGACAAACCGCACGGTGTGTGTATGTGTTGTTGTTTTTTTTTTCCTTCCTCCTTACAGCACTTGCTGTTCTGCCCTGTGCGTGCTGAGTAGGATATGTGTTGGTACGTGTTTTCCTTTGCCGTGTACGGTACTCCGTTCTTATTTCTGTATTTATTTGACGCTGTACAACTGAGGCTTTTTTCCACCAGCAAACCCCGTAGATAAGCTCTGCGTTCGCTCACGGTATTTCTGTTTCGTCTTGCCCAGTTAGCAGAATCTGAGTTGAGCGTCTCAGTGGTCCAACTCGTTGGAGGCAGTAAGAGCTCTTTACTGTTTGAGTCCAACGAAATAGGCTTTCGCAGCAGAGAACTGAGGCACCCTGGCTGATGTCCAGAACAATGACTGTACGTGCGGTTGGAGGTGGGTTTAAAAAAATCCCACGATGTTATGCTGTATTGTCCAAGGACATCAATGCCTCTAGCCAGAGGGGAGAGATGTGAGCAAACAGGCCTTTATGGTCTAGAGCAAAAGCCTGGTCTTAAAGGACAGACAGGGCCCAGTAGTATCCTTGTGTTACTTCTAGTGCTGCCTTTCTTTCTCAAAGAAGGTATTTTAGCACTCGTCCCCTGACCAGGACAGGGAGGCTTGTCCCATTTATTGTAAAGCTAAGGAAAACCAATTTAAGACGTTGTTCGCTGTAGATGAGTGGTTTGTTGACTATATAATATAAACTTTTTCCTTCTTTCTAGTCTAACGGACTACAAACGTCTTGCGTACTGAGGAGCACTGGCTGTACTTCGGATCTGTGAACCTGTTTTCATATCCAGACGTGAAGAGTAAATACACAGAGAGTACGCAGATGATCATAGGTATAGAAAACAGGGCAAATCTTTTAGGATCCTCGGAAGGAGAGGATGACCTGTAGAGCAGTCGCCTAGTACCAGCGACTCTTTGCAACTGTAGTCTAGTGTCGTGCTTTCTGATTAGTAATCTTTTACAAATACAGAAATGACGGGGAGGAGGAAGGATGGAAGAAGAGCAGCTCTAGGTTTTGTAGGATAGGTTTTGTCTGCATTTGGGGCACCAAGGAGAAGCAATGTCAAGTGATGCTGAGTGTATTAGGTTTTTAGTGGTAGATAATTTGCTCCAGTCTAGCTATTGGAATTTGTCTTACATGTTTTAGTCCTGTGTTGGCTTTCATCCAGCCTGTGAAAGAGAGGTTTGATCTGCTTCACAGATAAAGATGGGATCCAATTTTGGGGTTCCTAAAATTATTGCTAGAATGAGAGTTAAGCGTGAGGTTTAGGATTAACAGTTAGTACAAAGGTTTCATTAAAGATTGTGCTTTAGATCACTTTCATGAGGGGTGAAAAGGTGGAAAGAGGCATGTTGTCTTTTTTTTTTAATTGAGAAATCACAAGATGAAAGGATGTGAACAGTTGATTCCTCCTGACCTGTGGCAACCGGATCGTAAATTAGATTTGCTGCAAACAGGAAGCTAAATAGTGGAGCAGGCTGCGTGTTCTCTGGTGGTTGTGGAAGCTGTTCATATCATGACCCAAATTAGAGATTTTTGTTTTCATAGTGCGATATAAAAATGATTTAATGTTTTGTAATTGTTTTCTGGAGGAGGGGGGAGAGAGATATTTTTATGATCATCGCTGAAAGATGCAGCTACTGTAATTCATCCTTGAAGGAGTCAGAATATATTTTTTTTAAATGTATGCAACAGCTTAAGGTAACTATTATTAAGAAACCACACTGGAGCTATAAAACAAAAGCCCCCCCCCACCACCACTTTACTGCCAGGTGTGTGGAGAACTCTTGTATCATTAGGACAAGAGGAGAGAAATGTTTAAAATGACATTACCCACCTAAGGTCATCTCAGTGGTTTAGCAGCATTGATGCTAAGGGTAGAAAGAAGCGTGCTGTATTTTGCAACTGGCAGTGTATTTCAAAACAGCTTAAATCACCTACAGTGACCATAAAATAACCAAAGCTACAGGTGACAGATAGCTGTCGGTGTGTGTGTTTTGTGTGCACCTATAAGGGTGTGCATATATTCAGATACGGAGCGTTGATTTCCCGTTCATGTGGGTGTTAAGCAAGCAAAAGATGCGCAGTGTTTCATGGGGGATGATACCTTGGGGAAGGTGCTCCGAGAGGAACCGTTACCGTTCGGTTGTTTGCCAAGAGCGCAAGCAGTTTGGTAAGCTTCACACGGTGCTGGTGCCAGCAGTCTCCATTTAAATAGAGAAGCTGCGGCTTTCTGTACCTGATAGCTGCTCTATACGGGTCATTGCTGACAGATAGCAAAAAACTATATATATATTTTTTGAAACCTTAATTTATAGGGCATCTCTCATGCATAGTTTCCTAAAGGAACACTTTTATTAGTTGAAGAGAAGGACAGTACATCTCAAGGGTTTCCGTTTTTAAGCTTATCTAATCCTGTGGAAGTCTTACATAGCTGAGTTGAAAAACAGAAGACTAGATGCATGGTGATCTTCATTTTCTACCTGCAACCCTTACTGAAAGTCACTCCTGATGGGTTAAAATGGTAAGCTTTATGTTATAACGCAAATTGGAGATGTTTGTGCTGAGCTTACCAATGTGGAGACAGTAGGTACAGTTATTTGGAAAAGCGTAGTACAGAAACACACCAGCCAATGCGGCCTAACTGTGGTAAATTAGTGAATATGTGTTGTGTTTTTTTTTTTAAACTGCGTTCTGCAGTTGCAGGCCCTGTTAGTCAGCACTTCTGATCGTTTGTGGAATCTGAAATAATACTCTTGCATAGAAAATGGCTAATCTGTAAAGTAATACTGTTGAAATGTTAATATACTTCACTTGCATAAAACTGTTGAGGCCTGTTAATACAGTTTTATGTTTCTACGTTGGATTTGTGAGCAGTATGGATTAGCGATTGTGGCAGAAATGCTGTAATTCCACGTTCGGTGCTAGATCTCTTTTGGGTCATGCATCAGGAATTTCTGAACTATTACTAATGTGTTTTACTTGTGTTAACTTGCTTGATGGCCTAGTGCTCTTTTAATAGTTAAATGCATTGATTTGTGGAGGGAAGATTTCCCACTGTAGCATCAATGTTAGGGGACGCAGCGATTACTCAGCCGGCAGATGGAGACGACTCCTTTTTTGCCAGATGACTTGGCCGCTCCTTGCCACTTCATCTTGTCCTTCCACGTATTCAGCGTTCCCTCCTTTGCCAGCAAGGACGTTTGAGGAGGAGAACGGGGTGGCAGTGAGTTTTTTCTCCTTTTAAAACGTGGACTGGTTGGTAAGGGCCCAGATAAAGGAGCTGGGGATCTAACCGCAGGCAATTGATGAGACAGCATTGGCTGAAGCTAGTGCACAAGTTTAAATCACACAGCCTGTCTTTCATCAGAGCCTTTTAGCATACTACTGCGTGAGCTTTACTTTTACATGTCAGTAACGTGACCAAAGCTGTATTCTGCGGTTGGGCTTTACTTTTGAGTAAGCTGGTATTAACTTCAAATTGATGGACAGTTACCAAAATGCCTTGGATATATTTGTGCTTTTTTGTCCTGTCCTTCCTCTTTCCCACTTTTCTGTTAGCAGCAGCCGAAGTGACAGCTCTGCAAACGTTGCCACAGAAGTGGCGCAGCTGACAATGCCCAAGCCCTTGGGGTGCTGGCCGAGCTGTCACAAGATAGCTCAACTGCGCTCCCCCTGAAATTTTGCCTTACCTTAGGGTATGACCTCCTGTAGAGAGCCCTGCGCTCTCAGATTAGGTTGCGGTAGCTTCAGAGCAACTGGAAAGAGCAGCGAGCGAGGTATGACACAGCACGTGCTGGTTACGTTGTCCACGGTTCAAATCTGGAGTTGATGCTTGTTTGAAAGTATCCTGAGCGCGCTGCGTGTTGTTAGGTGCTGCCTGACACCCGGTCATGCAATCGTTTTGTTGTGCTGTTTCTGAGACGCTGGTTGTTGATTCCCTCTCTCTCACTCACCACCTTTCCTCCCAAAGCCCTGCTTTTCTTTTTCATTCCCCAAGTGCTATGCATGGAGATAATTAAAGCTTATCCTTCAAAGCAGATGACAAGCAGGCAGTTTCTTTTGCAAGCGTGTACTTTTCTTCTTTTTGTCTGCGTTGCATTGCGGCGTTGCACTTTGAGATGCTTGCCTGTAGAGGGATGATGACTGCTTTAGTTCGCTTCGTGTTTCTCTGATGTCTTTGTAGCGTTCACATTTTCTAAGTAGAATCCAAAGAATACTGTAGTTTCTTTGTCCCAAGAGACCACCATTCTGATGACTCCTTGCTGTTTTGGAACATTTTGTGGCTTTTAAGTCTTTTAACGTGTACCAATTATGACCTTAAAAGAGGGTGGCTATATTGGCATTAGCCTACTGGAAATTTCTTCCTGGATATAAACGTGCCAGAGACCAAAACCATTTGAAGTGGACCAGAAACGACAGCAGTCCTCTTCTGATCTTAGGATGGCTCAGTGAGGCTCAGTGTTGCTGTTCCATTTTCACATCATCTGGGCAAAAATTGATGTTTCTTTCTTTAATATAAGCTTTTGATAATTTTAAAATGTTGAGGGTTTTAACTGTCTCATTTCTGATTATACCTTCGGGTTAAGACAGTCGCAGCGGATTCCCTTCCTCTGCACCCAAATTAATCGTCCAAGTACTGAGACTAATAAAATATTTTAGCAAACTATTGAACTGGAATTCAACAGTAATGGAAACAGCTTTTTAAGGAATTATAGAAGAAAACCTAAGTGACTGATCTGACTCACCTTTATCCAGGATTTCCTACTGCATTTAAACATGCATCTTAATCAGGAGTGTGATCTGCCCTGTGGTTAGTGAGTGGGCTTCTCAGCTGGGACCTGGTTTCTGTGTGTGCCTCTAGCCTTAGTTCATTTAACAAGATTGAGGAAGTCCATGGCAGCTAAAAATGCTCTTCCAGCTCAGCTGCTCAGTGTGGACAACAAGGGGCAGCTTTTTTGAGGTAAGCAGGATTCCCAGCTCTTACTGAAATTGCCAGGCACTGCCTGTGCTTAACCATTTGGAAAATAGATGCTTAGATACCGAGATGTGGAAAATTGGACTTAAAATCCATTTTGGAAAGCATCCCTAATAGATTTGCTTGAACTTTGCTGGCAGAAAAAGACCACCTTTTTATCCTCCCTTGCAAAATTCCTTTTCCAGCATGTTTCAGGGGGTGAGGGGTAGCTTTTTTTTTTTTTTTCCCCTCATTAGAAATAACTTTAGTGACCTTAATGCTGTAACTTTGCATGGAAAAGTTTACTCCAGCCTTCTGTTTGCTCTGTGAGGTGATGGCTGCTTGCGCCAAGCTTCCTTCTCCCCTTTCCCCTTCTCTGCAGATTAGACCCTTTTGCAGAAAATCTCGGGCTTTGCTATATCTTGCAGGATCATTCAGTTTGGGCGCTAATCGTGAGTTGGGGATTTCTGATGTGTTGATCCGTGTGATGTGGGCCCAAGAGGACAGTGTAACTTTCCCACGTTTGTGTTTGTAAGCATTTACAATTCTCTAGGTTATTTATAAACGTTCTGTACTTGCTCTCATCGCTACCTGTGTATGAAGAGGAGAGTGGGAAGGGAGGTTGGCTGGTGTGTGTGTGTGCGTAGGGTGTATTAACAAGAATGCACTGAGTTGCCCGAGCTGTTTGAAGCTGAATCAGGATTCAACGTATAGACCGAAGTGCCCTTACAGCTGTGGCAGGTACTTGCCAGTATGTTCCAATGTCCTCACACATTGTTTGCAGACCGTTTTCACATTAAGTGCTTGTTATGAGTAATTGTCATTTAAAATGGGATTTTTGGAGACTTTCCTCGTCTAAAATTGCATACAGTTTGCTGAAACGAACAGAACAGCCGTTCCCGGGGGGCCGGGCACCAGAATTGAGTAGTTGGTGGTGGCTGTAGCCAAGTGGCAAATGTCCCAGGCTCATATAGCCCTTGACTCTTACTAGCTTTTGTTTTGCGAGCTAAAGATGTTACCATCTTTGATTTGCTTGTGAATTTTGGTTCTGAATGGACTCAAATTTTCTGCAGAACTGTTGCATAGGAGTATAGCTGATAATTCAATGAAGGATTTTTAATTGATACGTTTATAATGCAATTTTAAAATTTTTGCACTGAAGGCTGCTGAGTGCGCGGTGAAACGTGCTTTTTATAAACTCAGACATGCAAAAACTTTTCCTTCTGAAGTATCAGCAGGTAGTCTACAGCTTGAAATAGCTGTGTACAAAATTTGCTCTTTATTCTGTGAACGATGTTCTAGCGATGACTTTTGGATGTAGCCTTTTCTTTTGAAGTCGCATGCGGGCAGCTCGAGTGCTTCAGAATCTCTGCTCGGATGCTCGTGGCAGAACACGTCTGCTTTGTGGCCGGTTTGGGCTGCTGCTGTTTTCCTCCACGGTGTTTGGTAGAGATACACTAGATACACTGAGACATCAGGAGAGTTGCTTTGAATTAAAGGGAGAAAGCAACAGAGAAGGTTGGCCTCCCCCTAGGTAAAGGTACTCGGTGGGTCAACATCCTTCTTATTTATGCAAATAAATTTGAAACCCGTAAGTGGTCAGGTGGGGGGGGGGGTTCCTTGTGTCTTTATTTAGAAGTAAACAGCATCGTTTGCACTGCTTTGAAATATCACTTCAAGTCTTAGCCTAGGCAATCTTTTTAGACAAAGTTAGGAACCGTTGATTAAGAAGTTATTAACGGGAACACAAAATGCAAACACCAGTATAGGGAGAAGCAGAGATGAAATGCCTCTCTGAAGAGAAAAAGGCATGGTCTAAAGGTAGAAAAACAATTTTTTTAAGGCGGCACTATTTCAAAGGCTGAGGTTTTTTCAAAAAACAATTTGGTGCCAAAAACTTAACCTGTTTTTCATAAACATGGTTGCTCCTTGCAGCCAAAACAAACAATTAAGGTCCTTAAATGAACCTAAGTGAGGAATCATAGTTACTCTGGTAGAATGCTAAA